>NC_081406.1:87984250-88325500 GCF_030272615.1 Cryptomeria japonica
AGATGACCAGAAATAATATGAAATGTGCTTTTACTTTTGTCAGTAAAGTATTTGAATGTTTTGGTTAAATGGTTTGAGAGCTTCAAAGTTGTTATACTATTATTTTGATATGCTAGTCAAACCAATAAACTATCAGTGCTATTGAAGTTTGTAGTTTAGTGTTTGAACCAGTTAGTTTTGAAATTGGCTTGGGAGGTTGTTTTTGAGTTTGGTGAAAGTTTAGTCAGTTTTCTATCTACTGATTCACCCCCCCTCTCAGTAGTTGTCTGGATCCTTATTGATTCATCATACCATCACTTACCTCAACAATTACATGAAGATACATACCATATGGGTACATAATCTCTTTCACAAGTACAAAGCGTCATGATACTAATAAACTTATAAGGCATTGAGAGGGGGGGTGAATAAATGCAAGCAAAAAAATATGAATTTGATCACCAACTTAAACAACTTAAAACTTAACAAGCATAAGATAATATCACCACATAAGTTAATGCCCAATAAAAAAATTCCACATAACACAAGAGATTTATACATGAAAACCCAAAAGGGAAAAACCACGGTGGGAGTTAATACCCACAAGATTCACCAGCTGCAAAATATAAATCTTGACTGGTTAAGCTCTTACAAATATGCCCTATTAGGAGAAGACCTGGTTAAGAGTCACCCTGTTAAGGGATTTAAATGATGAGCCCTATTAGGAGCTTTGACCTATTAGGATCAACCTTGCAAGAGGATTAAACACTTTGATATAGAGCTACCCTGTTGGGGGATTTACAAATTAAGGCATGTTAGGACCTACCCGGTTAGGGGATTTTACTGCTGCAAACTGTTAAGAAAACAATAGTAAAATGATCTTCATGTAGCACCTCAATGTCTGATAAGATCCACTTTAGATCTTCAAAACTTCAACATTACATCAATACAAAGCTTCACTAATCATCACACAATCAAATTCGCATCCTTCGCTAATGATCACACACACTTTCATACACACATCGACTTGATACCTCATCACACTTTTTATAAACATCTCTTAGTTGGCTACAACCTTGGAACAATTTCCTAGGTTCAATGAATCTAGAGATTCTTGCATTGCACGCCTTACTTATGTCGGCCACAAACATAATAACTCAAAAAAAAAAAACATGTGTCGTTATACTGATTTAAGTGACTTTATCACTACTAGTTGAGTGTTCATCAGAATGCCTTCTCTGTACATCAAATCTCGCTTGTCCGGTTGAATCTGCCAATGTGGTCATGAACATAACACCAAATACCTGTCTCCTTCACTCCTGTAAAACCACATCATCCAACTCTTCATGAATCACCTATTCTGGTTGAATGAATGCAACTCTGTCTCTGTTTACCGGTTGAGGACCTATTTGTTGGTTCACTGGTAAAATGCCTTTTGTACCGGTTGGCTTCCAAGACTTAGATGACTACAAAAAAATTGTTTCCATCAATGAAAACACAAGACTTGGTCATCAAACATGAATCTTAATCTCTTCATCATACTCACCAATCAATCATTTACTGGTTGTATATCACCAACAGTCTTTACCGGTTCAGTCAAATGCCAACATTCTCCCCCTTTGGCATTGATGGAAACACTTAGGAAAAATTTTGTCAACTAAGTGTGTAATACAAAATTGACTTCATGACATATACTTCCCCTTAGCAATTGCATGATATTACAAAAATTAAAAGACTTATACTACTACTCCCCCTTTACTTTTACATACAAAATTTTGACTAACTCTTCAACTATTGCTCCCCCTTTGACAATAATGCCAAACAAAGAAGTGAAAACATGAAAAGATAAATACATGTTACATCAAAATGTGCATTAAAATTGCATTATCATATATGAATATCTTTACAATGCAATCTTAGAAAAAGAATCACTGAAATGTGATTTGAATTGCGTCAGATCATTATTCCAGGTCTCCAAAATAGTGTTGGTTATCTCCACATGTGTATTGATCTGTCCAACAAGCTCCTCCATGGAAGCTATGGTACTCATCACCGATGTTTCAAGGATAGCTTCAGTTTCCTTATATGCTCTGTGCAATATTTCCACCTTCGGTATCAGTTGTGTTTGTAATTCATGTAGTGATATGATCCTCTTAACCTATTCATTTTCATAAGCTTTCATCTTATGATGAAGTTCTACAATCGATCTTCCAAAAGTTATAGCAGAATCATTTGGGGGCTTAAATGATTCACTAAGAACTTCAAGTTCTTGCTCAGCTTCCTCCTTCTTTTTCAAATCAGCACAAAAGAATGAAAATTTGGAAACAATTGAGAGGATTTTACCTTTGGTTTCAAGTGCCTATTTTAAATAGCCCTTATTGATAGTAAGAAAAACTTTCCCTTTATCAATTTCAGTCAATAAGTGCTCGGTTCTCTTCTTTTTATAATCTTTGTCAATACTGACATAAGCTGCATCCTCAAATGATTTCATTTGCTCTCTAGCATCAGAAACAAGTTGTCCAAGCTTGTCAATAGGAGTAACAAAATTATTAGTATCAGTCTCTGGTAGGAGACTTGAGAAAATCTCAACAACATTCTTTATTGTCTCTGCCTCCTTCTATTGTTCTTTCATCATCTTCTTCTTGGCCAGAGATTGCATGGCAGTTGCAATCTCCATAAACTCAATTGAACTCAACATATCCATATTAATGGGTCCTTGAATACTTAATGCATCATCATCCTTATCATCATTGATTATCTTATTAGAAGTAAATGATAGGGGTGTCACCTTAGGTTCTGATTTCTCTATTTCCTTCTCTCTTTCCTCTTTCTTCTCTTTAGGTCTATTCTCTGTCATTTCCTCTTTCTTTTCACTTTCCTTATCCTTTTCAAATTCCTATAATAGTGGGGGTTGTGTATCAATAGTTTGAGTTACCACCTATATCTCCTCATCCTTCTTTTCTTCTTCATTTTTCTTTTCTCCCTATCCCTATTCCTGTTCATGTTGCTAAGACATTTGAACATCAACATCTTGTACATTTACATTATCAATTGCATTAACATCATTAGTACCAGTGTCATCATCAATAAGGAGAACTATCTCAGTTTGTGCATTCACCGGTTGATCTCCCATTACTATTTCATTAGGCTCAAAATCAGTTATCTTGACTTCTTCGTGAAGAACTTCAGCCTTAAGCCTCTCTAGTTCATCTTTCTTAACTTCGTCCTCTTCATCCAAAATCAGACCCAATACCTTCTTCAAAATTAGTTCAATCTCCTCATGGATTGATTGGGTCTCACCAATCAAAATTCTTGTCAACCTTTGCTTCGACCTAAAAGATGACTTTGCCTTAGCAAAAATTTCATGTAGCTCTTCCTTAGTAGCTTCAGGTTGCAAGTTTTTCAGAAAATATTCAATGTATTCTCTATCTTGTTTCATGGATGCTTACCATATAGCATCAATTATATTATATAAATAATTGGGAATCTGCCCTTGCAATTCAATTAGGGCCTTGCTGTATTTATTCATCATGAAAACTACTACATCTTCTATCTTCCTTTGTTCATCATCACTAAACTTATCATACAATTTCTTCACACCAGTCAATAAACCATACTCTTGAATGTTTATTATTAAATTTTTAAGAGGTGTGAGCTTGGTTACCTGTTTCTTTGAAGATTTCATAGTTGAAGTACCAACACCCTTAGACCTTTTGCTGCTAGCTCTTAGGGCTTTCTTTTCTCCTTCAGACTCAATCTCTTCTTCATCAGCATCTACCAAGTTCTGTGCTTGTTGCTTTTTTCCTTTTACCAGTCATAACTAGTGCAACAGGTGGTTCAACAATCTTACCTTTTCTTCAAAACTGAATCTTAGAAGGTTTATCCTTGTTTGTTGGTACTGGTTCCTCCTTCTTTGTAGCTTTCTCCTTTCTAGCTCTTGTCTTTACACTGGTGGGGGTACCAGTTGGTGCACTTGATGTTTCAACTTGTTGAGAAACATGCTTTGCTCTTGCTTCAGCAATGGATTCCTTTGTGAATCTTGCTTTCTCTGCAAATGCTTCAACTTCCTTTCTAACCTTCTTTGTAATTATCAGTCTGTTAAGTTTTGAATGCACTTGAAGGGATTTCTCCTTGTAAGTGTCAAAATGTTATGTTGTTGTATCTACCAGTTGGACAAGCAAATGATCAGCATATACAATCAGAGGATCTTTGTCTACTTCATATCCCATGGGCATAACCCATGTAGTTTGGGGCACAACTGCCTCCATCATGCAAGTATCTACATCAACCATAAAGCAAATTGTGTTTCATACCAGTTGACAACCTCTGTCGGTATCCTTTCCCTTCCATGCATTTTCATCTGAAAATATTTAAAGCATCCCCATGCAATCTTTCCAAAATCATTACCAAGCATTCTTATGTTTTTCTTCATTTGCACCAATGCTGGAGTGCCATCTATCCATTGGACATCACCAATACCGGGAAAATAATTATGAAAGTAAAAGAATAAACCAAGAATTAATTTTCCAAACTTAAACCTTAACCTCTTATACTTCTTGATGGATTCTAGATTCAGCATAAGTTGACTCCTTAACACCTCCAACAAGTCATAATCAACATCCTCTTTTATCATCCGGTGGGTAGTGTGGATAGCAGCAGTAGGGATGTTGTTCATCCTGCTAGGGTAATAGATCTGATAACCAATCACCATATAAGCATACTTTGATGTCAGATCAATGATATTATTCACCATCATTTCTCTGCCATCCCATTTAGAACCTGTTAAACTTTCTACATCATTCTTAGGAATTGATCTGAATACAGGAACCTCATCAGTGGCACAAAATCCCATGACTGCGTGAATAGCTTCCTTAGAAATCTTATGTGATCGATCGAGCCACATAAATTGGTCATGAATTATGCTAAGCACATATCTCACAAATTCATCATCAAAATCATTAATAAAATTCAGGGCATGGTGAAACCCTTTCTCGATAACCCTTATGAATTGTTTCTTCAAAATACCATTCTTATCACACAACGGTTTATACTGAAAATAACAACTATACCAAGATCCTCTAGTTTGCAATGATAGAAAGATCTAACATCTTCAACATGTAAGACACCATAAGGAACTCCGTATAGGTCTCTAACGGGATAAGTTTCCTCAAACTTAAACGAGTGCCTCTTAAATTCAAGACCGGGTCTATCAATAACATCAACTAGATGTGAGGTGTCCATCTTTAATGATTCAAAAAGATAAGCAGATAACAACATATATGGATAAATACCTTTTACTACTTCTACACTAGGGTTCCAAACACCAACAAAGATTTCTCACCGATTTCCGATCACAAGTCACACAAAATCACTTCAAATCTCTATCAAACAACTTAGATGTTGCAAATACAAGCTCTGCTCTACTCTATTCACTCTCTGAGTGCCCACAAGAATGCAATAAGACAAATAACATTCAAAAACTTCCTTTTATTTGCCTATTATCTACAGTATTATTAGCCATTACTGGTAAAAACCTAAAGTATCTTTTAACACACATCAAACCTACCAGTTTGATCACAAAATCACTTCTTAATATCATAATACATCAAAGTATGTAGATTTAACATACCTTGTGGTCCTTCAGGGGGTTCTGAAATAGATCTAACATTAAGTTGCCCCTAAGCTTTTAACATCTTAGTTTGTTGGTGAAGGGTTCTCCACACTAGGTGAAGAGATATGATCTTCAGATGGTTTGTCTTCAATTTTCTCATCATCCTTCTTTTTCCAGATTCTATTCATTTCAGTTTTGGTCTCCTCCACATCAACTTTCATCTTCCCTTTTCGATCAGCAGATTGATTTACCGGTTGATTCACCTTAGCTCTGCAAAACTTTGCAATATGTCTTGATTTATGACAATGATAAAAAGCCATGCCATATGCTCTCCAAGGTCCAAGATTGCTTCTACCAGTCCTTCTTCTCTAGTTCATAGCTACATGGCCGTAGATATGACAAATTATGCAAACCATATTCATCCTCTTTTCCATCTCATAGGGACTAGACCGGTTAGCATAGGGTCTCTACCAATTAGGACTTTTACGGTCATTAAAGGTTCTTTTCCAACCACCACCAGACCTCTGACTCATGTGAGGTGTTGGATTATTTGCTCCATACCCGCACTCAACAACTCTATGCCCATGCATGTTGCATGTGTAACAATATCCGTTGAATTTCCTAGGCACATATCTCTAATACGTATTAGGTCTATAACCATTAGTAACATGAGATCTGCTTCTACAAACATTAGTAGTATGTCCTAGTTTATGACAATTGAAACAAATAGGCTTATAGGATTTCTTACCGGTGGGTTTCTGAATCTTAAATGCAAATTTACCTTCTTCCATGTTGTCCTTTGTACCAGAAGGCTCACCTTTCTCAAATGTATTGTAACCCAATCCAGTTGTGTCACCTTTCATCCTTTGAGATTGGATTTGTTCATCAAGCATGGTAGAACTTTTGTTAAACTTTACAAGTATCTCATTAGCATCAGCAAGTTCCTGTGTAAGGTCTTCATTCCTTTTCGTAAGAGTCTCCTTAAGAGACATTGCCATAGCTAGTTCTGCCTTTATTTATTCTTTTTCTTCTTTCTCCTCATGCCAATGTGCATATAGAGTGCCATTTTCCTGATTTGTCTTAAAGTTCTCATGTTCTTTCTATTTGATCTTGTCTTCTGCTGCCCTCCTTGCTTCAAGTTTTACTGACTCATTAAGGGATTTACAAATTAAGGCCCCTGTTAGGAGATTTTATTGCTGTAAATTGTTAGGAAAACAATAGTCAAATGATCTTCATGTAACACCTCAATGTCTGATTAGATCCACTTCAAATCCTCAAAATTTCAACAACACATCAATACAAAGCTTCACTAATCATCACACAATCAAATTCGCATCCTTCGCTAATGATCTCACACGCTTTCATACACACATCGACTTGATACCTCATCACACTTTTTATAAACATCTCTTAGTCGGCTACAACCTTGGAATAATTTCCTAGGTTCAATGAATCTGGACATTCTTGCATTACACGCCTTACTTATGTCAGCCACTGACATAAGAACACAAAAACAAAACAAAACCTATGGCATTATATCGATTTAAGTGAATTTATCACTATCAGTTGAGTGTTCATCAGAATGTCTACTGTGTACATCAAATCTCGCTCATCCAGTTGAATCTTCCAATGTGGTCATGAACATAACACCAAATACATGTCTCCATAACTCCTGTAAAACTGCATCATCAAACTCTTCATGAATCACCTGTACCGGTTGCATGAATGTAACTCTATCTCTGTTTACCGGCTAATGACCTATTTGTCGGTTCACTAGTAAACTACCTTATGTACCAGTTACACATTACTGGTTGGCTTCCAAGACTTAGATGACTACAAAAACATTATTGCCATCAATGACAATACAAGACTTAGTCATCAAACATGAATCTCAATCTCTTCATCACATTCACCAATCAATCATTTACCGATTGCATATCACCAACAGTCTTTACCGGTTCAGTCAAATGCCAACAAAAGCCAACCCTTTCTTTTTCCACATAGAACTTATAATCTACATTACATAGTGAATACCCAATGCATCAATGAATGTACTATGAGAACTCCTCCTAAACTACTACACCATATTCCCTTATCACTTACCTCAACAATTACATGAAGATACATACCATATGGGCACATAATCTCTTTTACAAGTACAAAGCATCATGATACAATGTGTTTCTATTCCAAGTACTTTAGAATATTGATGTAACAAACTAATCCTCTAAACATAACATTAGATAAGAGGACACATGTAATTTTCTTTCATTCTATAGCATGATCATTTATATAAGAAAACGACCTCTAATATTTAGGTAAGCACTAGAAATTGCAAACAAGCAAAACCACATAGAGTCATATGGACATCACGCTCATCTAGGAGGCATGCATAAGAAATTAATACACATATTGCAAACTGTAGATAGGAATTTGGAATTCATCAAAGCAATATAAACATTGGCCTAGCTCAATCACAAAACTAAAATGCAGTGACAAATCCTAATTACATTCAATAGAGATACTGAAAATAAGATATTCAAAATGAAATTAGAGCAAACCAAATGCAGATATCTCCTTCATAATTCTCCATTGTCCTTCTTTCTCCTTCAAATTGCTTTGTTTGTGGATCTCACCTACAAGTGCATAAGCATAATATAAAAGCAAGATTGACAAGACAACATAAGGATACTAGAAGCATGATTGATTCGACCTTTTTGATTGAAGAAATTCATCCAATTTATAGATAAATTGGAGAAAAGACAAGATTAGCATGAAATTGATATTAGAGGCAATTGATTTCAAAATGGCAAAATTGAGTTGAAGGAAGAAGGTTATGACACCTTCTATGTCATGAATTATGACATATTGCCAATGCAAAGGTTAGAGGACTAAAAGATTATGACATCTTACTATGCGAATAGTATGACACATGAGAAATTCATGCTTCCACCGAAGCACAAAAATAGGGAGAGACTAGAGAGAAATTAATTAGGTGGAAATTGAATTTGACAAATTAGAAAATAGGTGGAAATTAGGAATTAGGAAAATTAGAAAATTAGGAAATTAGAAAATTAGAAATGATGTGGAAATTAGGAAATTAGAAATTGATGAAATTAGAAAATTAGGTGAATTAATTAATAATTTTTCATTCATTAATTAATTCACAAAAAGAGGGGGAATTAATTAGCCAATTAAATAAATATTCAATTATGACAAGAATACTTAGGATAAATAAATAAATTATTTAACCTAGAGGGAAAATGACAAACAAGATTAAATGAATAAATCATAAAACCTTAGAAGATTAGGTCTTGACAAAAGATAATTGATGTAGATTCGATTTAATCATGATTCTGACTTGATAAATGATTTGATTGATAAACAATTGAAATTGGTTGACAAATTGACCAATATTGATAAAGAGACCAAATTGATATGCGCCAATTGACATGATTGAAGGGGACAAGGATCGATGACAAATCGATTGCAAAATTGATGAGATTGACAAGGACGAGGCTCGATGATAAATCGATCGCAAAATGACAAGATTGATAAGAGGACAAAACCCCAATTCAAAAGCGATAAAAATGAGGAATGTAGAAGGAGGACTCGATGCTCACAAATGATAAAGACCAAGTATGCAACATAGAAGAAATGTTAATGCGACGCAAAAACCTAAAATAAGGCAATGCGCCAATGTTAAAGTATGACTCCGCAAGCGTTGACCATTTTTAGACGTCTACATTTTGCCCCTCTTTGAGACAATGCAATTTTAAGTGTTGTTTCAAAGAACGATAATGAAAATGCCCTAGATAATGACAATGACATAGGCATGCCCCCTCGAGGAATTGGTCGGAAACATCTAGAAAAGAGGCCAATTGATCGATAAGAATGATAGAAAATGATAGGATCAAACGGACTGCCAAGACTGACGGAAGAAATGTTAGTAAGAAGAAATTAGACAAAGGACAGTTAGAGATGAAGAAAAACTTGCTTTCACCAATGCACAGAAGTAGGCAAGAACCCTTATTTAATGTAGCAAAGCGGATGCAGAGCATCATGGCATTGAAAGCCAGAGCTGAAACACAACCCTTTTTGCGAAAGACAGACACATCGCACACAAGGAATGAGTGAAGCATCCTAGGGTGCATACATCAAGGGTCGAGGTATGTGTGGCGTTCACAAACTGAACATACTTATCACAGACACCCAATGATATAGTTGCCCCAGTTTGTGACAAACATTCCACAAACAGCAAACACAACAAAGAAAAGAAAGGGACCATGAACCATCCTAGTCACTCTAAATCACTCAGTGACATCATCGAGCAACATAGGAACATGATCGAAGCCAAAGATAAATTAGTAAAAAGATAAGATGCACAAATTCAACCAAGTCAAATAAACAGTCTGATTGTCATTGTCAAAAGTGGAAAACATGAATGATCATGTTGTCTAGTTTCAGGAAATGTGGTACCCCGTCTAAGATAGGACATAGTCTGGTTTCGAGTATACCACACCCTGTATAAGACCCATGATAATAGTGACAAGGACAAATGATATTGATGGTTGATTGATATGATAATTTTGATCAGTTTGAATGTCTGGTTTGATTGAAAAAGTTCATCTGTTAATGCGTGATTTCATTAAAGCACAATGTTTGATTGATTGTCGTTGGATGTATGCTCAACGATCTGTCTATGCACAAAGGGGATTTTTTTTTGTTTTGCTTTTCAAATTTTTACAATGTTTTTGTTCATTTTTTCAAGACTTTATTTGACTTTTTAGGGATTATTTCAGGACATTTTTTTATTTTTTTTGATGTTTTTCAGGACATTATGATTTTTACGGATTTTTTCAGGACATTATTTGATTTTTTTGGATTTAACATTTTAGCTGAAAATGAACACATGATTTTTTTTGATGTTTTTGAATATTTTCAGGATTTTTTTCAATTTTTTTGATTATTTCAAGACATTTTTTGAATGTTTTTAGGATTATTTCAGGACATTTTTTTGATGTTTTTGGTTTATTTCAGGACATTTTTCAATTTTTATGATTTTTTCCCCTAGTGTCTTGCAAGGCAAGGAATATGACAGGTGAATAAATAGGCTTTCTGAAATGTTGGTGGATAGAGGGAAGACAAAGGCCTTTTATTATGGAGACAATACAGATGCAATTTTCAAGGGCTATTGCGTGTTGGGACAAGAGACTGGATATGACAATGTAAAGTAGTAACATGGCATGAGGGACATGTCAAGAGGTTTTTGAAACCATGTTTAAATTTTACGTCCTTATGTCAAATCAAGATCAAGGGACAGAAAGAGTGTATGGATGGTGATAAGATATGGATAGGATAAGAAAGACCAAGAATGGATAAGGGACATGGACTGAAGGTCGGGATTGGCTAAGGGATAGTGGTAGAAAGTTCCAATAAGACAGGGAATATGGATGAAAGGTTGTAATAAGCAAATGGATAAAGACCAAAAGCTATGATAGACTAAAAGCTGCAAACAAGATGCATGATGCTCATGATGATCCTCAGCCTTGTCAAGATCAAAGGTGGAAAGAGGAAATGTGCATGAGGGATAATAGGATATGAAGGGTAATAGGACATGATAGGATAATGAAGTGTAATAGGATATGACAAGATAATGAAGGGTAATAGGATATGACAGGATAATGAAGGGTAATAAGATATGACAGGATAATGAAGGGTAATAGGACAAAAGGATATGATAGGATAAAACCTGTCCCCAAGTACGGTATGCAAGAAGTTCATAGATTACACATGACGCCTGTTTGCCAGGTTTTCATCACGGTACTTGCCCAAGGCACCTATTTGCCAGGTTTTCACGAGTGGACGAATTATTTTTGCTTTACTTTTTTTTCTTTTCTTTTTTTCTCACTTTTTTTAATTTTTTTTATTTTGACTTTTTCAATAGAAGATGGACACATGATAGGGGATGGAAGAAGGACTCAAGCATCTTTTTTTTTTTTTTGGATAGTAGCCTTGAAAAAAATGGACCATGACCTTTAAAAGTATGGTTAAAGATGTTGGTAGGATAAGGACATGGAAAAAGAGATGAAACTAAGGCAAGGATTTATGCAAAGGATGGGATCAAAGGGATCAAAGGATGAAAAATATGCATTGGATAATGGATAGGGTATTGGAAGAATTGGGCTTTAGTGGATGGAAATGAAGGCAAGATCAACATTGGCACACACCTTGATGGGTGGTGGATTGATGGAGGAAAAATGGATCTCAGATTGTGAGATTTGGATGGAGGAATAGCTTGGGATTTTGGGACATAAGGGCCCAAAATGGATGAAGGAGGTGATGGAGGAACAAATTTGAGAGGTTTGGATGGAGGAATAGCAACTTTGGATGCCAAGTTGGATGTTTCTTTAGGCTTTTGTGCTTCAAGGAGCCGCTTAGGGATCCACATGGTTTTTGGTTTTTCATGCTTTTGTGGTTCCTTGGAGTGCATTGCTTGCACAAGGGATTTAGGAACCCATATATATTTTGAATTTTGTTTTTGAGCAATGGGCCTTTGTGACCTTTTAGATATTTCTTTTTCTTTATAGATCATATTGTTCTTTGTTTTGACATGTCGATTATATTGGACATGTTGATCCTTGAATACATGTGGATTGCTAGACTTATGACGTTTATACTTGGCATCCAAATTGCTTGGAGGGGGAAAGGAATGCATGGATGGATATGAATGAAATGGACTTCTTTTGGATGGATGAAATTTACTCAAGGATTTGTGCCTTTGCTGACCTTGCATAGAGGATGAAGGAATATAAGGACCTAAGATGGATGGAAAGTATGATGGGGAAGGGATATGTTTGGATTTTGAAGGGATGTTGGATTTAGTAGGGGTACCCATGTCTTGAGGAATTTCACTGAGGCCATGACCCTTAATATTTTCTTTAACATGAAGGGATGCTTGCTTATGGAGATCTACTCCTTTTCCTTTATGAATATCTTGACTTGTAGGGTACTCTTTTCTTTGGGAAGAAGATGCGAGTCCATTATGAGGTGGATATGATATGAGAGAAATGATGAGATCTTGAAGTGGATCGGATTGCACCAAAGTGGAAGAACCCATTATGCATGTCGAGGGTTCATGAACATCTTGCACTAACACATTAGAATCATGAGGGGGATTAGGATAGTGAGGGGGACTAGGATTGTGTAGTGGACATGGTTCAATGACAGGCTCTTCAAGAGATGGAATGGGAGAAATAATGGGATCATCAAAATAAATGCGATCTTGGAGTGGATATGCGGGATTAAGACAAGGAGATGGAGGAACAAAAAGATCTTGTGGAGTATTTAAAGGAATAATTTGATCTTGACAAGGAGGAAGATCATTGGAATCCTTTTTAAAGGTGCTTTGCTCTTGACTTTTAATGGGATCATCATAAAGGATGGAAAATATATCTTGAATGTCAATGGGATTTGAAAGGACATTTTTTTCATGAAATGGAAGGGGATCGTTTGGGATTGGATGGATTGGGATATCTTGATCTTTCTCAGGGAATGGAGTGTCAATAGGACTTTGGATAGGATGGAAAAGAATAGGGGAATCATCATGAGTGTCTGGGAACATGGGGTCCTGGTCAATAATTGGATGGGATGATAAGGTTTCAAGATCTTGATCTTCATCTATTTCAAGACACATTTCTTCATGCTCTAAATTATCCTCTTGACATGAGGTTGGAATTTGGATATGCATGGGGGATTCTAACAAGGGATCAATGTTTTGGCATGAAGGAAATGCACTTTGAACATTTGTGATGGATTATGGCAAGGAATCAATGCTTGAACATGAGGAAGAGGGACTTCGAATGGTGTCCTCTAAAACAGGTAATGGCAATAAAGTGCATGGTGGCATTGGGTCTGGTATTTCTGATAAAAGACAAGGATGTGCATCATGAATTGGATTATTTTGGCAATCAATTATGGACAGCCCTTGGATAATTACATCCTTGGGTGTATTGTTTTATGAGGACAATATGGAAGGTTCTTGGGAAACTTCTAAAGGTGTAGGGATAGATGCCACTGGAGAGTCCATTTGCTTGTGGGGGGGTGAGGCATTGCTAGACATAATTGTATTATCTTGATCTTCCTCAAAGAACTCACTTGGTAGTTTCCTTAAGAGCCTTGCAATAAAGCCACCTTTCTTTCAAGGTTTTGACATAGTTGAATCTGGAATTTGAACTTGTTTTTGGTTTGATGTCTTGTTCTGATATTGGACTTGGTTCAATTGTTCTGACATGTTTGAAACTTGGCTTGGTGTGGGCTGCAACCTTTGTTTGTGAATGTTTGGTTGTGGTTGTTGACATTGATATGTTGGTTGAACTTGTTGATATTCCACCATTGGTTGAATTATTTGTTGACATTGTATAGTTGGTTGGACATATTGTTGAAATTGGACCATTGGTTGTGTCTGTTGGAAATGTTCGAACTGTTGAACAATTAGTTGTGATGGTTGAAAATCTGATTGATAGTAAACACCTTCTTGTTCTTGTTGTGGAGGCACATAATGTTGTTGTCTCTTTTCTTGAAATTGTTTCATCATCTCTATTTGTGAGAGGAGAGCTGGTATTTCTGATCGTTCAATAAGAGATCTTACATCAATTGGCTCAATCTTTGGATTTTGACCTGGAAATTTTTGAAACATTTTAGACATTTGTGATCTATTCTTCTCAATGTTTTTCACTTTTTGTTCCAATATCTCCTTTTCTTGAGCTATTTTCTCCTCTAGTTTTTGTATTTGGAGACTTGTTTCATCATAAAAAGTTTGATCCAAGTTCTGAGACATGTAGAGATTTGATTGACATGATTGATTTCTCAATTGTGATGACATGGCTTCGTAAGAAGGTTGAGACCTCATTTCAAAAAACATGTCACTATGCAATGCAACTAATGGGATTGACAAATGCAACCTAAAAGGATGACAATGCAACTTAATGTTTTTGTTGTTTTTCAAGGTTTGGACAAATTTTTTGGAATGCAAACCTAAAGACTCAACCTTGGGAAATTGAAATGAAGTCAAGATGTTAAAGGACAAAGGACCAAATGACAATAGGACAAATTGACAATGTCTCACCTATATGCTTGGATACTAAGCTAGGTTTGACAAAAATGATATTAATGAAAGGACAAATTTTAGACAAGGTCAAGACTCCTTAACAACAACTTAGGGTATCATCCAAAGTTTTGATTTTTCAAGTTTGACAAACCAAATTTTTGAGACTAAATGCAAGAAGGCAATGATTATGACAATGAATTAGGATATAACATGAAAATGATCTAAGGATATGATATGACAAGATGAAGCCAAGACAAGATGACAATACAATGATAAGGATATGCGAAGACCAATGACTTGGAATATGCAAAATGCAACCTAGGCAAGACCTAATGGAAATCTATCTTGGATATGACAATGAAATGAAAAATTAGGGAAATGATTTTGAACCTAAGTGCAAAATGAGGACACTTGCAATAAAAAGGACTAAAATGAAGGGAGACGACAATATGCCCTAGGACCTAAGTTGGACTATGCAAAACCTAGCCTAAAGTGACATGAATTTTGAGACAAAGTTTTTCAACGTGTTTGAAAGCCATGTTTTGAAAATGTTTTGAACTTTGTTGGATGAATGTTCTCTTTTTAAAACCTTGTTTGGACAATGTTTGGACTTGTTTGACAAATGATGTTTTGTGACAATTGTATAATTCAACTTTTGACAATCACAAAAGACAAAATGTTTGGACTTAGAACCAAGACAATCATGCTCATTCACAACAAATCCTATGGATAGCAATGACAATATCTATTGAATCCTCTAACCATAAAATACAACACTCAGCCGGATAGCTAGACGCTTGGTAGCACTGGCTCCCCCTTACAGTGCACTCACTTCTCAGGCATACCAAGCTTCGAGTTCAAGGGGCATCACTTCCCAAGAACTTACTATCTCTAATTGAGGAGTACATGAGAGGTGTCTTTGGCATGCGTGTATCACAATGCCTGAGCCAATTGATAGAAGGATTTTTGCATCTAAACAAGAGATTCTAGTAAGGGCATCCGTTCGAGTGGGTATTGATCTGACGAATAAATCGTCGCAATACCATTCTAGCACCCATTGTCTACAACTTTCATTGCATCCATAGTTATTTAGAGTGGTTCGGAAGAGCTTGGCTTTAGCCCGTCACCACTTAGGGTCGTTCCCTCTCACCAATGCCTGTGCGAAGTGCCAGGCAGATCGGGAGGCAGGCCCAGTTCTAAGGGTTAAAACATGCAATCAAAAACATGAGAATGATATCGAAGGTCTGGATTTCTGATCACCCTAAGAAGGATGAGAGCATACTCTCCTACTCCAATGTCAAACTTGACAAACAAAGTGAACACATGTTCATTCCATCCTACTTAGCAAACATACTAGGTGCCTAATTAAAAATCACAAACACAAAGTTTGGATGGAATATAAGGCAACCTACAAAATCACTAAGTTAGGAGTTTGGTTTGTTTGGTCTTTGACTAGTGAACCTGCAAACAATTCATTAGTAGTTTGTGAAATAATTCTTTGTCAAGCGTTTCGCCACAAAGCTACCAACAATGTTAGAGAATCAAGAGAAATGAATCACCATCAAAATTAATCCATAAAAGTTGTGATTCTTTGTCCTCTTAGATTAATCTATGTGAAATTTATCAAATTTACCACCCTAGATTAATCTAGATAAAATTTGCATAAATGCATGATTAATTTGCCAAGCTAAATTAATCTAGATGAAGGTTGCATGATTTTGTTTTTTGAAAATTTTGACCATTTACAGCAGCATAATTAAAAATGTCATAACTTCCTCAATATTTATCCAAATCACAAACCGTAAGATGATCTGGAAAGGTAAAAATGTGATCTAATATACCCAGAAATAATTTATTTTAATTCTGCATGAAATTTTTTACGTGATCAATTGATTATGACTGTTTTTTTTTTAGAAGAAAAATCTATAATTTCTCCACAAAAAAAATCTGCAACTTCACAAAACATTAAAAAAAAAATATTAGATCCAAGCATTTTCACGTCGGGTTTTAATGTAAATTGGAATTTGGAATTCATCAAAGCAATATAAACATTGGCCTAGCTCAATCACAAAACTAAAATGCAGTGACAAATCCTAATTACATTCAATAGAGATACTGAAAATAAGATATTCAAAATGAAATTAGAGAAAACCAAATGCAGATATCTCCTTCATAATTCTCCATTGTCCTTCTTTCTCCTTCAAATTGCTTTGTTTGTGGATCTCACCTACAAGTGCATAAGCATAATATAAAAGCAAGATTGACAAGACAACTTAAGGATACTAGAAGCCTGATTGATTCGACCTTTTTGATTGAAGAAATTCATCCAATTTATAGATAAATTGGAGAAAAGACAAGATTAGCATGAAATTGATATTAGAGGCAGTTGATTTCAAAATGGAAAAATTGAGTTGAAGGAAGAAGGTTATGACACCTTCTATGTCATGAATTATGACATATTGCCAATGCAAAGGTTAGAGGACTAAAAGCTTATGACATCTTACTATGCCAATAGTATGACGCATGAGAAATTCATGCTTCCACCGAAGCACAAAAATAGGGAGAGACTAGAGAGAAATTAATTAGGTGGAAATTGAATTTGACAAATTAGAAAATAGGTGGAAATTAGGAATTAGGAAAATTAGGAAATTAGGAAATTAGAAAATTAGAAATGATGTGGAAATTAGGAAATTAGAAATTGATGAAATTAGAAAATTAGGTGAATTAATTAATAATTTTTCCTTCATTAATTAATTCACAAAAAGAGGGGGAATTAATTAGCCAATTAAATAAATATTTAATTGTGACAAGAATACTTAGGATAAATAAATAAATTATTTAACCTAGAGGGAAAATGACAAACAAGATTAAATGAATAAATCATAAAACCTTAGAAGATTAGGTCTTGACAAAAGATAATTGATGTAGATTCGATTTAATCATGATTCTGACTTGATAAATGATTTGATTGATAAACAATTGAAATTGGTTGACAAATTGACCAATATTGATAAAGAGACCAAATTGATATGCGCCAATTGACATGATTGAAGGGGACAAGGATCGATGACAAATCGATCACAAAATTGATGAGATTAACAAGGACGAGGATCAATGAAAAATCAATCTCAAAATGGCAAGATTGATAAGAGGACAAAACCCTAATTCAAAAGTGATAAAAATGAGGAATGCAGAAGAAGGACTCGATGCTCACAAATGATAAAGACCAAGTACGCAACATAGAAGAAATGTTAATGCGACACAAAAACCTAAAATAAGGCAATGCACCAATGTTAAAGTATGACTCCGCAAGCGTTGACCATTTTTAGACATCTACACAAACAATTATGATTCCTATGATTTTTTATGATTGCGGGGAATGGATGTCGTGCGGGCATTTTTTGCAGAGGGCCAAGCTAGGGTTCTGAAGTCCTATCTCATGATCAGGGGCTTTCTGGTGCAGGAGCACCCTTCCAAGCTCTTCCTCCTTTATTTTGTTGGTGTTATGCTTCTTTTGAAGCCATTGCACATGTAATAAGGGCCAAGAGGTCATTTGTTCTTCACTGGGTCCTAGTTTTAGGTCGTTAGTGTTTTTGTTGTGATTTCTTGTGCAAGAGAGGTTGAGTGTGCCTTAGATGTGTGTTAGGCCTTAATGGCATGTTGATGTCCTTAGGATAGCCCAAAATAGGCCTAGGAGTCATGAAAAGCAACAATGGCAAAGTTGCTCAAAAGATGCAAAAGTTGCATGACAACTTTTAAAAGTTGTCAAGCAACTTTTCCACCCAAAAGGTAAAGCACCCTTGTTGAGCATAGAGAGCCCTAATTTTGGCACACTGACTAAGGCAAAGGAGGTATAAGTAATTTCAAACCCTAATTGGATGGGTTGATTGTCAGACATTGTATGACCCAAGCCTATTGGATTGACTGTGACTGTTTTGTTGGTTACTAGTCAGTTTGAATGAAGCTATTGAGCAAGTTAATGGATTGAATTGCATGAAAAACTATGTGGAATGTCTTCTATGGAGTAAATAATTACATTGTGAGCAATTAGATTAGGTTTTTATTTGCAGGTTGAGTGTGTTTGTAAATACTTTGTAAATTGTCTATTCTCTGTCCAGTTTTGGACTGGTTTGTGCAAATGAAGTCATAACTCCATTCCCCATTGTGGAATCATCATGAAACCATGGGGACTGGAAGTGAAGACCCTGTACTATAGTTCCATGCAAGAAAGGCCCTTGAAAATGCAAGGAAGCCATTTGAAGACCCATTCCTAGGAGAGACTGGACAGTGCTTGGTTAGGAATGGTTGTTGGTGCAGAGGTCTTGGAGAGCAAGGTTGGTCAGTGGAGAGTGCACCCTTTGGAGGAGATGTAAAAGAGTGTGTGAAGAACCATTGGTGTGGAGGAGGAGCCTCCACCAATCCAGACAAGGTGTCTAGAACACAAAACACCCACTGTGACCCAGACAGACCTTAAAAACCCTCACAAAACCCTTAAAAACCCCAAAATTTGCAGTAGGCACTGTACGGCCACTTGGAGGCCCAAAACCAAAGAAATCCTTGAGCCCTTACCAAATTAATGGTAGTCCATTTTGGGAGTTTGGGTTGTTTTTGCATCATTTGTGAGAGGAAGCCCTAAAAGTCCGGGTAGGAGTCCTAATTGGTCCTAATCCTTGTAGCCCTATTTTGTAAGCAAAACACAAAATAGTGAAATCGGTAAGGGGTTGAAGGCTTGAAACCTCTTGGGGGCACATGAATGGGTGGAAAGACTATGAATTAGACCTGATATAACCTTTCTAAGACCTTGGAAGGTGTAGAACAAGCCTAGCCCTTATTATCCATAGTAAGGGGTTTTGAGTCTCATGAGTAGGTGAGACCTTAGGAGAAGCATTGCAACTCATTGGTGGGTGGAATTGGGCAAGGTCAGAGGATTCCTCAAGAAAAGGAAGTCCTAGAGACCCTAGGGTGTGTAGAGAACACTAGGTGATCCAAGGAAAGGATCCAGGAGCATAGACTAGGCTAGTCTATCCCTAACCCCATCCCATCAGATTGGTATCAGAGCAAGTTAAAGATTTGTTGGACTGTGTATGTCTCTATATACTAGTGAATTAGTAGGGGAGAGAAAAATAGTCACTAATGCAGAGCTGGCTAGAGAGTTAGAAGAGCAGAAGGAGAAGAATAGACTCCTTGAAGAAGCCATGAGCGAGATAAGGGATAAGTTGCAAGAAGTGGTGGATCAGAGGACACAAGGACCTTGGGGTGAAGACATCAAGGATAAAGGCAAGAGAACCATTGACATAGATGACATTATAGTTGAACCAGATCCCTTGTTTAATGAAGAACCATTTGTGAAGGCTATCAAGGCTTTGAACACCAAAGTTTTTGAAGGATTGCCACTTTTCAGTGGAAGGATGGACATTGACACTATCATGGAATGGATTGAGGGCATGGAAAACCACTTTGAGTGTGAGGGAGTGACTGAGGCTCAAAAGGTTAAGGTTGCCAAATCAAGATTAAGGGGAGAAACTTTAACATGGTCAAAGTACCTGCAAGAAGAGAGAGTTAGTATGGGGAAGCTACCTATTGCAAATTGGAAGGCCATGGTGAGCAAGATCAAGGAGAACTACTTACCAGAGGATTATGAAGTCCAACTTCATAAGAAGAGATAGGGTTTGAAGCAAAAAGACCTTGGTGTGACCTCCTACACCGAAGAATTTCAAAAACTTTGTCTTAGATCCAAAGTCCAAGAAGATGAATCTATTAAGGTGGCTAGGTATCTAAGCGACCTAAAGTGGAACATTCAGGAGGAGATAAATCTATGGACTCCTACTACTATGCAAAAATGTCATCAGATTGCTTTTAAGGTGGAAGAGAGGAACAAAAGGAAAGGAGACTCCAATAACAAGGGTAGAGGCAGAGGTAGAAAGCAAATGAACCACCGAGGTGGTTACCAAAGCAAGTCAAATGAGCAGAGGAACCAAGGAGAAGCCAAGTTGACTGAACATGGCAATGAAACCAAGCTTAGAGGAGGCCATTCTAGAGAAAGAGGTGCAAAAGGTGGTCCAAGTAAGGGTAGAGGTACCAGCAGAGGTAACTCCTACTTTGCAACTATGAAGTGTTACAATTATGGACAATTGGGACACCCAACATATAGATGCCCTGACAAGCCTACCTCATCAAACTGTGGAAAGAGGGTTGCCTATGCTCATGAAGACTCTTCAAGCAACAAGACACAAGATGTGGACTAGATTGAATTAGAGATTGGGGAAAATTTGATGTTCAATAGGATTTTGATCAGACAGTCAGTTAAGGAGGAACCCAAACATAGGAGAGCATTGTTTAGGGTGAGATGCAAAGTTCTTGGTAAGGTGTGCAAGGTGATAGTTGATACAGGTGCAACTGACAACATCATCTCAGAAGAGGTAGTTAGGAAGTTGAAACTCACAAGAATACCCCACACTAACCCTTACAAGGTGACTGAGTTGAACAAATGACAGAGTGTGCTAGTTAATGAACAAACTTGGGTAGAGTTTTCTATTGGAGGATATAAGGATAAGATCCTTTGTGATGTGTTACCTATGGATGCATGTCACTTACTGCTAGGAAGACCCTAGAAATTTAATAGAAAGGTGATCTATGATGGAGAGGAGAACTCCATATCATTTAAGAAGGACAACAAGACCTTCAAGATTCAGTCTTTGACAGAGGATGAAGAGGGAACTTCAAAAACACCTAGTGTCTTATTGGCTATTGGTAAAGAGTTCTTAAATTTGCTACATGAGGAGGAGATAGTGAAGTGTGCCATCTTTGTGAAACCAAAGGAGGAAGAAGACAAGTTGCAGGCAGAAGTACCCAAGGAGGTGAAGCAAATGTTGCAAGAATATAAGGACATAGTGAGTGATGGAGCACCTGCAACACTCCCACTTAGAAGGTCTATAAGCCATCAAATAGACTTTGTTTACGGAGCATCCCTACCTAACAAGGAATCATATAAGCTCACACCTGATCAGAATAAGGAGGTAGCAAGGCAAGTGTAGGAGTTATTGGAACAAGGATTGATTAAGAAGAGCATTAGCCCATGTGCAGTAGTGCTAGCATCAAAGAAGGGAGGTAAGTGGAGACTATGCACTGACTCAAGGGCAATCAATAGGATCACCATAAGGTATAGGTTTCTGATTCCTAGAATAGAGGATTTGATGGACTATTTAGGAGGTACCATGTATTTCACCAAATTGGACCTTAAAAGTGGTTATCCCCAGATTAGAATCAAGGAGGGTGATGAGTGGAAGACTGCTTTCAAGACCATAGAAGGATTATATGAATGGCTTGTGATGCCATTTGGACTCACCAATTCCCCAAGCACCTTCATGAGGTTGATGAATGAGGTGTTAAAAGACTTCACAGGCAGATTTGTGGTGGTGTACCTAGATGACATACTCATCTACAACAGAACCAAAGAGGAGCACCTTGAGCATTTGAGGTTAGTTTTAGAGAGGTTGCATGAGGAGA
Source organism: Cryptomeria japonica (assembly GCF_030272615.1). Classification (NCBI taxonomy): domain Eukaryota; kingdom Viridiplantae; phylum Streptophyta; class Pinopsida; order Cupressales; family Cupressaceae; genus Cryptomeria; species Cryptomeria japonica. The sequence goes on from NC_081406.1 coordinate 88,006,456, forward strand.
AGTTATCCATAAACCTAGAGAAGTGTGACTTCTTGAAGCAAGAGTTGGTTTACTTAGGATTTGTGGTGTCTAAAGGAACCTTGAAGATGGATCCAAGCAAAGTGGAGGCAATCTTGAATTGGCCTGCACCTAAAACAAGGACTAAAGTTAGGAGTTTCCATGGATTAGCTCAATTCTATAGGAATTTTGTGAGGAATTTCAGTGGCATATGTGCACCAATCCTTGACACCATTAAGGGAGGCCTTAAAACTAAGTTTAAATGGACAGAGTAGGCTGACAAAGCATTTCAATTGTTGAAGCAAGAAGTAGCCACAAAACCTATCCTTCTCCTACCTACCTTTGATAAGCTATTCACATTGGAGTGTGATGCAAGTGGAATTGCAGTAGGTGGTGTATTGAGTCAAGAGGGAAGACCTATGGCATTTTTCAATGAGAAGCTTAATGAAGCAAAGAAGAAGTACTCAACCTATGACCTATAGTTGTATGCATTACTGCAGTCTCTAAAGAAATGGAGGCATTACCTACTTCCAAAGGAATTTGTGGTGTTCACAGACAACAAGGCATTGAGTTACATTAACACTCAAGAGAAGCTTAGCAATAGGCATTTGAAATGGATGGAATACCTCCAATCCTTCACCTTCACCATCAAGCATAAGAAGGGGCAACTTAACAAGATGGCAGATGTATTGAGTAGGAAGTTGTTGACGGTTCAAGAACTACAGTTGCAGAGAATAGGAATAGAAGGTTTCAAGGACCTCTATGAAGGAGATGAAGACTTCTCATTAGCTTACAAGGTTTGTAAGGAGTTTGAGAACCATTTCCATGGTGAGCATGTAGATTACACTCTCCAAAATGGTCTCTTGTTCAAGGGTAATCAGCTGTGTGTACCAAGAGGATCCATGAGGGAGAACCTCATCCAAGAGAAACACAATGGTAGTTTAAGTGGACACTTTGGAGTCAACAAAACCTTGGATTTAGTACAGAGGTACTACTATTGGCCAAAGTTGCCAAGGGATGTGAAAATATATGTAGAACAATGTGGTGTATGCCAAAGAGCAAAAGGAGGATCAAGCAATGTCGGTCTCTATCAACCATTGTCGGTCCCTAATAGACCTTGGGAATGCATAAGCATGGACTTTGTAGTAGGACTTCCCAAGACAAAGACAAGTATGGACAACATCTATGTGGTAGTAGATAGATTTTCCAAGATAAGCCATTTCATTCCATGCAAAACTACACATGATGCTAGCTATGTTGCACATCTCTTCTTTAAGGAGATTGTTAGGATTCATGGACTCCCTTTAAGCATTTTTTCAGATAGGAATAGCAAGTTCATGGGTCATTTTTGGCAAACATTATGGAGGAGACTTGGAACTAATCTCTCATTTAGCTCAGCTTACCATCCACAAATGGATGGTCAGACTGAAGTCATCAATAGGGTGTTAGGAAACTTGTTGACGTGCTTAACTAAGGAGTATGGGTGGACATGGGATCTAGTCATTCCACAAGCAGAGTATGCATATAATGACAGTGTGAATAGGACCATCGATAGAAGTCCTTTTGAGGGTGTCTATGGTAGACATCCAAGAGGAGTATGTGAGTTGAGAGACCTTGGTACCTTGGAAATGAAGAGTGGGCAAGCAGAGGAATTCACCCAAACCATCAAGGAAGTACAAGAGTAGGTTAAGAAGGCCATCCTTGAATCCACTCAAAAACTGAAAGCCAAAGTTGATGAGAAAAGGAGAGAAGTTTAGTTCAAGGTGGGTGACTATGTGATGGTCCATTTGAGCAATGCTCGGATGCAAAGTGGTAAGCCTACCAAACTGCAAATGAAGAGGGTAGGACCTTGTGAAATTTTGGCAAAATATGGTGAGAATGCCTATAAGGTTGATCTTCCTTCAGACTTAGCCATCTCACCAGTCTTCAATGTTGTTGATCTAGTCATGTACAAGGGTGAGGTAGCAGGCCAGATTGAGAACCAAGCCAAGGTAGTACAGGATTTGGATGTGAATACCTTACCTCAAGTGAAGAAGCCTATGGTAGAGGAGATCTTGGAGTCAAGAGTGAAGAATTCTACCAGACACCAGGTCTACATGGAGCACTTAGTGAAATGGGCAAATCAACCAGTATTTGAAGCTACTTGGGTGGAGGAGAGCAAGTTCAAGAAGCTTGACACAGACCAGGCTCTCATCTCTTCTACTATTTCTTAGTTGTGTGCAGAGGGGGAGTATTGTGCAGGAGCACCCTTCCAAGCTCTTCCTCCTTTATTTTGCGGTGTTATGCTTCTTTTGAAGCCATTGCACATGTAATAAGGGCCAAGAGCTCATTTGTTCTTCACTGGGTCCTAGTTTTAGGTCGTTAGTGTTTTTGTTGTGATTTATTGTGCAAGAGAGGTTGAGTGTGCCTTAGATGTGTGTTAGGCCTTAATGGCATGTTGATGTCCTTAGGATAGCCCAAAATAGGCCTAGGAGTCATGAAAAGCAACAATGGCAAAGTTGCTCAAAAGATGCAAAAGTTGCATGACAACTTTTAAAAGTTGTCAAGCAAATTTTAAAAGTTGTCAAGCAACTTTTAAAAGTTGTCAAGCAACTTTTCCACCCAAAAGGTAAAGGACCCTTGTTGAGAATGGAGAGCCCTAATTTTGGCACACCAACTGAGGCAAAGGAGGTATAAGTAATTTCAAACCCTAATTAGATGGGTTGATTGTCAGACATTGTACGACCCAAGCCTATTGGATTGATTGTGACTATTTTGTTGGTTACCATTCAGTTTGAATGAAGCTACCGAGCAAGTTGATGGATTGAATTGCATGAAAAACTATGTGGAATGTCTTCTATGGAGTAAATACTTACATTGTGAGAAATTAGATTAGGTTTTTATTTGCAGGTTGAGTGTGTTTGTAAATACTTTGTAAACTGTCTATTCTCTGTCCAGTTTTGGACTGGTTTGTGCAAATGAAGTCATAACTCCATTCCCCATTATGGAATCATCATGAAACCATGGGGAATGGAAGTGAAGACCCTGTACTATAGTTCCATGCAAGTATGGCCCTTGAAAATGCAAGGAAGCCATTTGAAGACCCATTCCTAGGTGAGACTGGACAGTGCTCGGTTAGGAATGGTTGTTGGTGCAAAGGTCTTGGAGAGCAAGGTTGGTCAGTGGAGAGTGCACCCTTTGGAGGAGGTGTAAAGGAGTGTGTGAAGCACCACTGGTGTGGAGGAGGAGCCTCCACCAATCCAGAAAAGGTGGCTAGAACACAAAACACCCACTGTGACCTAGGCAGACCTTAAAAACCCTCACAAAACCCTTAAAAACCCCACAATTCGCCCTCGGCACTGTACGACCACTTGGAGGCCCAAAACCAAAGAAATCCTTGAGCCCTTTCCAAATGAATGGTAGTCCATTTTGGGAGTTTGGGTTGTTTGTGCATCATTTGTGAGAGGAAGCCCTAAAAGTCCGGGTAGGAGTCCTAATTGGTCCTAATCCTTGTAGCCCCATTTTTTAAGCAAAACACAAAATAGTGAAATCGGTAAGGGGTTGAAGGATTGAAACCTCTTGGGGGCACATGAATGGGTGGAAAGACTATGAATTAGACCTGATATAACCTTGATAAGACCTTGGAAGGTGTAGAACAAGCCTAGCCCTTATTAGCCATAGTAAGGGGTTTTGAGTCTCATGAGTAGGTGAGACCTTAGGAGAAGCATTACAACTCATTGGTGGGTGGAATTGGGCAAGGTTAGGGGATTCCTCAAGAAAAGGAAGTCGTAGAGACCCTAGGGTGTGTAGAGAACACCAGGTGATCCAAGGAAAGGATCAAAGAGCATAGACTAGGCTAGTCTATCCCTAACCCCATCCCATCACTTTCGCAGGGTGTCCAAGGTGAGCGGTGAAGGGTGTGTAGTACACGAGGTCTGGGTTGTGCGGGGAGCAGTGGAGGGTAGAGGGGAGAAGTGTTGTGGTCTGTGAGTGGGTGCAAGCTACACGGCTCGGCCACCTTTCCAAACAAGCAACGAGCTCCCATGGGGTTGGGGACCATGGGTGGACCTCCATCCTGGGAGTGTTGGGAGGGGTGGAGATTTGGGTGTGGTTTTCTCTTTCGGGCGCCTTTGGGGTTTAGGGATTTGTCCTCTTGTGTCATATGATGAGTATTGGCGGGGATGTTTCAAAGGATCAACCAGCCTTGGATTTTCATGCTACGGTGGGATCAAAACCCCCACCACAGGGCATGAAGACATTCAATAATAACGTCTATTCCTCAGACGTGGGATCTGGTAGTGTGGGGAGTTTGTACAAAATTTGAAGATTGAATGGTTGCTTGGAGAGATGCAGCGAGAGGCCAAAGTTGATAATTCCTCCTGAGATGATAGTGGAGGATGTTGAATATTTTTCAAAACACTTGCTATATTGCAAATTTTTGGGAATGAGCGTTTCTTTGCAGTTCTTGGAAAACTGAGTATCTGCTGGGCTTCTATACTCTGTTATTCTAATAGGTCTTCAAGCTTCTGTGCTCGGTAACCACTATGTAGCATCCTTGTGCATACACTTGCCCGCATACATTATTTATCAATAGTTCCCTATTTATAAAAAAATAGGTAACCGCTAAATCTCCTTGATCACATTTCCCATGATCAATCATAGCCATAAGATCTTTGATCTTGTCTAGGTTCAATGCATCTTTCGATCTGAAAATGTTTTACCTCGCTTAGGAACTTGCATATTAGTCTTGGAACTTGTGCTAGGGTATTGCGGTTCAATCTGAGCTGTAGATCTTCATGTCGACTTTTCATTGCCTTAGATTCATTAACAAACTTCATTCACGGTTCACCAATCATTTAATCAGTTCCAGCTCATCAGCAAAGGACTTCGGCCCCGGAGGGGGAAATGGAGATTATGCTACTGGAAAACAACTACTTCATGGTTACCTTCAACTGCATGGAGGATTGCAATATGGTCTTCAAAGGTGGTCCATATTTTTACAACCAGGTGGGGCTGTTTATCAATCCTTGGCATGCGGGGTTTAACCCTTCGGAGGAGCTCCCGAATAGGGTTCCTATGTGGGTTCGTTTACCATGTTTCCCTTTGGAATGCTATCGAGAAGATGTGCTCCAGATGCTTGCCGCTCTTCTTGCGAAGCCAGTGGGATCCTCTATGCAAACCCTAGGGAGAAAGGTAATGACCTTTGCACATATCTGTGTTGAAATTGATCTTAGTAATCCCTTTCTAGATGCTATAGATATGTGCGCAGGATCTTGCTCTTGGGTTCAACAGTTAGATTATGAGACTTTACCTTTTTTTGTCAGTTATGTCATGAGTATGGCCATTTATAGCGTAAGTGCCCTAGATATAAACCGGTGATGCACCAACCTCAGCAGTCAGATCTGAGCCAAGATAGGGCTGAAAAAGAGAAAGCTCCTATGTCTATCGAGGTTGGGGGTACTGATGTTTTTTCCCAGCTAGGACAAAGAACAGGAACTGAGGACAAAAGAGGCCTTTGTAGGAGAGATAGGAGGAGGACACCTTCAACAGATTTCAAGTTTTGGATGAACTTGGCCATCAAGAAGTTGTTCCAGGGCTAACCCCTTTGGATCAAGGAGCATCAGGAGGGGCCCTGGAAAGAGTAGCTGAGAACTCTACTCAGGCTCTACTAGTGGTTGGAAGCCAACAGATGGAGATGGATCAACAAGTAGGGGTTCAGTTGGGACTCACTCCTAGGTTTGAGGTGAATTTGGTTGAAGGGGAAGGCTCTCCGATAGTGTCAAAGTTGGAACCAGCTGGGGTCAAAAGCAATAAGTCTTTCTCTCATCTGGGTTTACATCAAAAACACATTAAGAAAAATGCATCAGAGAGGAGCTCAAAGGTGGGTAGAAAGAAGGATTTGGACAAGATTAAATTGATGGGGGAGAATTTGGTTGAGTCAAGGTCGGTAAAGACTTTGGATTCTCACTTTTCCAATCCTCCAAAATGATTATGATCTCTTGGAATGTGAGGGGCTTGAACAGTGGCCCTAGACAAAAATTTGTTCGAGATTTGATTAGGATTCATTCGCCTAATGTCATTTGTTTGCAAGAAACTAAACTTACAGTGGAGAGCATGATGGGCCTGGTGCTAAAGATGTGGAATCGAGGAGAATGTCAGTGTGTTGGGGCAGCAGGCTCCTCTAGAGGGGTGGCCTATCTTTGGAACCCCTTAAGGTTTCCCCCTATTTGGTGGGTTGCCTTCTGATCATCATTATCCGAGGTGTTCTCTAGTCTTGAGACTGGGGAACTCATTTTGTTTTCTAACATTTATGCCCCCACTGATCTTCTGGGTAAGCAAAACTTATGGTCTCATATTTCTTGTATGCGAAGGCTAGCCCCTTTTCATCCTTGGATTATGGTAGGTGACTTCAATTCCATTCTTGAGCTAAGTGAGAAGAAGGGGGGGGTGATGAGGTTGGAACCTTCTTCCTTCCTCTTTTAGGATAACATTTTCGTGCTGCAGCTTGTTGACATTAAGCCTGGTAATGGCTTTTTCATCTGGAACAATAGTAGGGTGGGAGAGGATTGGATTGTAGAAAGGTTGGATCATTTCTTGGTTTCCAATTTTTGGATTGGTGGGGGGTGGTCCACCATTTTGAAGATTCTTGACTAGAGAGGGTCGGATCACTGGCCCATCAAGCTAGTTTCTTCTTCGGCTTGGGTTGCTCACTCACCTTCATTCAAATTCCAACTTATGTGGCTTCGAGATCCTACTTTGCAGGCTCTTGTAGTGGAGTGGTGGAGGAAAGGGAGGCTAGCCTTTGGCACTGCCATGTAATCTTTTGCCAAGCAGCTACAATTTGTTAAGTTTCAGCTCAAATAGTGGAACCGACAGGGTTTCAGGAACATTTTTCATGCCAAAAAAGCTACTCACATTGTGCTGAATGGGATCACTAGAGTAATCAGAGAGAAAGGTTTGTCTAAGGAATTTCTCAAGGAGGAAGATAGGGTGGTCAAGGTGGTAGAGGAATGGGAGCTTAGGGAAGAAATTTACTAGAAGCAGAGAGCTCATATTGACTGGCTGAAGGAGGGGGATAAGAACACTGCTTTCTTCTTCAACTCAGTGAAAGCTAGAAGGCATGGAAATTCCATCCCTACTCGGGTTAATGATAGAGGAGAGCAAAGTTTATCCTTGCAAGAGATATCTAGGGAGGCGTCTCAATTTTTCCATTCCCTCTTTAGGGAGGATCTCTAGGGGGAAACGGGGGAGGAGAACCAGGTTCTCGCTTGCATTCCTTCTCTTGTCTCAAGGGAGATGAATGATGAGCTTTTGTGTCCTATTTTGTTGGAAGAACTTGAGAGGATTGTCTTTCAGATGAGAAAAGGAAAATCTCTAGGACTGGATGGGTTCCCAGTTGAATTCTTTCAATAATTCTGGGATATTATCAAGCTGGATTTGCTGGAGGTGGTATAGGAATCATAGAGGAACAAGCAGATGCTTAGGGCACTAAATGCAACTTTTATTGATCTTATCCCCAAGTGTGAGGGGGTTGACCGGTTAGGCCAGTTCCACCCCATCTCTCTTTGCAATGTGATTTATAAAATCATCTCTAAGATGATAACAGATAGATTGAAGAAGTGCTTGGGGAAGGTTATCTCTGAGGAACAGAGTGGGTTTGCGGAAGGGCATCAAATCTTGGACAGGGTGGCCATTGCTACGGAGACCATTCACTCTATGGAAACCTCCAAGGAAAAAGCTATGTTTATCAAGCTGGATATGGCTAAGGTATATGATAGAGTCCGATGGTGCTTCCTTCAGAAGATCCTTAAGGCGTTTGGTTTTGCGGATGAGTGGATCCAGTGGGTTATGAGCTGTGTTACGACTACTTCTTTCTCTGTGCTTATCAATGGAGATCATACTGAGTTGTTTGGTGCATCTAGGGGTCTTCATCAGGGAGACCCCCTCTCCCCTTATTTATTCATTCTCATGGCTGAGGGTCTGGGGAGGCTGATTAAACATAATGTGGGCCTGGGTATTATTTAGGGTTGGAGATGGGGTAATGACTTGCAGCCGCAGTCCCATTTGCAGTTTGTGGATGACATGACTCTTATGGGGCTTGCTTGAATCAGAAAAGCTAATAATCTGCGTATGGTCTTAGATGTTTATCTTGTGGTTTTGGGCCAACTGATCAATGAGGACAAATCTTCTATCCTCTTCTTCAACACTCCTGAAACTATTCAAAGGAGGATTTCTCTTATCCTGAGATTCCAAGTCGGCTCCCTGCCCTTGAATTATTTGTGTATTCCTAAATCTCCTAGTAATCCTCCTAGGGATTCTTGGTAGGGTATCTTGGATAAATTCTGCTCGAAGGTTGAACACTGGACTCATAGATGGCTATCCTTTGCTGGGAGGGCTCAGTTGATTCAGTTGGTGGTATAGGTGCTTCTGATCTATCGTTGTATGCTTCAAGTGGCTCCTAAGTGGTTCTTGAAGGGTCTAGATTCTCTGGCTAGGCAATTCTTATGCGAAGGCAATCTCTCCTCTTCAAAATGGAGCCTTATCAATTGGGACTTGGTTTGTAGCCCAAAGTAGTCAGGGGGGCTTGGGTTAAGACAATTTGTTCTTTTTGGGGAGGCGCTGGCGGTTAAATTGTATTGGAGGTGGTGTGTGTAGAAAGATCGGAACTGGGCTAGAATTTTGGCCAACAAATATATGCAGAGGGTCTCGATGGAGGAACTCCCTAGATATCCACTTGAGGGAAAGGGCTCTACGATCTGGTATACTCTTAAGAGGGGGGCTTCTCTCATTAAGGCAGGACTCTTTTGGATTTGCAAGAGGGGGGAAGAGGTACTTTTCTGGAATGACTCTTGGGATGGATAGCCTCCCATTCTTGATCAGTTCCCTAACCTTGGGAACTTGTGCCAAAGGTTTTTGGAGGCTGGATGGTCAAGGGTGAGTGACTTCAAGGCTTTTTATAGGTGTGGGCGGCTAGATTTGGAGAGGTGGAAGACTCCTGATGAGTGGTCGATTGTTGGGATAGAGGAAGAATGTGCGAAGCTGTAGAGCATTTTGGCGAGTAGATATTGTAGCTCCCTAAAGGGTAGGGATGGGCTGGCTTGGTCTCCAAATCCTAATGGAGTGTTCACGGTGGCTAGTGGATACCGAGAATTGTTATACCAAAGATTTGAGGGAAGAGAGGTGAATTGGTGGAAGTAGGTTTGGAGTAATGTGTCTTGGCTGAAGTGTAATTGCTTTGTTTGGACTTTGGATTTGAATAGATATCTTACTTGGGACAATATCCGCAAGCATGGATTTCTCGGGCCCTCGATCTATGTTTTGTGTGGTAATCAGGAGGAAGATTCCTCACACCTATTCTTCAGATGTCCCTTCTCTCTGCTTATTTGGCATTATTGGTGGGGGGTACGGAAGCATCCTTGTATCCACACGGATTCTCTAGTGGAGTTCTGGAGCAGTTTGGGTAGACCTCCTATCATGTCCTCCTTCCTTTAGGTTGTCTAGCATATTGGGCCCATCTTCATTCTATGGCAGATCTGGTTCAAGAGGAACACGAGGATTTTTCGTGAGGTCAGATTGTTTGTTCAACAAGTTTGGAATAGGATCATTGCAATGATCCAGGAGACTGTGGAAGAAAAATGTGAGGTGAATTTTCCTATGGGTAGAGAGGAGGCTGACATTGTGAGTAGGCTTGGTCTGCAGGAGTTGTCTCTGGCCTCATCTTGTGTCAGGAGGGGTAGACAGGCTATGAAGAAGGTGCAAAGGGGGGGAAGGTGGATACCCCCTTAGGATGAGTTTATAAAGATTAACACTGATGGCTCATCTAGGGGTAACCCAGGCCCTGCTGGAGTTGGCGGTGTTGGGAGGAATAGCAGGGGGGAGGTTGTTTTCCTCTTTTCGGTGCATAAAGGGTGGCAGTCTAACAACTTAATGGAGGGACTTGCGATTCTCTATGCCCTTGAGCATGCTTGGGAGTTGGGTCAAAGGAAGGTGATTTGTGAATAAAACTCATAGATTGTGGTTAACTTATTGACTGAGCAGAGGGTGAGTGGGATTCAGTGGCAATTGGCAGGGATTGTTCAGCAGATTCTCCAAATTAGCTCTTTAATGGAGTAAGTGTCTTTTGTCCACATCCCTCGGGAATGGAATAGAGCAGCTGATTGTTTGGCCAAGTGGGCCTCAGAACATGGTAGGGACTATAAAGTTGAAGGTTGGAAGCATCTATCTGAGGATTACTGTCAAGACCTGCAGAAGATATTTACTGAGGACATGGATGGTTATGAAGTTGGATAATCTGGGGCTGGTTTGGTGGTCCTCTTTTGGGGCCTTGGGGCTCTTGGTCTCTTTGTAATTCTTGATTCTATTTTTCAATAAAGTTTTTACCCTTTTATTCAAATTATGATTCCTATGAGGGATTAGGGAGAAATACATAGCATAATCATATAAGATCAACTAAGTACAAATGACATTTTCCATCTCAAATTTTCAAAGAACAACTCCAGTCAAGAGAACAATATATTACACCACGCAAGGCCAAGAGCAACAACCTTACCCAAAAATCCCAGTGTTTGCAACATGGGCTTTGATACTAGATTTAATACCCACCAAAATACCCTAGAGAAATAAACCAAAATCTATGAACAAAGAAGATAATTTATTTTCTTTTAAATCAATCCTCACTACTACACTAACACTTATATCTAGAATGCAACATTACTACTATTGTTCATCAATGCATCAATAACTATATACATGATCACATGAATCAACATGAACACATCTATGTATCATATTATGCAAGTAGAACATCTATTTAGTCATTAACATAATTCCATAATAAAATCATATAGTGCATCTCCATTCCCTACAATATCTTAACATCACTACTTGACATTAAACTAACAAATCACATATCAATCTAGAACACCATACTATCATCCAACTAAACATGTACTTCTCATGAAATTATGATAAGATATTAACACATATCCATATCTCTACCCCCTTTCATACTCTTTAGGTTCATTTAATGTACGAATCGAATATTCCTAATACCCATCTTTACTCATTTGAACACTTAACACCTCATGAAACTAAATGCATTTATCCTTCTTTAAATATTGGTATTCGATTATTTCCTTAAGAACAACTCATCAAGAATACTATCCATAGTCATATACAAGATCATAACATCAAGCACTTATCTACATACAAAAAGGATTCCAATCTACTAAAGAAGTTCAAGAGTCATATGACTCTACAAGAATAAATACAATCTAATATTTCAATCCCCTAATTTCAACATAGGACTCCATACTTAACATGATAAACATATCTATAACATGAACCACATACCAATACATCATCTTATTACAATAACATAGTTCTTCTACATTGATTTCAATTACATAAGAGCACATGAAGCAAGAACACAATCTCTTTTGCTACATCCCATCCTAAATCTTATTAACACAAGTTACCTAGACACATATTCACATTCCTCATTTACAAGACATCATAATATGGTGATATCTCTAATACATAGAAATTAGCACCTTAGAACAACCACATAACAAGGAGACATACAATCCATACAGTCTACAACTACTCATATATTTTCCATATCTCAAGCTATCTAACATTGAAAATTGCATCTTTCCAACCAAGGAATCCATGATCGTTAACACATTCACTACCATCACAAGATATACAAAAAAACTTTACATTTGTATCTCTAAATTCATTTCTTACATTTTTAATCAAGAACTACATATGCAAATTGAATATCCATCCATAGAAATCTCATACAATACATCTCATTAAGGAAATCATCCTACTACATGTTCTATAATACATGTTCTCAGTACACTGATTACACAGTTTTCTTTACATTTACGTCTTTCATAACACATGATATCAATTCTAATTACATAGATATGCTCCAATATCCCAAGCGCACTATGAGATACCATAGATCCAAATCCACGTACGCTAACATCCAAGAAGAATATCCCAATGGTAGAAGTCATCAAACCACCTAACCATGTGGAACCATATAGGATCCATCCCCATGCCAAGAGATGACATAAGGTTCCAACTCACACTCAAGATCTAAGCTAAAACTTAACAACTATAGGATACAATGTGACACCACAAGACTCCAACATAAGAATATAACATCAAAATACATTAGATGGCTAAATAAAAGCAATCAATATCCAGAGGCACAATAAACAACAAGGGCATATGGATAATGGAGTCATATAGGATATAGTGTCATCATATGCTAACCTCATGTGGAATCCATCTCCACCTTGGAGTCACTCAAGGGAGATTGGGTATAATGCTCCAAAGGTCTTCTGAATCTAGGATCCCGAAACCCTCTCCCGAGTTCATCCAATTGGGGCATACAATGGTATGTTCTATATCTTGATTAGGTGAATTCCTAAATACCCAACCCATTAATTAATTATTAATAATGTTATCAATTTCAAATTAAACCTTAAACTCTTCATGTGGTTCCATAAGTCTAGACCCCCTTCCTAGAGATCTAGTGCTCATAACTGAGGCCAACACATGCAAGCGACCACTCTCCCAATATGGACCAAGACCATAGGTTAAAAACATGACAAGATACATCTTACAACAACATGATACTCAACATGAAAGGCATCCAAAAAAAAATCAAAAATCTGATACAAAACTTATTCATAAAGGACAATTTATACACATACATACAATGCCATATAACAAGATCATGCCATAAACTCAATGCATCATAATGAAACAATCAAAATATCCTCAAAAGTGATATAAACACATAAATAGGTAGATAATGTGAATCCAATGATACCACATAGTCCTCAACTATGAGGCACAACATAACCTCTCGCTGGAGCTGCATATACTCATCCTCAACATCAAGGGATGCACACATCTTGTTGGAGAAACATTTCAAACCTCAATAGACAAGTAAAAAAATACTTGCTAGAGCCCAAATAATATTCAAACACACCTCAAAAGAATGGATCAATGCCAAAAAATCATCAATACAACAAACCCTAGCCTTTGAAATCCAAAATCAACAAGAAAAGTCAACCCAGAAGGTCAAAACCCCATCCAAAAATGTGCTGACATTGTTTTAGCACTTTTGTTCTAATCAGGCTCTTTTGACTCCCAAAGTGCCTCTTTTTCCACTTGTTTTAGTGGTTTGGTAACTTGGTAACAACATTTGCAAAATGGGAAAAGAATGCAATCAAACATACCTAGATTTAGGCAGAGGCATAAACAGGGTCTGAAACTAACTCAGAACTTGTAAGAGACCCTCTCTAATATAGAATAGGGTTTAAATGAGATAAAAAAGACTATAAAACCAATAATATGCCTTCAACCGATGAATACATGAACCAAAATGTGTCACAAAGATAACCATACAAATGCAAATCATAACATTTGGACTCCAAACTCTATGAGGACCTAAAATAAGGTTTACAAGAGCAATACAAATGAGCACATCACAATAACCATTACATAAAACAATCACGTGGATATTCTAGCAATAAAACTACATTCAAACACCCATTTCCTGCATTGCTAAGAAAACAAAATTACAAATTTAAATGCAATCTTTCCCAAATCATTTCTTTCAATCAAATGACTGATCAAATACTAAAAACTCTTCCCAATCTTTCCCAAAACAATCTTTGACAAGCATTTGCAGAAAATCTTTCCTAAAGATCAAAACTAAGAATAAAGTATTCGGATCCAACCTGGAAACAAACCAAGGCAATGAAAAATCAATGAAGAATCTCCAAAAACCAGCAAGCTTCAATCACAATCCAAATCCAATGCCAAATCCTCAAGCAATCGGTGAATTCTCTCGGAAGCCAACCTACCATGAATACACAAGAGACCATAGAAATATCCAAAAATCAAACCCTAAACTATATTGAAAATTGACCAATCAAAATGTTCCCAAAAATAATATATTATACCAACCTTTGCATAGTTCGAGGAAGGTATTAAATAAATATATATTATTTACCTACCTCCCCCATTTCACCAATTAAATAAAAAGGGTAGGTAGATTATTATTATTTCAAATCAACCAAAGAGGTGTAGAAAAACAAATAATTAAATAATAGTTTATACACCCCATAATAAAATATTATACATAAATAGTGATTTAATAAACTACCACATAAATTATATAAATATCCATGAATAATAATATTCATCCATAAATAAAATAACAATGCATAGAAAATAATGTTAATTAATTAATAACAACAATTAAATAAATAATCATAGATAAATTATAATAATAAGGAATCAAAAGACACCAAATAATTAAAATAAAATAAAGTAAAATAAATATAAAACTCCTTTAATCAATATTAAATAAAAACTCAATAATTAAAGCAATTAAGCAATAAATAATAAATAAATCTCAATTAAACATTAAATCAAATAATAAATTAAATCAATAACTTAAACATTAATCAATCAAAAATAAATATTAAATAGTTAAATAATCACACATCACCCATTAGGGATATCATAGACTCAAACATCATACGTCAAAGGGAAAATAACACAACTCAAGACTCTAACCTCAACTTACGATGTGGAGTAATCAACAAGGTACACAACTTAGACCTAGAGTGTGTGAGGGAAACTATGTCATCTCTGACAACTTGCCATTGGGATAGAGACACACTCAAACCTGTGAAGCCAGGTGGAGTAGATGTCTAGTACCTGCAACCTGTATCAAACACTAAACATGACATGTACAATACATATTCATCATATTAAACATGCAAGTGATAGAGAATCATGACGATATATCATGCTCGCAGTGAGTGATATGACATCGTCTCTACTCACAAAGATAGACACACAATAAATCATTAAACATTGCATAGAGTCATAAACATGAAATAGGGTTAGTGCCAACATATCATCATAAGACATGTAATCCCACATGAGCGATCATCGCATATGAATTCATGAATCATGTAAATCCATCAAAGTGGTTCTGCGTACTAACATCCATGAGAACCATCAAATGTCATATATCATATAGTATTCCTAGCATCCTCAATCACGTGAATCTCCAAACATGATGGGTCATATCAAATAACATAAATCCACATAGAGTACTAGCATCAATGATATCATCTAAGATAGCAATTAGAGTCATGAAAACCATCTAAGTATCCACCATATGTCTATGTTAGTCTATCAAAGTGCAAATCAAAATGCAAGTCTAGGAGGGACACTACATCCAATACAATAGGTTAAATGTGTTCTCACTTGTGATTTTGGTAGCATAACTATGATCAAAGGATAAAAAGGTGAGAAACAAATGAAAATGGCTAAATTATCGATATATAGGTTGAGGCTAATATTTAATGGATGGATGAGATTAAGAGATGAGGATCAAGGGTGAAGGATGGATTAGTCCTCTCACCTCATGGGATGGTGCCAAGTCATACCATGAGGTGAGAGGAGAAGATGGAGGATACTTTTAAGGGACACATGGGAATTTAAAATTCTTATTTATGCAAAAGAGGAGGATTGGAGAGAAATAAAGGAATCAAATATTTCTTTTGGGTACTGGAGGAAGCAAGACCCATGTGCCTAAGTACATGGGGTCTTCTCCAAAAGGGATTGCATTTAAAGTTTATTGTGAGGGGTGAGATTATATGGGGATTTGAAGTGGGGAAAGCCCACTTAATAAGGATTAGGGAATGTGAAAATGATTAGAGGGAAGGTCATGTGAATATTAGGAGATAATAAAAAAGTGATAGAGGATGTGACATGTGAGGAGGGTAATTAAACAAATAGGATTTATTTGTTTATTTGTTTGGAAGAAGGGGATAAATGTAAAGGTAACTAGTTAAAGATAATTATTTACTTTAGGCTAGAACTTATAAAAAATAGAATAAAATGGGTAAATCAACCAAATGTGGTAAATTTTAGGTGTCTACATTTGCCCCTCTTTGAGATGATTAATTGTCAAGTAGCATCATTTCAAAGAAGATTAAAACATATTTCTCGGAAAAATATGGTTGAATTAGGGAGGATTCCCTACTCATTTAAAGGAGTGACTAGGAAGAAGGAGGATGAGAGTTAATATGGGGATGAGAATTACACCTCAAGAGGACATGTGGATTCAAGAGAGCACAGATTGCTCTCAAAATGGATGAGATGATGCATGCACAATGTATGGATGACTATGGCAGATGTATTACAAATGCATGATGTATGGATATTATGATGGTAATAGAATGCATAGACTAACATGTCTATAATATGCAAGATGAAGCTAGATGATAATGCAATAAATGAATATGATAATGAATAAACTAACAAGTCTATATTATGCAAGATGAAACTATGTGATAATGAAATGGATGAACCTAATTGTAGATAGACTAACATGTTTATATTATGCAAGATGTAACTAGATGATAATTATATGGATGAAAATGATAATGGATAGACTAACAAATCTATATTATGTAAGATGAAATGAGATGATAATTTAGTGAATGTGTAATGCCCTGCTATGAGGCCCAAAGGACTTAAACAAAATAAACAACAATAAAATGTGAATAATTTTTTTTTGTTATTAAAAGTTAACCATACAATTACATTGAATAACATGATAAGGAAAAGATGTACAAATACTAACTAGCAAAGGTCCTAAAGGCCCCACAACGATATTACTCAAGGATAACAATAACCATACATAAGAGCATAGGAAACCACATAAAAAGGTAACTATCCTTTACAAAGGAACAAGATACATATTACATTTATAAGAGAATATACGTAAGATCATCGGTTACATTACAAGGTATTCATAAGGATATAATCTCCAAGAGTACAATAATGATACGAATACATAGATCTGAATCAATATGATAGTCTTCAATCCTCCTCGTGCCAACACAAACATGAAGAAGGATGAAGAAAACCCAATGGGTGTGAATAGGACTCCACCCAGCCATGTGGTACGATAAGGTCCACCCCTTCTGCTAGGAGGTATCAGCCAAAACCACATGATAGTTGCAATCAGAAAAAGAACCAATATGACACAGAAGAGAACTCACAAGACTTAACCACAAGAGACTCACAAGGCTTAACCACAAGAGACTCACAAGGCTTAACCACATATGAATCACAAGGCTTAACCACATATGACTCACAAGGCTTAACCACATGAGGCTCAAAGTAAAACAACCATCTTCCATAGGCTCAAACAATCCACAAGAGAATAAAAGATGCAAGTTACCACTAGGTAGCAGTAGGGAAGAGTGTCATCACTAGGTTTTTATGAGTTACCCTGGTAGGTCTTCACTAGGTCCTGACCCCCATCTTGGGTTGCCCTAGTGACCTCTCCCGACCCCCAATCCCCATACAAACACTAGTGGACCACACCAACCTTTCGAAAGGATAAAATTGGTGGAAGCCATTCCAGGCCCTTCTCTACTTACCTCAACCCTAAAAAAGCACCTGAGTGTAAGAGAGGCAACAAGAATTAATCCTTATTAATGTTATCTAGATACCCACCCAAGTTCATTATTTTATATTATCACTTGATTACAAAACTCTCATTGAGTTACCTTGGTGACCACTTTGGGTCCCGACACCCAATAAAAGCCACTCCCCCTTGACTTCCACCTAGGAATCAAAATTCATCACAAGGTCTAAGACAACCAAAACACTAAGAGTCTAGACTCCTTTACCATAGCAAGGTTGGCTGGCTTGCTAGAACAAGATAACATACAGTGAGGATCCAAGATAGGTTAGGAATCACCATCTAGCTTCATAAATCATACAGACTGAAACTATAATCCAACAAGGAGAACAAATCAATACATTGAAGAAACCATAAACTCCCTCCCAAGCCTCTGGAACCAAGACATAAAACCACTCAATTGAACTTTTTCCCATACAGACAGAAGAACCAAGGACATGAAACAAGGTCTCAAAATTCCAGGATAAAGAGATTCATTTAGAATAACAAGTTTAAAAAAACATTATTACTCTGTTAATCCAAAGTTAATAGGACACATGACTCTTTTTGCCATTCAAAATAAGGAGCCTAATCTCAAAATGACACCAAGGGTACAAATTAATCATATTTTTAAATAACTCAACTTAATACATCTAATCTCATTTTATTCCTAATAATTCCAATTTAATGAAAGAACTAATATTTTCAACATTAAGAAAAGCTTCCTCTAATAATTCTATTACAAAATCTAATTAACATCTATAATAATAAAGATCACTCAATCCTTATAATCATATA
Organism: Cryptomeria japonica; assembly: GCF_030272615.1. Taxonomy (NCBI): domain Eukaryota; kingdom Viridiplantae; phylum Streptophyta; class Pinopsida; order Cupressales; family Cupressaceae; genus Cryptomeria; species Cryptomeria japonica. The sequence continues at coordinate 88,024,754 of NC_081406.1, forward strand.
ACTACAAAATGTATATATTCATATATAATTCCAAATTAATGACTACACAATCTAAAAAGTGGCTCAGAAATATTCCAGCACAATTCTAAACTCATAAAAATATACAAATAATATCACATACAGACACACAGATATATATATATATATATATATCAATGCATAAAAACCAAAGAATGCACGTATTATATTTTTTTTCGAGCTGAAAGAAAATCCAAGTTTTCAGGCAAAGTAGGAGATATGCCATGGGAGTTTCACCCACGGCTATGGGGGAAGCTTCCCATAGTCATGAGGTTTCCCACGGCTATGGGGGAAACTCCCCACAATCATGGGTGTCCCCAATATTTAAACAAAGATCCAATCCAACCCAGAATCCCAAATATTTTCCAGAACAATATAAACACATTCCTCAATTTCCAGCATTCTGAAATCTGAAAACATGAATTATTTTCTTCAACATGAAAAGGAAATTTAACATGCAAGACGAGAATCAAAATCCCCTACCTCAAACGTTGTCCAAAAAGAAACTATGAAGAAACAGAAGCTGCAATTAACAAAAGATCCCTGATCTAAATCTGGCGAACCGGACAATTCAAAACCAAAACTTCAACAATTTTTCCACCAAAATTTTTTACAGAATAATCTCCATTGAAATTCCAGATAACCAGCCAAATTTTTCAATCATGATCCTTCCCATATACCCCAGAAAATTCTTCACAGGAAGAGCATCTACTCAAAACCCCCCAAAAGTACCAAAATATAACTCCCCGTGCATGTGAGAATACTCCCATAATTAAAATCATTAATTTTCTTTTGTAACTCCCATCATGCATATAAAAAAATAAATGCCTTTTAAAAATAATATTATCATTTCCTTTAACAAAACGTATATTATTTTATGAATGTTGAAATATCAATTCAATATATATATATAATTAATTTCTTGAGCACAATATCAAATTAATTGTTTAATTAATCAATTTAATTTTAAACTTGCACTATATACATTTTATTAATAAAATAAATAATAAAAAAAATTAAATCTTTTTTCTTGCAAAAATATTTAATTCACATAAGCCAAACTCTGATAAGACGTCTGCACAACATACACAAACACACCAGGACAAGACCGACAATAAAAAGACTAACTATGACCACAAGGATACCTGATAGAAGGTAATGTCTAGGGTCTGACTAATATCTCTGGTTTCCACTTTACCATTGGGTTGAAGAGCATGCTCAAACTTGAAGATTCGGGTGGAGTTGATGCTTGGTACCTACAACTGCATCACCGAGAAAAAAAGCACATATATACATCTAACATGAACAGGCACACCGGTGAAGGAGAGCCATGACATTCTGTGTCCCTCCAAAGTGGGTGATGAAAGATCATCCCCTTGCACCCCATACAGACTTGAACCCAAACAAGAAAATAAACACAAGATATATACATAAAGTCAATAAGTTAGTCCAAGGTTAGTACTAGATCATATAATCTAACATCTAAACATCCATGGAAATAGAATGCATAACCAACATCATATCCTAGAATCGTGATAAAAATCATTACATTAGAGAGTATCACCTAGTCATATAAACCACAGAAGAATTCAACCAGAGTCAGGTTGTTACTACTTATCAAGTTGCCATTAGTTTTTATATTCAAAGTCATACTATATACTCTAGTCGGTTAACACTACCAAATCATGCAGTCGGTATACACAGAGAAGTCGGTATGCATAGTCTAGTCGGTTACAGAAGAAAGCAGTCATAGAACATAGTATACACCGAGCTGTCTACCGAGTATCTTTTTATAGCTACTGAGTAGCAAAGATGACACACCGAGTTATATACACCAAGTGAAATGTGTTACCAGATACATTGAACCTAGACATGCATATGAAAACGTGTTACAAGATCGAAGCACATCTAACCGTTATCACATTGGAAATTGCACTAGAAGATTGTGTATGATTTTGAGATCAATCTAACCAATGAAATATTTTGTATAGTTATTCATTCGAGGAATCTTGTTTGTAAGATCGAAGCAATGAAGTAGATCACCGTCTTAAGAGATCTATTTATACAACATGAGTTAAGGGTGTATGTATGAGTGTAAGAAGACTGTTATAGAGACACAGAGGTCACCAAGAAGGTTTTCAGAGAACAGTCGAAGAATAGAGTAAATAGAAGGGTTTACCGAGTTACTATATGGGTTATTGAGGTATGATATAAGCAAGGTAATCTATTCTGATCACATAGAATCTGCTATAACATTTCAGATGTAAAGTTGTAGATATTTGTAATGATTTTATTGTAATATTGTGAAGTTGAAAGAGAAACCTTTAACAGGGTAAAAGACTCTAATCAAGTCTATAAATTGTAAAGCCTCTAACCAGGTGCAACATTCAGAATAAATGTTGTAAAATCCTTTAGCAAGGTAGATCTAATAGATCTTGTTACTCCTAACAGGGCAAGCTATCAGAAATAGCTAATATGCAGCTCTAACCGAGCACTCTTTATTATTGCAATAGTGAAGTTGTGGGTGCCATCCCCACCGTAGTTTTTCTCTCTAACCAAGAGTTTCTGCGTAACCAAAATATATGTGTTATGGAGTGAATCATGTATGATTGTTATCTATTTGTTTTAACTTTATTTTATGTTACTGCACTATTCTGTTTATGTATAACAGTAAAGTTATTATTCAAGAAAAGTTTTGGAGTACTGATTCACCCCTCCCCTCTCAGTACATTAGCTTTCCATATTGGGCCTAACAATTGGTATCAGAGCTTGAATCTTGGAAAAGGGTTTAACTACCTAAAGAGAAAGATCTTATCAATGGAAGGCTACAAACAATCTTGGAGGATTGTGTATCTGCAAGAAGAGATGGATCATGCTAATCAAGTGATTGCAAACATGCAAAAATCTCTGAAAGTAAGAAGAAGATTATCCAATGACTTGCAGGATTCTCAAGAGTTAGTGGAATAAATTGAGACATCATCTGAGAACAGTATATCTGAAGAGACTGAAGAAATGATTGGGGTATTGAAAGAAAAGAACAAAGCATTGGCTGATCAACTAAAAGCAATGAAAAGAGAACATGAACATTTCAACACACAGATGACTGAAAATCTAGATGCATTAAGGACAACTAAGAATAAAGCAAGAGATCTAGAAAGAGAGAAACAACAACTTGAAGTCTTAGTATCTGATAAAAATGATGAAATCATAAGGTTGACTGGGATTAAACAAAATATGACAGATCAACTAGATTATGCAAATCATGAAGCAATTCTAAAGAATGATGAAAATCAAGCATTAAAACTCGAAGTATCAAGGTTGACCAATGAACTTGAAATGGAGAAGAAATCCAAAGAAACGCTGAAGAAGAGTTATGAAGCATCAAAGATGTTGGATGAGCAACTGAATACAAGAAGACCCAACAGAGATGCAAGACTCGGTTACAAAGGAAAAAACTCTACCGAGAAAGGAATTCATACTACCGAGAGAGGAGAATCATCAAAGCAAGATGGAAATAGGAATAACATCAAAAGAAAGAAGCCTATTTGCTACTACTATGGAAATCAAGGTCACACTGCCAACATGTGCCAAATCAGAAAAGGTAAGAAACTTAATATCACTAAGTCCAATGGTTATTGTTACAATTGCAATAAATATGGTCACACATTTAACCAATGTAGGACAAAGTCTGTTAACAACTATCAGAAGGCAAAATACAAAGGGTTTTGTACAAACTGCAATAGATATGGACATAGTACTGAGAAGTCCTGGCTTAAGCAAAAGAACTACATGTGATATGCATACCGAGCAAACACTAGAGGTTACAGAACTCACACAGATCCTTACCGACAATATGTAGCAGTACCATGGGATTACAATACAAGGATATGGTGCAAATGTTGTGGAAGATATGGACATATTAGTGCCAATTGTTTTATAAGGTTTGGAATGAACAACTGAAGATCATGGAGAAATCCTGGTATGGCATGTTTTCATTGTCACAAAGTTGGACATTTAGCTAGAGATTGCAGAGATAAACCTAGAGGAGACACTAAAGAAATAAACGAGAAATTAAAGATGATTTGGAAAAAGAAGGAAATCATGTCAAATGAAGAAAGCACCTTACCTACCGAGTTAGGTGCACCTATTCCAAATTAATCAGAAAAGGTATTAAGGGACTACATTCTGAAGGTTAAAATCATAACAGTTCCTATTCTATTATGTACTAAACTCAAAATCTGCATAGTCAAGATGCAATAGTAAGTTTGAAATTCTATGAAAAGTACTTTACAGGAAACCTGTCAAGTCAGTGAATACAAGAAGCCTGTCAAGTCGGTAAATGAAAGAAATTTGGTTACTTGGTTAAAACAAAAAAAAGGAGAGTAAATCGGTTAAAGGTGAACCGAGCGCATTTAATGTTTTTGACCTAACCCGCACGAAGCCCGATAAGGTATTTTGTGTACTTAAAAGTATTTTTGCAGTCATTTACACTTACCAAGTTTTCAAAAGAGTAGAGCAGAGTGAATCAAGGTGATCAAACCTCATCCAAAGCGAATTCAAGGTATTTACATTAAATCTCATCGCATTGTTAAGCTAGCTTACCGATCTTATCAAATTGTTATTATCTGCTGAGTGTGAAGCATCTATCATTTGTAAACCATCAAACCCTAAGGATAGTTTGCTAAGTTTTTACCTGAAATCTTCAATGGCGCCCAAGATCCAAGATCCCATAGTTGTCAAGAATGTAGAGAAGCCCTCACTAAAATACTCTTTGACTCCTAAAGTTGCCTCCGAACCAGATGACAAAATTGCCTTTTCACTCATCCCGGATCGAGTCTTGTTAGTCGAAGATGTGAGATTCTTCACCAAATGCCATGTTGAAGAACTCGGTCATGTTGAAATAAGAGACACCTATGATGCACTATGTACCAATGGTGTATTAAACAACAAGTATGAACACATCAAAATCAAAGGATTGACTGAAGCCCTAACCTATCCTCGTGTGTTCAAGCCCCAATGGGTCAAGTTTGTTTTGAGCAGAGTTCATGATGATTTCATGTGGCTAGAAGAACAACCATTTAAAATCACCAAGGAAATCATTCATGTGATCACCGGTTATCCTATCTATGATCATGCATGAGCTCAAAAGATGATATCACAGAAGGAATTAATCAGTTTAACTGGAGTAGAATCTGATTACAGAGGACTGAAACTGAACAATGTCACTGATGCAAAACTTAAGTTTGCCACTAGAGTAATCGGTTACTATTTCTTCCAATCAGCAAGGGAAAATAGTGTACCCTGTGCAACAGTTGACATAGCTTATAAAATTGTGAAAAAGGGAATGAAAATTGACTTATGTGAAGTGTTACTGAAGAACTTGTTTGAGAATCTAAACACAATAAGAAAGCCGAAGAAGAACAACTCGGCAAATACACTAAAGTTTGGTTCACTTCTTGTATGCATGTTTTTCTACTTTGAAAAATTCTTTCCATCAGTCAGTAAAGTAGTTTGGGAGCTACACCGACCAATCACCCATCAGATTAATGAATTTATCAATAAGCTAGGTGATAATTTCAATGATATAATGGATGATTATTTCAGTAAATTTTAGGAGAAAATGCACAACAGGTACTAGATTCCACCCCAGCTAGTGGACAAATATAAAGATGATATATACTTTGAGGTAGACACCGATTATTGTTATGTGCATTCTGTGGAACCAAGAACTTAATCTTTGCCACCTATGGGTTACGAGATTGACTTTGATATCACACAACAATAAATTGATGCATATCTTATATTACCAAGGCATGCTACCGAGCTGAGGTATGGAACTTATGAAGAGGTGAAGGGAAAAGTAAAAATGAGCATCGTAGTACCCAAGGCAACAAGAAAAGCAACAAAAATGATAAAGGTTTTAACAGAGAAATTCAGAGAAGATTCTTCATCCACACCCATCAAAGGCACTCTTGCCATCACCGAAGAGGAATCAAAAGCTCAAGAGGCAGCTATAACACTAAGCACCGAATTGCCTAAGGGTAAAGTGTTGAAAAGAAAGAAACTAGACACTTCAAAGGCCTTACCGACTCCTCCAACAAAGAGGCCTAATACAAGAGCATCAACAACATCACCGAGTAAGAAACAAAAGAGTGTTACTGTTCCCAAGGTAACCAAGACTTACAAGAAATCTACTCGGAGACTCATTTTCACAAAAGAGTCTAGTGATACAGAATCTAAGGATGCCAACAAATTCCAGATTGTCAAGAGCAAGAAGGTAAATATACATAGTGTTGAAAACTTCTATGCCAATCAGAAAGAATATGGTAGATTTGGTTCATTTAGATATGTCAAGTATGAAACTAGAAATAATGACGAGAAGAGATAGATTGAAGAAGCTGTCATCTACACACTTCTAAAGTTCCGGTTAGCTCCATTGGAACTAGTAAAGTCACTTCCAAATAAACTTTACTTACATATTGATAATAGGTGGAAGTATGCAATGGACTTAGAGAAACAAATCAGAGAAAGAAGTCTAGTCCATCTATTCCCTGATATGTCTATAGCAGAAATAAAGGAACATTTGACAACCTACAATTCAAAATTTCTTGTCAAACTAAGAGCCTTAAAATTGATGAATGGGCTATATATTGATGTAGAAAATGATACAAAAGAAAAATGGCAGGAAATCTTCAAAACTAAAGTTGCTGGTGAACAATCTATAGTTGAAATCGTTGATGTCACCAAGCACAATCCTGATGTCATCGAGCAAGGTCCTGATGTTACCGAACAAGACCTGGCTGACACTACTCAAATAGATGAAGATGTCATGGATACAGAGGAACCAAAGTAGGAAATGATAGAAGGCACTACATATGCAAAACTTGTATCTAGTGAATCCGTTTTAGAACAAGTTCAGCCCTATCCACCGATCAATCCACCTGTCTCTACCGAAGCTCCTCAGGATACAACACAAGGCACCAAAGGTCACAAGTCTACAACAAGAGAAGATACTACTCTAGACCAGACCTCTTAAGCACCTTCGAGTACCAAAAATGTAGCAGCCGAGACACCCAGTACCGAGGCACCAAAAGACACCACAACAGCTATAGGAACCGACCAAAGTGTTGCCTCTACCGAGCAACCTACCGAGGGTTAGCAAGCCTCTCAAGCTATTGTCTTGGTCCAACCGACCAAAGGTAAAGAGAAGAAAGTGAAAAAGCATATTTTCAAAGATTTATCTAAACCAATAGTGTTGCCCAATGTGGATATATCAAAATTAAAGGGGCAAGCACTCATTGATTTCAGTGAACTATGCAAAGCAAAGGCTGAACAAGAAAAGTAGATGGCCATACAAAAGAAGAATAAAGTACTTCAGAAGGTGAAGACACTACTATCATATATGCTACCTACAGCTACAATGTCAACCGATGCAGCCATCCACATTCAACTGGATGAACTCCTTAATCAAATCGAAACATCCAAAGTTGATGCATCTAAGTATCTGAGAAAGCTAAAAGACAAGGAGCCTACTGCAAAAATGATAGAAGAGGTATAGAAAGCTCTCGCTATTGGCAAAGTCAAACTTGTCAAATTCATTGCTGAGTTGTCCCCTCAGCTCAAGCATATTCTTTATTTATTTTAGAAACTTTGTACATTTTCTATATTCATTAAAGATATCAAGAATAAAACTGATGCAATTGAGAAAGAGATCACCAATCTCTCAAATAAGTTGACTCCAGAGCCCAATTCAGTTCAGAATTTTTATACCAAGCTTCAACAACTCATGGCTCAAAAATTGGAACTAAGAAATTAAGAACATAAGATCAAGATGGATATAATGACACTCCAGACATTATTCCTTCCTCATCTTTCATCAGTTCAGGAACATATTAACCGAGCCACACGCCTATCTACTACACAAGAGGGGAGCACTCTTGATGGCTTAATATCACTATTGGCTGATATTCAAGCACAAAATTCTTTAATGGAAAGTGTAAAAGATGCCCTCTCTATCGCTCTCACTGATGCCAAGACAAAGTACAAATCTATTTTTGACCAGTTAGCACCCTCGGATGGAAATTAAGTTTTTGATGTTTGTCAAAAAGGGGGAGTAATATGATAATTTTGAGAGTGATACAGTTTTGGTGATACAATTTTGATATAGTATTCGGAGTATTGTATACAGGGGGAGTATACTGAGCAGAGTATGTAGAGTAAGCAGAGCACACAAGCACAAAACCGAGCATGCAAAATCAGAGTTATGCATAGTATAATGATAAGGGGAGTATATCTGAATATACTATTTCATTGACTATTGTATATACTGTCAAGTATAGTCATTTTACAAAGTATATAGATTTTTAAGTTATGACTTTGAAAGTAGTTTTTGTCAAACATCTCAACTAATGTCAAAAGGGGAGATTGTTACTACTTATCAAGTTGCCATTAGTTTTTATATTCAAAGTCATACTATATACTCTAGTCGGTTAACACTACCAAATCATGCAGTCGGTATACATAGAGAAGTCGGTATGCACAGTCTAGTCGGTTACAGAAGAAAGAAGTCATAGAACGCAATATACACCAAGCTGTCTACCGAGTATCTTTTTATAGCTACCAAGCAGCAAAGATGACACACCGAGTTGATATACACCGAGTGAAATGTGTTACCAGATACATTGAACCTAGACATGCATATGAAAACTTGTTACAAGATCGAGGCACATCTAACCATTATCACATTGGAAATTGCATTAGAAGATTGTGTATGATTTTGAGATCAATCTAACCAATGAAATATTTTGTATAGTTATTCATTCGAGGAATCTTGTTTGTAAGATCGAAGCAATGAAGTAGATCACCGTCTTAAGAGATCTATTTATACAGCATGAGTTAAGGGTGTATGTATAAGTGTAAGAAGACTATTACAGAGACATAGAGGTCACCAAGAAGGTTTTCAGAGAACAGTCGAAGAACAAAGTAAATAGAAGGGTTTACCGAGTTACTATATGGGTTACCGAGGTATGATATAAGCAAGGTAATCTATTCTGAGCACATAGAATCTGCTATAACATTTCAGATGTAAAGTTGCAGATATTTGTAATGATTTTATTGTAATATTATGAAGTTGAAAGAGAAACATTTAACAGGGTAAAAGACTCTAATCAAGTCTATAAATTGTAAAGCCTCTAACTAGGTGCAACATTCAAAATAAATGTTGTAAAATCCTTTAGCAAGGTAGATCTTATAGATCTTGTTACTCCTAACAGGGTAAGCTATCAGAAATAGCTAATATGTAGCTCTAACCGAGCACTCTTTATTATTGCAGTAGTGAAGTTGTGGGTGCCATCCCCACCACAATTTTTCTCTCTAATCAAGAGTTTCTGCATAACCAAAATATATGTGTTATGGAGTGAATCATGTATGATTGTTATCTATTTGTTTTAACTTTATTTTATGTTACTGCACTATTCTATTTATGCATAACAGTAAAGTTATTATTCAAGAAAAGTTTTGGAGTACTGATTCACCCCTCTTCACCCCTCCCCTCTTAGTACATTAGCTTTCCATATTGGGCCTAACACAAACTAGGTTAAACAAGGCCTGATCAAGGGAGGCATATTACATAATGCACATAATAATGGATAGACTAACAAGTCTATATTATGTAAGATGAAATGAGATAATAATGCACTAGTAAGGATGAATGCAAGGGAAAGATGAATGGTAAAAAAGTTGATTGAGATCAAGTGAGAGGTGAGGGGATATAAGAAGCAATATGGGAAAGGATGCATTGGCACATGAAATCCATGTCTAAGTGGGGATGAGGAAAATAGATGGAATAAGGAGATGGGAGATAGAAAGATAGGATGAATGGATCGTAGAAATTTGAGCACTGTATGATAAGTGTTATGTCATGAGCACAAATTTTTTTATTTAGCATGAGATATAATGCAACAACATATGAGGAACCAAGGTGACTTTTTATCAAATGCATAGGACTAACACAAACAAACAAAAAGGATCCAACATGTTTTATCCTCAAATACTTACTATTTTGTAGGAGAATATTCACCGTAGGGAGCCTTTGTAGTCTCTCTCTTTCCCTCTTATCAAAGGTGATATTGATTATATATTTGTGATGAATGTAGTTCTTAGGGGTATTTATGGTACCTTCATACATCACTCATTTTATCACTTGTATATGATCATCTTTTGCATTCTCTCTTTTCAGGAGGGGTTTTTTCCTATGCTTTTTTTTCTTATTTTCTCCTTTTGTGAGGGATCATTTATACATGGGCACCTAACATGGCCTAGTATTCAGGACCCATCTTTTCTTTTCATGTCATCTTTCATAATAGTCTACATTATAAGTTGCACTTAGTGGAGGGTGTTAAAGTGAATAATGTCTTGTACCTTGTAATTTCTTAATAAAGGGACAAATTCACATGATAAGTTAATTTAGATCCGGTGTCTTTTTTTCAAGTTAGTTATAGCGGGGTCATTTTTACCTTATTTACTTTTAGTTACCTAAGCATTTAATGTTTGCATCAAGGTGATTAGTCATAATGCATCACACCTTGCCTTTATTAGAAAGGCTATTGTACATTTGTAACATATCCCATGTCTCATATCTTAATATTCAAGAAAGATCATTATCATTCATACTCCCTTGTGGACGGCATCTTTATTTTTTGCAAGTGATCATGGAGATTACAACTCCTACAATTACCTGTTTTGGTTTTGACATTGGCTTTTACACTTCTTTATAATTGCCCTTGTAAATTAACTTTAAGATTTTCCAATACTGCTATAATGTCCCTTGTCAACTAAATTTTAGATTTATAAGCTCTTCAAAAAAATTATTTACATTGAATTTGATGGCTAATAGGAATATTCAAACCAGGTAAAGAAAAGATCATCGTTCACACCAAAACTTAAAAAGAACTCAATTTAATAAAATATAATGAAATAGATTTATATCAAGTAAATATAGCATCATTTGTGTAATAATAAATTGCAAACATCTTATTTCATTTACTACAAACTTCATACAAATATTATAACCAAACTAGTACCAAAATATATTGCTAACTTCACCGATTTTAGAGAAAACTTCACAAATTTTACAATAAAGTATATGATGATAAACAAAAAAAAGAAACCAAAATGTATCAAACTCATGGCCTCTAAGCTTCCATGAACTTCTAAAACACATACAAACACAAAAATGAAGAAATCTTTAACAAATCAATACAAAGATAACCTTTTATTCTATGGTAATCCTCTGACTCTCCTCCTTAGATCACCTAGAAACTTCCAAACTCTCATTCCATAGTCTCCTTTTCGATTGGTTTATCAACCATTGAAGAAACAAGTAAGATCTTTGATAAGATATACAACAAGAATGATGAAACTTGGAGCAAAAACCAAGCATATATGAAACCAAATTCAAAAATCAAATTGGGAGCTAAAATACCACTACTTGAAATGGAGTAAACTTACAAGAAATGGAAATAAAAATTTAATGCAACTTCCATCGAAATGAAAATAATAATTTTATGCAACTTCCATAAAGCCACTATATGCCCAAGGTTGCCAAGGAAAATTTCCAAAACTCAATCCACTACTAGCAAACTTGCCAAAACCAACAAGATGTTTCTCAAAAGAAGAAGATACTAATTTAATATTGTATTTTGTAAGAGATTTAAATTTGCAACAAACAAATATGAAAATAGTATTATTTCCCAAACAATCATGTAATCTTGATTGAGGGTAAAAGCACAAAACTGTGTCACATTTCAGGCCAACTTATCAGCACAAGTGAATTTAAGTAATTCTAACTAAAAATTAATTTTAGTCAAACATATGGTCTATATAGATTCATTATAGCTAAGTTATATATGGGCCACAACAAATGACATCATATAGCAACATCCAAAACTCCAACAAACTCTAGATATTGATTCTACAAATTGTCTTGATTTTTCATCTATGCCTTGGAGAAATTTGTACCCAAGACTTATGAAGCTTTTGTTAGTGATATGAATCTCAACCTATAAGAAATAATTTCCAACCCCATGGAATGGTAAAAAGGTAATCATACAATAACAACATTCATTCCATGATGCTTTGTGTACCAAGATTGAAAACAAATTACTCTATGGTGAGATAATGTACTTCATGAAAGCATTCATGAGAACATATTTGACACTTCTAACCCTTCCATAAAGAGTCTCAATATTGAATATATCATTAGCACCATTCATCATGATGGGAATACTCCAATATATATGAATGGTAGGAAAATGTAAATTATATGATATTCTAAAAATTAGATCAACATCAACATCCCCTAGTTCCCATATTAGTGAGTCAACATGAACCCAAAATATTGTCATTCCAATGTAATCTATCACATTTAAACCCTAAATCAAAGGGTATTTATTTTCATAAATCATCTCATCATACCTAGAGAAATCCTTTTTCAAACCCTTAATCTTCATGCCTTTGAATTTCTTGAATCCTCTTTGCTTCAGAATCTAGATAACTCCCTTTTCTAAAGCACGACTATCTATAGAAAATCATTGAGAAAAAATAAAAATAACAACTCCATCCAATGAATAAGTCACATTTCCAATCCATTCCAAATCTTCTTATGTATAATTTTCATATTTTCTTTAGGTACTTGTAGCATAACTCAAGTGTGTGACATCAACCTCTCAAGAAAAACTTCATTGAGAGGTTCTTGTTTTTGGAATACACCCCTTTATGTTTCCACATAATTCCAAGCATCTCTCCAAAACTTGTTGAGAATAAAAATATTATCAATATGAATAACATCAAAATCTCTCACTCAATTCACTATGAGTTATAAAGACAAACCATAAGGAAAGGAATTGAATAGCGTGCACTCTATGAAAATAAATAACTAAGATTAGCATGATGCTATAAGTTTAGAATGTGCACAACCCTTGGCATGTGAAAATCCCATCCCCCAAGATGATCTTAGAAGCATATATCTAAACACTATCCATTGTTGATTTGCAAGAAGTGAAATGATAGAAAGATATTTATGATGCTCATCGATGAATAGAGCAACTTGCATATTCTTCATCTCCAAACAATCTTCTACCCACATAGCTTCTCCTACAACACCATACTCTATTATAAATGGTTCTAAAAAATAATTGTGAAATGCAAAACAAGATTTGATTACCTCCATTGGCCTTTCAAAAATATTAAATTTTACAGTCTCTTGTATTTCAAGAGTGTTGATGGAATGGTTTGAGTATTGAATATTAGTCACCTTGGAGTCATTCAAATGTTCCTTTACATATTCTACTAATAAAACTTTTGATTCTTCCTCTAACACTTACACTTGTTCAAATGCAAGTTCATTAATAAAATAAAAGCAACTTGAAACCTTGGGATGTGTGAAGGTTAAAGAATTAACATTAACCATATCCAAACCTCTTTCTATCTAGGCTACATGATCTTGAGGGAATCCTATAAAAAAATTCCTTTCATCACTTCTTTATCTTTAGTACTGAGATTTTTCTCCAAATACTGCAAATACTAAACTTCAATAACCTTGTTGGTCTTCATAGCATAGAATTTAAAACATACCTTACTTTTTATCAAGGTCATAACCAACTCTTTACCTATTGAAGTGCATGGAATAGAAAATATTCTTATGACTTTGATACCAAACCATCAAGTATTTCAACCTTCAAATGGATTTGAATAAAGAATTGGGGTCTCATACTATCATGCATAAATAAGTGAGAACTATGAAAAAATGGTTTATATTCCCTTGGAATAGATTATCACTAGAGTCCCATAGCTAAAAAAAATCTTGAATTGGGATTAATGTACCTTCATGATCTAAACTACAAGTCACATCCTAATTTCTATCTTCCTCTTTAGCACTTTCCAAAATGATGAAAATCTTATAGAGAAATTGTATGAAATATTAAATCATACCTTGGGCTGGAACAAAATATCCATCTTTCCCATCAAAGATATGGTAAAAATAAGCTCAATACCTTCATTTTTGTGAATCTAGGCTTCCCATTCAAGGTTGTCCAAAACATCCCATTCAAGGTTGTCCAAAACATCCACATGAGTTTTATTTCCAAAATCTTCCATTGAAAATTTTGAAAGGATATTTGATCATCTCCTTGTTCCATATTTTCTAGTAAATTTATTTTTCCATCTTTGTCTTCATCAATGTTAGGTTTAAATATATTATTATCAAAAATTGAATTGATTTCTTCAACCAAAATATTTTACCTGCAATTTGATGGGTCCAAATTTTTTGTTCTTCCTCCTTCTTTGTCTCAAAGATGTGCTAAGTTTCTACTATGCTCTTCTCAATTCTTGATATTTGCAACCTTATCTACTTTATATTTTTCATTTCTTATTTGCATGAAGTACTCATCAAATGTGATGCAGGAGCATCCCCGGTTCATGGCAATCATGCATCAACCAAATTTTATTTTATTTTGTTTTGCTTTCTGTTTTCAGTTTCAACATTTCTTTCTATGTGTACCGGTTTTGGCTCACTGAATCCTGTGGAGTTGGATTCCACTTGAAGACTTGATCATCTTTCTTATTTCCAAACCGCATCACATTTGGATAATTTTTTGGCAAGATATCGCTATCGATTTTCTTGATAGTTTCTTGTTACCAGTTAAAAATTTCTTGTTACAAGTTGCCTGGAACTATTTTGGTGATTTACCGGAACCCCTTCCAAAGCTTGCAAAGCCTTGGGCATTGATTTCAATGTTCCTTGTCATGTGGCCAACCTTTTCTCATGATGTACACTTCTTCCTTTGGATTTTATGAAGGAATCTCTTGGTGGAGGCCAACCTTGTTGGTTTTACATGTTAGGTCTTGTTCTTCGGGTTTTGATCCTTTTTGGGTTGACTGCATTCCCTTGGATCATATATATAATTGTAATTACACATTAGAATATAAAAATCAAAGAATCAAGTAAGTTAGACTGTGTAGAAGATAGATCTTGAGATTTAAGGTCTCGATTGTGGCCTATTATGTGCTTTGAGTATGTTTTAGCAAGCCTGTGAGCTGGTTTCTATAACTCGGTTGTTACCGGTTGGTTGTAATCAGTTTTCATGAAATAATTTGATCTGTTCTACATTGCCTCCATCATATCTTTGTGTTTTTACCATTGTGTTTACTCTTGTTGACCAGTCCAGATCGATCTCTTTGAGCTCCCTCCTAACCGGTGACTGCTTCAAGTGGTATCAGAGTGAGCTTCATTCTGTAGATTATGTGTCCTAAGAATTTTTTTGTGGGGTGGCAGAGTAAGGATCTGACTTGTAGTTGTAGAGGACTAGCGTAAAAGATGACGTGAAGAGGAACTAGGAATGGTGGAGCGCATGGGAACGTAGACCCTGCTGTGATGGAAATGTTGCAAGGTATAGCAGCCCATTTGGAAGCCGTGGAAACAACCTAGAGAAGAGGTCAACATATTGAAGATATAAGTGAAGATGAAGGAGAAGAAGCCTCGATAGAACAAGTAAACCCACTGATGATTGATCTGGATGAGGAAATGTTTTTGAGGGTTTTGAGTAGAGAGAATACTAAACCTCATTTTACCCCAGCAAAATATGATGGAAAGTTAGATTCGGATGAATTGATGGATTGGATCTTGGAGATGGAGAAATACTTTGATTTTGAAAACACTGCAAAAGAAAGAAAGGTGAAATATGTCTATACCTGGTGAAAGGTCATGCATCTCTTTAGTGGGAGCATTTGCAAGTTGATAGACATAGGAGAGGTAAAGAGAGGATAAAGACATGGGATCAAACGGTTGCTAAGTTGAAGTCAAAATTTATGCCGACAAATTATCAAGTGGATCTATTCTGGAAGTTGCAGAATTTTAGACAGAAGGAATCTAGTGTGAAGGAATACACCGAAGCATTTTACAAGTTGCAAGATATTTGAATGGATTGTGGATGTCTAAACAAGATGAACTAAGTTTAATCAAATTTGAGAGTGTTGAAGAGGCTTACCAATATGCCTTGAAAGATGAAGAGAATTTGAACAAAAGACGTGAGCAGAGGCAAAGAGGCAGAGGTAATTCATACCGAAAAGATGATAGAAATTTCTATTGGAGGAGAGAACCGAATGGCTACCAGAATGAGAATTTTGGAAGACAAGGAAAGAGAGCATTTAGAGGAACTTGCTATAAGTGTGGAGGAGAAGGACATCATTCTTTTGAGTGTAAGAAGACAAAGAATACTGAAAGAGAAGTAATGGTGGAAGAAAACCCCACCGAATCAAATAACAAACTTGAAGATGGAGAACTGTTGATGGTAATCAGAGCTTTGTGTCATACCAGGATATATGAAGAACCCTTAAAGAGGAAGAATTTGTTCAAGATCAGATGTCAGGTATTCGGTAAGTGTTGTAAAGTTGTTATTGATAGTGACAGTTTAGATAATATTGTTTCATAAGAGATGGTGACTAAGTTGAATTTGGAAAGATTGAAACACCCTAAGCCTTATCAGATAGCATGGATTCGGGATGAGCATAAGTTGTTAGTAAGTGAGCAATGTTTGGTGAAATTGAAAATTGGGAATTATAATGATGAAGTCTTGTGTGATATTATGCCTATGGATATTGGTCATCTTTTGTTGGGTAGACCTTTGCAGTTTGATAGACATGCAATACATAATGGGAGGAAGAATACATACACTATTGTGGCCAATGGGGGGAAGTAAACCTTGTTGCCCTTGGAGGAACCTTTGAAGAATGAAGTCTGTACAAATGCTAGAATCTGTTTGGTGGATGGAAGGAGATTCTTGGATGGATTGAGACATGAGAATATGTGTTTTGCCTTAATTCCTAAGAAGACTGAGAAACCAGAACCAGAAGAGGAACAACCGGAAGAGATAAAAGATTTGCTGACAGAATATGAAGATATAATTTTAGATAATGTGCCTGATGGATTGCCACCTATGAGAAGTATCAGTCATTGCATGGACCTAATTCCCAAAGCTACTTTTCCTAACAAAGTTGCACACTGAATGACACCGATGGAGAATGAAGAGCTAAATAGACAAGTGTAGGAGTTGTTGAAGAAAAGTTTGATCAGAGAAAGTTTGAGCCCTTGTGCAATAACAACATTATTAGCACCTAAGAAGAATGGAGGATGGAGAATGTGTACTAATTCAAGAGCAATAAACAAGATCACAGTGAAATACCAGTTTCCTTTGCCTAGGATGGATGACATAATGGAATGTTTGAGTGGAGCAAAATAATTTATAAAGATAGATTTGAAGAGTGGATATCATCAGATTAGGATCAAAGAAGGAGATGAGTGGTAGACAACATTCAAGACAAATGAAGGACTACATGAATGGTTGGTGATGCCTTTTGGGTTAACTAATGTACCGAGTACTTTCATGAGGCTAATGAATGAGGTTTTGAAGAAATTATTGGGTAAATTTGTTATTTTGTATTTGGTTGACATTCTAATTTTTAGTAAGACAAAAGAGGAGAATTTGTTGCATTTTAGACAAGTTTTGTAGAGGTTGAGAGAAGGAAAGTTGTTGATAAATATCAAGAAGTGTACTTTCATGATGGATGAGTTAGTCTATTTGGGATTTGTGATATTTGATGATGGTTTGAAGATGGACCCTGAGAAAGTGAAAGAAATTGTTGAATGACCTACACCAGAAATTATTGGAGAGATAAGATCATTTCATGGATTGGCTAGTTTTTACCGGAAGTTCATCAGAAATTTCAATTCAGTTTGTAACCCTATGACTGAGACCATGAGAGGAGATAAGAAGGAATTCAAGTGGACCACCAGAGAAAATAAGAGTTTTGAACTATTGAAGCAGAAAGTGACTAAGAAGCTTGTGTTGGCTTTACCGGATTTCAATAAAGTATTTCAAGTGGATTGTGATGTAAGTGGAATAGTAATAGGAGCAGTCTTGAGTTAGGAAGGGAGAGCAGTAGCTTATTTCAGTGAAAAATTGAATGATGCCCAAAGGAGATATTCAGTATATGATCGAGAGTTTTATGCCATATTTCAAGCCTTGAAGAAGTGGAGACATTACTTGTTGCCTAAGGAGTTTGTATTGTATACAAATCATCAAGCTTTGTAGTATTTGAATAGTCAAAGTAAGTTGAATAAGAGCCATATGAGATGGGTAGAATTTTTACAGAGTTACACCTTTGTGTTGAAGCATAGAAGTGGGAAATCTAACAAAGTTGTTGATGCATTGAGTAGGAGAAGGAATTTCCCTGACAGAGATGAGAGTGATAGTATTAGGATTTGAGGAGTTGAAGACCTTGTATGATGATGACCCAGATTTTGTAGAACCATGGAAAGCATGTAGAGAAGTGGTTATGGTAGACATAAGTAAGTGGCTGGATTACTTCATTCAAGATGGGATGTTATTCAGAGGAGTTCAGTTGTGCATACCTAAGAGTTCTATGACGGAGAATCTGGTAAAGGAGAAACATAGTGGAGGATTAGTTGGACATTTTGGTATTGACAAAACAATAGAATTGGTGAGTGAGCAGTACTTTTGGACCTAGATTCATAAGGATGTTAAGAAATATGTGCAAAGTTATAGAGTTTGTCAAGTTGCAAAGGGTAGTAGTTAGAATGTGGGATTGTATAAACCTTTGATAGTATCGGTAAGACCTTGGGGGGATATAAGATTGGATTTCATCCTTGAATTACCTAGGTCACTGAGAGGGAATGATTCTATATTTATTGTAGTGGATATATTCTCGAAGATGGCTCATTTCATACCTTGTAAGAAGACATCAGATGCATTACATGTAGCAAGCCTATTTTTCAAGGAAGTGGTGAGATTGCATGGATTACCTAAGAGCATAGTTTCGGACAGAGACACTAAGTTTGTTGGCTATTTTTGGAGAATACTTTGGAAGATGATGAAGACAGATTTGAAGTTCAATTCTACTTTTCATCCACACACTGATGGATAGACAAAAACAGTTAACCGGAGCTTGGGATATTTATTGAGATGTTTAGTTGGAGATAAAATCGGAAGTTGGGATTTGATTCTTGCACAAGAAGAGTTTGCCTAAAATAATTCAGTAAATAGGAGTACCGGAAGCACACCTTTTGAGATTGTTATTGGAGTGTATCTTAGAGGTGTATCAAAATTAAGAGATATTAGCAGTGAAGACCAAAGAAGTTCAGAAGCAGAAGACTTTGTAGATCACATGGCAGCCTTCCATATTCAGGTTAAGCAACATTTAGAGGACATGAACAACAAGTATAAGGAGAAAGAAAATGAGAAGAGGAGACATAAGGAATTTGAATTTTGTAATGAAGTGATGGTATATCTGAGTCAAGAAAGATTCCCGGTTGGAACCTATAATAAGTTGCAGATGAGAAAATCTGGATCTTGCAAGATTTTGAGGAAGTTCAGTTCTGGAAATGCATATGAAGTGGAGTTATCATATAATCTGAGTATTTCCCCTATGTTTAACATTGCAGATATTCATGAGTATCATGAACCAAAATTCAGTGAAGGCAGTATTTCAGACTTGGAGAAACAGTTGCCCTGGAAGGAACCAAATCAGATTAAAGAAATTTTGAACAGTAGGATTGGGCGTAGTACCCGGAGTAGTCAGTATAAGGAGTATCTTGTGAAGTGGAAGGATAGACCAGTCAAAGATTCATCTTGGATTTCTTAGGAAAAGGTAGATTGCCTTGGTTTCCTTTGACCCCAGCAAAGTGAGAGACTCACTTTTTCAATAACCTCGGATGTCTGATGCAAGAGCATCCCCAGTTCATGGCAATCTTGCATCAACCAAAAACATTTTCTTTCTATTTCTCTTTTTGTTTGCAATTTCAGCATTTCTTTTTGTGTGTACCCATTTTGGCTCACCGGATCCTATGGAGTTGGATTCTAATTGAAAACTTGATCATCTTTCTTATTTCCAAACCGCATCACATTTGGATAATTTTTCGACAAGATATCGCTATTGGTTTCCTTGACAATTTCCTATTACTAGTTGATAGTTTCTTGTTACCAGTTGCCTAAAACTATTTTGGTGATCTACCAGAACCCCTTCTAAAGCTTGCAGAGCCTTGGGCATTGATTATGATATTCCTTGGTGTGCGGTCAACCTTTTCCTATGATCCACACTTCATCCTTTGGATTTTCTGGAGGAATCTCTTGGTGGAGGCCGACCTTGTTGGTTTTACACATTAGGTCTTGTTCTTCAGGGTTTGATCCCTTTTTGGGCTGACCGGATTCCATTGGATCATATACATAATTGTAATTGTGCATTAAAATGTAACAATCGAAGAATATAGTAAGTTAGACTGGGTGTAGAAGATAGATCTTGAGATTTAAGGTCTCGGTTGTGACCTATTATGTCTTTGAGCATGTTTTAGTAGGCCTATGAGCCAGTTTCTGTAACTCAGTTGTTACCGGTTGGTTGTAATCAGTTTTCATGAAATAATTCGATCTGTTCTGCATTGCCTCCATCATATCTTTCTGTTTACTCTTGCTAACCGGTTCAGAGTGATCTCTTTGAGGTCCCTCCTAACTAGTGACTACTTCAAAATGGTACTTCAAATTTGTCCTCTAAAAGGTACTTCTCAAAAGTTATGAAAACCTCTCTTTCTTGAGGCATATCTTTTCCTATAATCTCTACAAATTTGTGAAATGTATGGATTGTCTTAAAATCTCTAGGTCTTATTAAATATTCATCTAACCACTTAGAGATTTTGGAAACTAAAATATAATTTTCAAAACCCTTGAAAATAGATTTGTAGAAACCTTCCATGTTTAGAAACTTAGGACCCTAAAATTTGGCAAGTTCTTTCATTTACACTATGTATTTGCGAGATCATATAAACCCTCAGTATGATAGAATCAAGACTCTAATACCATTATAATGTCCCTTGTAAATTAAATTTAAGATTTTCTAATACCACTATAATGTCCCTTGTCAATTAAATTTTAGATTTGTAAACTCTTGAAAAGATTTCTTTATTTTGAATTTGAGATTTGACATGAACATTCAAACTAGCTAACCAAAAGCTCACCATTCACACTGAAACTTCAAAAGAACTTAATTTATTGAAATAACATGAAATATACTAATTTATATCAATAAAATGCATCATTATTTCTTCAATAATCTACTGAAAATATATTATTTCATTTACTAAAAACTTCAAACAAATCTTAAAACCAAATTAATGCCAAAATACACTGCTAACTTCACTAATTTTATAGGAAACCTCTTAAACTTCACAATAAAGTCTATGATGATAAATAACAACAAAATGCAACCAAAATACAACAAACTCATGGCCTCTAAGCTTCCATGAATTTTTTAAACATATATAAGCTCAAAATTAAAGAAATCCTTGACAAATCAACACAAAGATTACTCTTTGTCATGCTCTATGAAGTGTATTTGTACCTGCAAACACAATGCACTCAATAAATCATTACAAGCAATGGTTAGTGAATTAAATCAAATGAGGACAAAACCATAGCTAAGTGATCTATCGCCTCCTAGTAAATGCGAGTATGAATTTTGCTCTCAGATCTTGGTACGCAAATTCCAGTGACTTGACTACACTTAAATGGAGGATTTAAATGATGAAGATGCATGCTCTAGCAATGATAGAATGATTAAGCTACATGATTTCATGATTATTCTAGAAAATAAGCTAGAATGAAAATGCAATTAAGCTAAGATTTGAACATGATAACAATGCTTGAAATGAGAAACTAGAAGCTAGATGCCTATAGTAATAATGCTTGAATACAAATGAGATGAATCAATCAGGATGCAAAAATGATATGAAATTGGAACCCTTTGTGCTCCAAAATGGGGTCTATTTATAGGATTTCCCAAGGCTAGGGATGATGCGGCATGAATCAACGATCAAGATTTGATCTGAAGATATCAATGGTTAAATTGGAGGTGGGTTGAGAAGAGGTTGGATGAAAGGGGACAATTGGTGGTAGGTAGGAGAAGGGGTTAGATGAAAGGGAACAATGCCATCTCCATGGTGAAAAGTGTCAAGAAGCTTCTAGAAGAGGTTAGATGAAAGGGAACACTTAGTGACAAGTGTCACAAAGCTTTTCTCATGAGAGGGTAAAGTGTTCAAGGAAAGGGGACATGGGTAAATGGAATGGGTTAGGTTTAGAAGGGGTTAGGTTAGGTGGTTAAAAGTTAGGAGAATTTGAATTTAAAAATTCAAATAATAGGAAAAGGCTAATTAATTTCAACAACTCATGAATTTGATTTGTTTTAATTAATTAGGGGATTTAGAAGAAATAATTTTGATGGGGGGAATTAATTAATTAAAGAGGATTATTGGAATGAACCTATTAAATAAATCCTTAGATTTATTAATAAGTAGATGAAAAGGGGAATTTAATCAAATTGCTTAGTGAATTCAATTAAATTGGGAGGGAGATTAATTAAATAATTACTTATTTAATTAATTATCTTCAGACCATTTTTAGGTGTATACATTTTGCCCCTCTTTGAAGCGAGGTGTGATGACACATTGATTCAAAGAATAATATCATTTTGATGATGATATTGGTTCGATAGGATGCCCCAACTCTTGATTGCTAAATTCCAGTACGATGGTGCCCCCTCAGGAGATCAATTGAGATAATTGATCTTTGGAGTTTTTTTTTTTTAATTTTTTTGAATTTTTTTACGAAATTGATATCCCGATAGATTTGATTTGATTTTTGCAATTGTATTTCATGAAAATGCGAGTTCTTCAATTAGCTTGATTTCTTAGATTGGTAAGATTGATAAATCTTGATCAATTAGATTGATAAGATTGAGATTCAGTCTGGTTTCAGGAAGGATTCATCCTATATAAGACAACGATGATCAAAGCATCTGGTTTCAGGAAGAATTCATCTTGTATAAGACATGATCAAAATGTCTAGTTTCAAGAAGGATACATCCTGTATAACACATAATTTAGAATCAATTAGGTTTGATTGATTTATTTCATTTGATAAGGTTGATAGATAAAGAACTGACAATTTGTTGATATCAAGTTGCAGAAATTTTTGGATATGCTGATGTTGATTATGTTGAGAGAGTAGCATAAGATTTTCACTCGGTCGACAATATCTGAAGAGATATGAGTCATTCATTTGATTGTGTATACACTTGTGATGATTCTTTGATCATTCCTGTGATAGATTTAACCTTGGATAAAAGGAGCATGTGGGATCCCATGCAAGAATGAAATGCAAGCTAAAATTCAAAGCTATGACCAGACTAGTCATTGGATTATTGCTTTTTGTCATCATTGAGCTTTTTAAATGTGGGAAGTGAGTGCAAACATCAATGGTATAATTAAATCATGATGAAATGAGAACTTATTTCCTGGATTTTGATATAGCAAGTTAGCACAAGCATCGAGGTATAATTGAACCGAGATGACCTGAGTGTGGCTTGTGTAAAACAGAGAGTATTAATCATTTCAATACGCAAATCATAAATGTCTTCAATGATACTCCGATGATCATGTCCTAAGACAAATTTGCACATATTAATGATTAATTTTTAGACAGCAGACAAGAAAAATATCATGTTTCTTCCATGTTCCTCTAGTCAAAGACATCCTGGAGTCACTCAGAAATCATGATAGCAAAAATCAATATAGAAAAGTTAAACAATCATATTAAAATCATTATCCAAAAATATATCATCCACTAAAAAGTATGTGATGTTCTTAGATTGACTTTGTGATAGCTTGATAGTTGATAGTTTGATCTCGTGTTCAACGTTGGCTATGTCTCAGTTTTCGCTTGATAAGAGTTGTCTAATTGTTTGTTCTACCCATTTGATTAAGATCAAAATGATCCAGAGTTTGCCCCCAGCTAGGTGTAGGATTTTGCCCCAAGCCTAGAAACAAAGTTGTTATGATATATCCAATGATCCAAATCATGGTGAGAAAGTAGATGTGATGCCTGTGTATGTACAAAGGCTTTATGATGGATATGGACAATGCTGATGGAAAATGAATGCAAGCGGAAAGAATGAATGAGCTAATAGATGGAAGAGCTAGCTGACAGATAGCACCTGTTTGCTAGGTTTTCACCATATATTTTTATTGCACTTTTTCTCATATTTGATTTTTTTTTTCTACTTTTTCACTTTTTTTGATTTTTCAGTTTTTTTTTTCAGTTTTTTTTTTTCTAACTTTTTTAGACATAAAACTTTTTCAGATGCATGCTATTGATAGGTTCCTCGAGTTGATCCCCGTCTTGTGTTGATAGCTGATATGCTCCTGATCCAAATACTGTTGTGACCACAAATGGACCTAACTAGTTTGGTTCAAACTTTCCTTTCTTTTCTCGATCTGCTTGGTTGCGTGGATTTTCCTTTAGCACTAGTTCTCCAACTTGAAAGACTCATGGTTTAACCTTGCGATTATAGATTTGACATATTCTTTGTTGATATACATTTAAATTGATTAAAGGCATTTTGTCTTCGTTCATGTATCAATTCTAACTCTTGCAATCTAGATACTTGTTGTTCTTCATTTGGAATAAGTCCTTTTAATGATACACGTAGAGAGGGTATCTCTACTTCGATTGGCAATATGGCTTCTAATCCATATAAAAGAGAGAAAGGTGTGGCACCTGTCGATGTGCAGATACTGGTGCGGTAGGCCCAGAGAGAAGGGTTCAGTTGAATATGTCAATCTCTTCCAGCATCATTCACTGTCTTTTTGAGGATTTTTAGAATATTTTTGTTAGATGCTTCTGCCTACCCATTTCCTTGTGAGTAATATGGTGTGGAGAATCTGTGCTGGATTTTGAACTTCTCACATAGCTCTTGTACATCCTGGTTCTTGAATGGTCACCCATTATTAGTGATAATGGTCATTGGTATTCCATAGCGAGAGATGATGTAATTCAAGATAAATGCAACAATTTGTTTTCCTATGATATTTATGAGAGGTACCGCCTCAATCCATTTTGTAAAATATTTTGTAGCTACAAGGATGAATTTGTGACCATTATATGAAGAAGGATTTATCTTTCCTACCAGATCAAGACCCCATTGGCAAAAAGGCCAAGATGTTGCTAAAGCATGAAGTTCTTGTGTTGGTGCATGAATCAGATTACCATGGATCTGACATTGTTTGCATGTTCTAGCTATCTGAAAAGAATCTCGTTCCATAGTTGGCCAATAACAGCCCAAGCGTATGAGTTTTATCGAAAGGGTAAGACCACTTGAATGAGTGCCACAAATGCCATTATGGACTTCATGTAAGGCCTTCTCAGATTCTTCTTGTTTGAGACATCTTAAGAGAGTACCGTCTAGACCTCATTTAAATAGGGTATTCATGACGAGAGTAAAATGGGAGGATTGGCGAATAAAGTTTCTCTTTTGGTTTTTTGATAAGTTGGGAGGTAAGGTATTGTCTTTTAGGTATGTGTAAGTTTGGCCATAGCGAGAGGAATCATGTCCAATAAGTTGACAGATGGTTTGGGAATCAAGACAATTAAAGGCGGGATGAAACAACTCTTCTACCAGGAATTCATAACGTTGTTGATTTTCCTGTGTCTGCAATAGAGAAACAAGTGTAGCCATGGCGTCTGCTGCTTTATTATCATTTCTTGGAATCTGTTCAACAGTTATTTCTACAAAGTACTTCTTGAAATCATCCACCATCTTTTTATAAGGCATGAGTTTGTCATCTTTTGTTTGATAGTCATCATTGATTTGATTAATGACGAGCTGAGAGTCTCCAAAGACCTGAAGTTGTGTAATGTTCCATTCTACAGCCATTTTGATACTTGTTACCAATGCTTCATATTCTGTTATGTTATTTGTGCAAGGAAAGCTTAATTTGTATGCTTTCGGGATTGTATGACCTTGTGGTGTGATAAATAAAATTCTCGCTCCTGATCCGTGTTGTGTAAATGAACCATCAAAGTATAATTGCCATGCTTTTGTTGTGACTATTAGGATATTAGCATCAGGAAACTCAATCTATAAAGGATGATTATCTTGAAGTGGTGTCTATGCTAGTTGATCTGCGATAACTTGTCCTTTGATAGCTTTTCTATCAACATATTCGATATCAAACTTGCTTAGAATCATGATCCATTTTTCTATTTGTCCTGTCAATGTTGCTTTGCTGAGTAAAAATTTCAGAGGATCGATTTTAGCTATTAACTTGATGGAGTGAGATAGTAGATAGTTTCGCAGTTTTTGAGAAGCAAAAACTACTACCAAGCATGCTTTTTTCTATTGATGAATAGTTAACCTCGTATCCCACTAGTGTTCTGCTGATGTAGTAGATGGCTCGTTCTTTTCCTTCCTTATCCTATTGTGTGAGCAAAACTCCCAATGATGCTTTGGTAGTTGATACATAGAGTAATAATGGTTTTCCTAGAATTGGTGACATTAGAACAAGTGGTTGCATGAGATATACCTTTATCTTGTTGAATGCTTCTTCACATTGATGGTCCCATTTAAAATTAACATGTTTGTGTAATAGATGTGTGAATGGTTGACATTTATCTGCTAATTGAGCCACAAATCTTCTGATTGACTGGAGTCTTCCTTGTAGTTATCTTAATTGACTAATATTCTTGGGAGATGCCATTTCCATGATTGATTTTACCTTAGCTGGATCTACTTCTATACATCTAGCTGAAACAATGTATCCCAATAGCTTTCCTGAAGTCAAACCAAAGGCACATTTCTTAGGGTTTAGTCATAGCTTGTATTGTTCTAACCTGTCAAAGATCTTTTCTAGTATCTCTATATGTTCTTCTCTGTTGTAGGATTTAGCCAAGATGTCATCCACATAGTCTTACATGAATGTATGCATCATGTCATGAAATATAGTTTTCATAGCTCTTTGATATGTAGCACCTGTGTTCTTTTATCCAAAAGGCATGATGTTCCAATAGAAAGTACCCCATGGACATGTGAAAGTTGTCTTTTCTTGATCTTCGAGTGCTATTTTGATCTGATTGTATCCGGAGAAACCATCCATTAAAGAAAACATGGAGTGTCCACCAGTTAAATCTACAATGATGTTGATGTTAGGCAAAAGAAAGTCATCCTTTGGACATGAGTTATTAAGATCTCTGAAGTCTTTGCATATTTTGATGCTTTTATCTAGTTTTGAAATAGGAAAAATGTTGGATACCCATTGAGGACATGCTACAGGTCTGATGAATCCAACATCCAGTAATTTCTTTAGTTCTGCCTTGACTAGAAGAGCAATATGAGGATGCATTTTCCTTAACTTCTATTTGACTGGTTTGGCTCTTGGACGAACATTCAAGTGATGCATAATAAGCTCTAGATCTAACCTTGGCATGTCCGCATATGACCAAGAAAAATTGATTTGCCTTCATTTGAAGAATCCCATATACTGTTGCATTTCTACCTCTGATAAAGATGTTGTTGGGTGAAGAATCTTTGGTTGTTCTGTTGTGCCAATGTTAACTACCTCTATTGGTTCAATCAAAATGGATGACCTTTCTTGATAGTGCTCAGGTAAAGTGTCAAATCTCTCATCTTCTGGTGCCTCGAGGAGGTTTCACCATTAGATGCATCCTTTCTTTTTACTTTTTCTTGGTCTAATGTTGCCAATAAATGGTTTTCGGCATTAGATTTGATATTCTTTTCTTTATTTTCACTTTTGCGACTAGGAGATTTGGCACCCACTTGACTGTAAGATGCATTGCTGACATTCTTGGTGAGAGTTGTTACGGGTTCAATTGCGTTAAGATATATAGATATGGCATGATAATTTGGAAAGGTATTAATGGTGGTATGTCCTTCATTTTCCCAATCAATAAGCTCAGGGTGGATTAAAGGTACAGGGTATTCAGATTTGTATGTTTCGAGGGTTTCAAGAGTCATGATGGATGTATCAAAAAGTTTTCAATATGTATGTTGATGTCTAGAACGGTACTCCTGTTAGAATGACCTCGTGTAAGAAATTCTTGATCGTCTTTGGTTAAGTCCAAGTCAGCCGAATGTGATTCTAATTCAAGTGAACTAGTTCCTGATGTTTGTCCTACATACGTGTGAATTACATTGACTCCTACATCTTCTTCAAAGCATTTTTCTTCAGCTGATTCTTCTGAGTGATAGGAATCCCATTCCCATTCATTAGAATCTATATCACTTGCAGCTTGCAATCTACAGATTTGGTCATATAGCATTTCTTCTGCTTTTCTGGCTATACTTTTCCTTCTTTCATATTCAACTTCTTCAGGACTGAGATTGAGTTTTGTCAACTTTTCTATGAGTTCTCCTAGACTTATATTAGCTTCTTTCTTGGTTTGATTGAGATTTAATGCTTCTTGAGCGATGCTTTTAGTTTGTTTCTCTTTTGGATTTGAAGCTTGCTTCTTTTGCCATTTTGTGTTTGCTTGTGCTTGTTGCTTAGCTAATTTTTCTTCCCTTTCAATTGCCAGTTGTTCTTGTCTATTTTCATATTCCTTTTGTTGTTGATTAAAAGATGTGTCTTCCAGTAGAGTGAATTGTCCATACCCTAAGCCTGTTTTATCATTGGTCTGTTGAGTGTAAGGTTGTTGGCATTTGTGCTGAGTATGTTGACATGATGATATTATCTTGTCATTGATGTCAATGTGATTGAAGAGTGAACCAGCAATATGCTGAAATGAGAACCGGTACAATGTGGTGAACCGGTATATGTGCAAAGAAGTGAACAGGTATATTGAAGCCAAACAGTTGGCAAAGTGAACCGGTATAATGATATAAACCGGTATATTGAGCAATAGGTGAAGTGGTACATTTGTCCAAGAGAATTGGTATGATGAAATGTGAACCGGCATATGGAATGTTCTCTATGAGGACTGAACATGATATGACTACCGGTCGGTAGTCTTAGCTTAAGGGTTTCCAGTTGAAGTGTTCCAAGCCTGTGTGACTCAACCAATGACATTGTGTGATGAGTTAGCATTGTAATGAAGATCTGATCATGTTGCCATGTCAGCTTGAGCGCATGAAGGATCTTGCATGAAGGAGATTGATCCTATCTACCTTGGGAATGTGCTAAGTCCCTGTAAACAGTGGAGAATGTGTGATGGGTTACAAGCCGCCATCAAAACGGTGAATAATGAACGATGGAGAATGTCTTGAGATATGTTCAAGACTTTTGTATTCAAATGCAAAGTGTTCAATGGCCAGGATTGAACCGCTTGAATTGCTTAATCTAAATTTTTAGGGTTTAGGGTTTATGTTACCGATCTATCTGTTTCCTATAAGGTCGATGTTGTGTTTTTTTCTGAAGTTGTTGGCAAATGGTGTGTGTGTTTCTAAGTTAAGAGATACGTGATTCTTGCCAGACCAGATGAGATAAGAGGGTTGATTCCTACATAGTGTGTGTGCAGAAGGAAGGTACTTAAAGCAGATCTGCATTAGGCATTGAGTGCTATTATTAGATCATTGTAATACCTGTTGATCTTTAACCACTTCGATAGTTGGAAAATCCCTTAACTGGGTAGCTTTAATCAACTTGTTGTAAATCCTTTAATCGGGTGACTCAAACTCATTAAGTTCTTGAAATCCTCTAACAAGGTAACCTCTAACAGGGTTTAACCCTTAACTGAGTATTTAGCCATCCCTTAACTAGGTGATCTCTAACAGGATCAGTTCCTAGCAGAACCTGTTGTAACAGTCTTTAACCAAACTAAGCTCCTAACAAAGTGGACTTCTAAAGAGTTCAAAAGCAGCTTGTGGGTATTCATCCCCACCGTGGTTTTTCCCAGTTGGGTTTCAACGTGAAAAATCTATGTGTCATGTGTAGTATTTTTCATATGATGATTTATGTGTTTTATGTTTGAAGGTAAATCATGCTGAGCTAGTGGTTATTATGTTTCTGATGATAGATTGCCTACTCATGCATAAGGGTGAAATGAAAGTATAGTATTAAGTTGAGTGGAGAGTTAAGTGATTAACCAGTTAATGCTTGTCTCAGTCATTCTTAGCTTTACTGGTTGCACTCTATTTTGGACCGGTGTCACTGTCTGTCAGACATTTGCAGTATTTGTAGTCAAACCGGTTTGGGAAAAGAAAATTTGTGCCTGTACTGATTCACCCCCCATCTCAGTACCAGTTAGATATTTATTGTTCATCATTGAGTTATCAATTGGTATCAGAGCGTCCTCCAGGTCCTCTGTGTTGTAAGCTTAACCACTTGAGGGAAAGATCCTATTGTAATGATGAACAGAGAAGGTCCAAAGTTCAACAGAGATAACTTCAAATTTTGGAAGGACAGAATGAAGATTTACATCAGAAGCATGGGTGCTCAACACTGGAGCTATGTTGAGAATGTTTTTGTTATTCCTACCGGTACTCTCACCAATGATCAAAAGAGAGAAATACAGGAGAATGGGCAAGTCATGGAAGCCATAATTAGCAGCTTATTTGACATTGAGTTTATTGATGTCCAGGATAAAGATAATCCTAAAGAAGTATGAGACACTCTTGAGAATATCTATGGCGATGATGAGCATGTAAAACAAGCTAAGGAAGAAAGCCTTAGAGGGAAGTTTGAAGACATGCGGATGGTTGAAGGTGAGACCATTCAACAGTATGGAATAAGAATCAAAACTGTTGTTGGAGATATCAAGAGTGCAGGTGGTAAAATGGAAGATTCCACTATGGTAAGAAAAGTTCTGAGATCCTTATTACTGGTCTATGCAATAAGGGTTGCTGCTATTCAGGAGTTCAGATCAATAGACAAGACTAAGGCATACCTAGACTCCATCATTGCAAAATTGACAGCCTATGAGCTAAATAGTTTTGATGGAAGTGTTCAAAAGATTGAATCAACTTTTAAAGCTTCTGGTGTACCATCTAGAAAAGGAAAAGAAGCGTGCACCAGTGGTGAACAAAGACAGAGCAGAGAAATGGATGATGAGGAGATCCTGATGGAATTTGAAGCTCTTCTTGCCAGGAAACTTACTAAAGGAACTGGTAAATATAGAGGTAAGCTCCCTTTGAAATGCTTTTCTTGTAATCAGATAGGACATATTGCTATAAACTATCCTAATGGTGATAGCAAGGACAAACCGAAGAGGTTCAAGAAATTCAAAGGAGGAAACCGGAGAAACTGTTTTGTTGCAGTTGATGAAGGTGTCACAGATGAGGAATCAGAAGATGAAGAGAATGAAGATATTGTGTTTATTGCAGTAAAGGAATATGTGTCATACAAGAAGGCTCTTAACTCCCACTTTGATAATTCCAATGAGTGGATTATTGATAGTGGTTGTTCTCACCATATGACTGGTGACCGAAGCAAGTTTCTATCTTTGGAAGAATATGATGGTGGTGTGGTTCATTTTGGTAACGATGCACCATGTATGGTTAAAGGAAGAGGGCCCATCTCTCTGAATGGAAAGAGCAGTGCTGACAATGTGTAATGGGTGGAAGGTCTCAGACACAATCTATTGAGTGTTGCCCAGCTGAATGACAATGGACTCACTCTGGAATTCAAAAATGGAGCATGCAAAATCAAAGGAAAGAATGGTGAATTGATGGCCACCGGTATGTAGACCAAAGGTAACCTATTTTAGTTGAATGCAATTATAAGTACATGTCTTATGGCTAAATTTGATGATAGTCAAATATGGCATAGGAGACTCTACCATGTAAAATTTGATAACATTGTGAAGACCAGTAAGACCAAGGCAATCAGAGGATTTTCGATGCTGAGTAAACTGGAAAATCCTTTGGTGCAGAGAATATCAACTAGGGAAAATGTCTTCCTCAACTTTCAAAGGTAAATATTTCACAACAGACAATTTACTTGATCTTGTGCATACTGATTTGTGTGGTCCTATGAAAACTAGGAGTGTGCAGGGAGATAGGTATTTTATGATTCTTACAGATGATTGTTGAAGAATGATGTGGGTCACATTCTTGAAGGACAAGTCTAAAGCCTTTGGAAAGTTCAAAGCTTTTAGAGCATTGGTAGAAAAGCAAAGTGGCAGAAGAATCAAATGCCTTAGAGATGATCAAGGAGGGGAATTCACTTTTGGTGAATTCAACAAATACTATGAAGAGAATGGTATCAAGAGGCAACTGTCTGCCCCCCAGAATCCACAGTAGAATGGCTTAGCAGAGAGAAACAACCAGACTATGGTTGAAGCAGCTAGAACTATGTTGATCCAAGGAAAAGTTGCTCACACCTTTTGGAGAGAAGCAGTGAGCACTGCAATATACACAATGAACCGAGTACTCATCAAGAAAGGAAAGGATAAGACTCCTTATGAGTACTCCTTATGAATATTGGACCGGTAAGACACTAGTGGTAAGCTACTTTAGAATGTTTGGTAGCAAATGTTATATCAAGAGGAGTGAACATCAGAGCAAGTTTGATGCAAAATGTGATGAAGGAATATTCCTAGGATATTCCACCAAGAGCAAAGCTCTCAAATGTTTCAACAATAGGAATCAGAGAATTGTTGCAAGCATCAATGTTAGAGTTGATGAAAACTCTAGAAAACCTGAGGAAACCGGTAGTAAGCAAGTAAGTGATGAATTGGTAGTAACCTTCTAGGAACCGGTTGCTAATCAACCAAGTACTAGTAATAGTGTTCCCACACCGGTAGATGCTGATGCTGATGAAGATGAGGATGAAGAAGAAAAGCAGGAGGAATCAGTCAAGAGCATTCTTCGATATATCAAACTGAATCATGATCCAAAGCAGATCATAGGAGATAAGGATACAGGAATCCTTACAAGAAGAAAGGTCAGAGAAAATTCCTATATGATCTCTGAATTTGAGCCTAAATCATTCAAAGGGGCACATAAAGATGAAGACTGGATCAAGGCAATGGAGGAGGAACTTGACCAGATAGAGAAGAATGGTACAGGGTCTTCGGTACCCAAACCGGAGCATAAAAATGTCATTGGTACCAAATGGGTTTTCAGAAACAAGTTGAATGAAGATGGAACAGTGGTAAGGAACAAAGCCAAACTAGTATGTAAAGGATATGCTCAAGAAGAAGGAGAAGACTATGGAGAAACCTTTGCCCCAGTAGCCAGATTGGAAGGAGTTCGTATGCTTCTTGCATATGCAGCTTTAAAAGGATTTAAGGTATACCAAATGGATGTAAAATCTGCATTCCTAAATGGAATACTTGAAGAGGAGGTGTATATAGAGCAACTAGATGGATTTTCCCTATCAGAAGACAATGACATGGTGTGTAGGCTACATAAAGCCTTGTATGGACTAAAGCAGGCACCTAGAGCATGGTATGAATGATTGCACTCCCATCTTGTGAATATTAGATTTGAAAGAACAAGTGAAGATAGCAATATCTACTTGAAATCAAAAGGAGATCACATTCTGATCTGTGAAGTATTTGTTGATGACATCATCTTTGGAGGTGATGAGAAAATGAGTCATGAATTTGTTGATGAGATGAAAAAGGAGTTTGAGATGTCACTCATAGGGGAGATTAAGTTCTTCATTGGACTACAGATTCAACAAATGAAAGATGGAATCTTTATTACTCAGTCCAAGTATGTCAAAGAGGTGTTCAAAACCTTTGGCATGGAAGATAGTAAACCGGTTGGTACACCAATGGTGACCGGTTGTAAGATATCAAAAGAAGATGACTCAGTGGTGGTAAATGAGAAATATTATCGATCAATGATTGGTAAGTTGCATTATGTAGTGCATAGCAGACCGAAAATTGCACATGCAGTGGGTATTACCGCTCGATTTCAGCAAAGCCCTAGAGAATCCCACTTGGTAGCAGTCAAGTGGATTCTTAGATATCTGAAGGGAACTATTGACTATGGGTTATGGTATCCATACAATAATGATTTCAACCTGAAAGTGTTCACAGATGCTGATTGGGCTGGTAATGTAGATGACCGGAAGAGCACAACCGATGGTGCATTCTTTCTTAGTGGTAGACTGGTCTCATGGATGAGTAAAAAGTAGAGTTGTATCTCTCAGTCTATAGTAGAAGCGAGGTATGTTGCAACCTTTATGAACTATACCTAGACTATTTGGATGAAGCATGTATTGAATGGATTCAAAGTTCCTGTATCTGAACCGGTAAGCATATTTTGTGACAATACAAGTGCAATCAACATTTCCAAGAATCCATTTTTGCATGCTAGAACCAAGCACTTTGAGCTCAAGTATCATTTCTTGAGGGAAAAGGTTCAGAACAAGGAAGTTGTACTAGAACATGTTTCCAGTAAGGAGCAGTTAGCAAATATATTCACCAAGCCTCTACCAAAGGCTTCATTTACCTATTTAAGAGGTGAATTAGGGGTGATGCCCCTTCAAGAGGTGAACTGAAAGTATGTACTCCACATCAGTCAGGTATTGCAGTGTCCAAATTTTTTCAGATTGATGTGTTGAAGGATGCTACTCCTCAAGGGGAGCAGCATAGTGGCACAGGAAATCTTGTGCCTCCACTTTGGCATTATTGTCAAAGGGGGAGAAGATGTGAAGGGGAGAAGATATCCGCAGCAATGGGGAGAAGATGTGATGCAGAAAGAGAGATCTTTGTATATTGCCATCAATGCCAAAGGGGGAGATTGTTGGCATTTGTGCTGAGTATGTTGACATGATGATATTATGTTGTCATTTGTGTCAATATGATTGAAGAGTGAACCGGTAATATGCTGAAATGAGAACCGGTACAATGTGGTGAACCGGTATATGTGCAAAGAAGTGAATACGTATATTGAAGCCAAACAGTTGACAAAGTGAACCGGTATAATGATATAAACCAGTATATTGAGCAATAGGTGAAGTGGTATGTTTGTCCAAGAGAACTGGTATGATGAAATGTGAACCAACATATGGAATGTTCTCTATGAGGACTGAACATGATATGACTACCGGTTGGTAGTCTTAGCTTAAGGGTTTCCGGTTGAAGTGTTCTAAGCCTGTGTGACTCAACCGATGACATTGTGTGATGAGTTAGCATTGTAATGAAGATCTGATCGTGTTGCCACATCAGCTTGAGTGCGTGAAGGATCTCGCATGAAGGACATTAATCCTATCTACCTCAGGAATGCGCAAAGTCCTTGTAAACGGTGGAGAACGTGTGATGGGTTACAAGCCGCCATGAAAATGGTGAATAATGAACGATGAAGAATGTCTTGAGATATGTTCAAGACTTTTGTATTCAAATGCAAAGTGTTCAATGGCCAGGATTGAACTGCCTGAATTGCTTAATCTAAATGTTTAGGGTTTAGGGTTTATGCTACCGACCTATCTATTTCCTATAAGGTTGATGTTGTGTTTTTTCTGAAGTTGTTGGCAAATGGTGTGTGTGTATCTAAGTAAAGAGATACGTGATTCTTGCCAGACCGGATGAGATAAGAGGATTGATTCCTGCATAGTGTGTGTGCAGAAGGAAGGTACTTAAGCAGATCTGCATTAGGCATTGAGTGCTATTATCAGATCATTGTAATACCTGTTGATCTTTAACCACTTCAACAGCTGGAAAATCCCTTAATCGGGTAGCTTTAATCAGCTTGTTGTAAATCCTTTAACCAGGTGACTCAAACTCATTGAGTTCTTGAAATCCTCTAACAAGGTAACCTCTAATAGGGTTTAACCCTTAACTAGGTATTTAGCCATCCCTTAACCAAGTGATCTCTAACAGGATCGGTTCCTAGCAGAACCTGTTGTAACAGTCTTTAACCGAACTAGACTCCTAACAAAGCGGACTTCTAAAGAGTTCAAAAGCATCTTATGGGTATTCATCCCCACCGTGGTTTTTCCCAATTGGGTTTCCACATGAAAAATCTGTGTCATGTGTAGTATTTTTCATGTGATGATTTATGTGTTTTATGTTTGAAGGTAAATCATGTTGCGCTAGTGGTTATTATGTTTTTGATGATAGATTACCTACTCATGCATAAGGGTGAAATGGAAGTATAGTATTAAGCTAAGTGGAAAGTTAAGTGATTAACCGGTTAATGCTTGTCTTAGTCATTCTTAGCTTTACCTGTTGCACTCTGTTTTGGACCGATGTTACTGTATGTCAGACATTTGCAGTATTTGTAGTCAAACCGGTTTAGGAAAAGAAAATTTGTGCCTATACTAATTCACCCCCCCCCTCTTAGTACCGGTTAGGTATTTATTGTTCATCATTGAGCTATCAAAGGTTGAATAGGTTCTAAGATACCTTCTTTTCTTTTTCCTATAGGACCTACTCCAGTATATCCCATTCTTCTAAGAATTTTAAATCCTTTTCCATATTTTTCTATAGGTATTCTAACATTGTTGATATTTTGTTGAACTTCTTCATCCTTGTATAGCCATTGTAGCACATCTTTGTCTTCTATCACCTCTGATAAGGTTCTAGCACTAACAAAAGCTCCATCAAATATCGGAAGATGTTTCACAATTGGTTCTTGTTTAGAGTTTAATGGTTTTCCAAAGGATTTAGGAGAGAGTGGTAATTGGGATATTGAATATTCTTTGTTCCCTCGGTCTCTTAGTTGTATTTGTTTCTCCATACTTGATAGAATAGAGGCAAATGCTTGTTCCTTGGATTGTGTGCTCGAAGATGATACCTCCCTGTTATGTGGAACAATGACTTCTTGGGTCATTTTTAGATTGCTACAGTATTGAAATGGATTTGAATCTATAGATATTGTGATTTCTTGCCCATTGTAGGGAAATTTTACACACTGGTGGTATGTTGATGGAACAACTTGCAAATCATGTATCCAGGGTCTTCCCAAGAGTACATTATATGATAGGTCCAAGTCGATAACTTGGCATGTTGTGTCCTTCTGCAAAGGTCCCACTCTAATGGGTAGTATCACAATTCCCTTGGAGGAACGTTCTTCTTCATCATAGGCTTTTATGGTGATCTTTTTTCGGACATCAACTACATCTTCTGAATATCCTAAGGCATGAACAAGGCTCAATGAATAGATATTTAGGCCAGCTCCACCATCTATTAGAACATGCTTAACTCGCTTAGCTCTGGACTAACAAATGCAGAGTTTCATACGACAAGATATGCAGTTTAGAACGACACAAGATATGAGTCAGTACAACAAAGCAGAAGTTTTCATGTAAAAAGCAGAGGCTCGTACGACACACTTTTCTGAACCATACGACAAAATAGCTGACTAGTATGACACCAAATGTTGTGTAGTATGACACAAGATTTTATGCAAACAGGTTCATATGACAGAGATCCTAACTCGTACGACAGATAACAGAGTAGAGATAAAAATGTTTGTTTGGTTGAATTTTGATAACTGAAGTTTAATGTTTTGCTTATGTCTTCCCATTTTTGGATGTCTAATTTATTGTTTTAGGGATGAATACATAGCAAACACATGATATGATAAGTGACTCCAAGCATGCTAAACCCTAAGGAAGTTGGCTGAGAATGAAAACCTTTGCTTGTTGACTTAGTTACACACCCAATAGCTAATCAGAATACGGCCGCTGAGTCTCACACAATGGATTCTCAACATCGTATTATCTGACTCCAAACGCTAATGGGGGCACGATATGACAAGTGTCTTGGGAGAGTTACTATCTCTCTTATACAAAGATTATCACCCTTTCAGAGGTGAATCGGGTAGCTTCTATTTTAACCGGCACTAGTAAGGGATCCGTTCAGTGCGTCGGGGTATAAACTCAATTAAGAGGTCTCCCAACCTTGAAAACCAAGGTTTGATATACTCAAAGGTACAGAGGAGAGCTATTCTCGAGCACAGTCGTTGCTTTGATTTTCATCAAAAACACATTTATTTTATAGTGGGTTGGATTACTTGGCGTTAGCCATTCCCACTTAGGTTATTACTCCTCGGGAGGGCAGGCCTACTAAAGAAATGCACTAATGAAAGTAAAACATGAGTCTAGCTTTATGATCACCTAAGAAAGGTGAGAGTATACTCGCCTATCATCAAAGACACAAAATACATAATTGTTCATTTCCTTTAGCAAAATTGAAGTGTGCCTAGAAAACTTTAATGAATACACAAAGTTTAGTCGGATTCATAGGAAAATTCGTTAGTAGTCATGATTTATGTTTTGAATTATGTCTTTGACAAGCGTATCTTCTTAAATCGTCCTGCAAAAAAGAGTTAGGCTGTCAAAATATCATAAACATATCAGAGTTAGCATTAGTGAAGTTCCGATTAAAATCAGAAAACCCTAAAATGTAGACTTTTAAAAATTGCAGATACAGAGACTTGTACGGCACATAATTTACTTAATATGACAGAACTCGTACGACATAGGATTTTGCAGCCAAAAATTCGTATGACACACATTTAGCTCTCGCACGACAATGCAAATCAGTTCGTAAGACACAAAATTCACTTAGCCAAAATTTCGTACGACACAGGATGAGGTTTCATACCAGACTAAAAGGTAGTTCGTACGAGTTGGAAAATCAACTCATACGACATTCTGATTCAGGTCCCATAGAGATAGATGTTTGTTGAAGCTTGAGAGGCTGAAAATGATGATTTCTGCCCCATGGTGGGTGCCAAAATGTCATGCTCTGTGAAGTGTACCTGTACCTACAAACACAATGCACTCAATAAATCATTACAAGCAATGGTTAGTGAATTAAATCAAAGAAAGACAAAACCATAACTAAGCGATCTATCACCTCCTAGTAAATGCGAGTATAAATTTTGCTCTCAGATCTTGGTATGCAAACTCCAGTGACTTCACTACACTTAAATGGAGGATTTAAATGATGAAGATGCATGATCTAGCAATGATAGCATGATTAAGCTACTTGATTTCATGATTATTCTAGAAAATAAGCTAGAATGAAGATGCAATTAAGCTAAGATTTGAACATAATATCAATTCTTGAAATGAGAAACTAGAAGCTAGATACCTATAGTAATAATGCTCGAATGCAAATGAGATGAATCAATCAGGATGCAAAAATGATATGAAATTGGGACGCTTTGTGCTCCAAAATGGGGTCTATTTATAGGATTTCCCAAGGCTAGGGATGATGTGCCATGAATCAACAGCCTAGATTTGATCTGAAGATATCAATGGTTAAATTAGAGGTGGGTTGAGAAGAGGTTGGATGAAAGGGGACAATTGGTGGTAGGTAGGAGAAGGGGTTGGATGAAAGGGAACAATGTCATCTCCATGGTGACAAGTGTCAAGAAGCTTCTAGAAGAGGTTAGATGAAAGGGAACACTTAGTGACAAGTGTCACAAAGCTTTTCTCATGAGAGGGTAAAGTGTTCAAGGAAAGGGGACATGGGTAAATGGAATGGGTTAGGTTTAGAAGGGGTTAGGTTAGGTGGTTAAAAGTTAGGAGAATTTGAATTTAAAAATCCATATAATAGGAAAAGGCTAATTAATTTCAACAACTCATGAATTTGATTTGTTTTAATTAATTAGGGGATTTAGAAGAAATGAATTTGATGGGGGGGAATTAATTAATTAAAGAGGATTATTGGAATGAACCTATTAAATAAGTCCTTAGATTTATTAATAAGTAGATGAAAAGGGGAATTTAATCAAATTGCTTAGTGAATTCAATTAAATTGGGGAGGGAGATTAATTAAATAATTTCTTATTTAATTAATTATCTTCAGACCATTTTTAGGTGTATACACTCTGAATGAGATTATTCTATGGTAACAGTTCACTCTTGACTTATATCACCTGTTAACAAGTCTATAATTTTATGGTCTAAATGGTCATTTTTTCAGTTCTAGACAATATATTACAACCATTAAAATTTACTAGATTGTATAGATTGGCATGCTATATTTTTTTATAAAACTATATATATGCTTTTAAATTACTATTAAACCATAAATAATTATTATAAATATACTATTGTACTCTAATTTATAACATTAATATATATCATTTCATAATATTTAGTATAAAATATAAATGATTTAGAATATCTTCAAAGGTAGAAGTTTCTAAAACCATTTTAATTGAATTTAGAAACTTAGTTAATTTAGTTTTTAAAACATTTTTAACGAGATTGTTTAAATATTTTCTAATATGAATTTAAAAAATTTACTTATAAGAGATACACTTTAAGATTTTGACATCTATTATTAATAGTTTTGACTAAGTAAAAATAGGTTTTTGAAAGGAACCCAAAACTTAATAATATCAGGAGAAAGATAAAGCATTAAAGCAGAAGAAAACCATGCCTGATCACCCAAACAAAAAATAGTTCCCAACCAAAACAAAAAGGGAACTCAAAACATAGAAAGCCGCACAAAGATAGCTAAAGGATAGCAAAAGGACAACACAAAGACAAAGACAGAGACAAAGACAACTAAATATTTTTCATAATATCTTCTGCATGAACTACCATCTGCTTCATGTTGTCCGCAGAGTTCTTCTATTCATCCAATTCTCGTCCCTTGATATCACCCCGATTCTTGGTGTTGGCCCTAGTTCTCTTCTCATGACCCTTTTTCTCCATCTGGTCCTTGTCGCCTTAATTGTCTTTAATGTTATCAAATCTGTTAATCAGAATATTCATATTATCCACAGAGGCCTTAAGAATTTGGAAATTATGTTTGGCAATTTCCTCTTCACAGTTAATTCCATGTTGTCGACTCTGTTTACCAGGTTCTTCATGGTAGTTTCTAGCCTGTTCGCCTCTCTATTCCCTTCCATTTCCTTAACCTTCTTTTCTGTTTCAGTAATTTTACCGACCATGGCCTCATTAGCTTCAACATTATTGATAGCAACGACTAATTCTTGAACATTTTCAGAAAGAGGCTTCTCGCCTATCGTAGCATTTTTTATAACATTAATATCATTCTTTAGGTTGCTGATATCTTTCACAATTTTGCTGATAGTTTCACAAAATCCCTTAATACAATCATTATCCCCATGACAGTTGCTAGAATTTCCCATTTTATTCTCTTGGCCCTCATTCTACAATCCTTGAGTACTCATGTCCTCACCACAATCCACATCTAGAATCTCATCCTCCTCCTTACCTTTCATATTGTCATTTTTTTCCTCCTTAGCCTCCTCATCAGAAGCAATCAATATCTGCCTTTTTACCTTGTTAGTCCCCCTACGGGTATTCTTGTTCCTCTAGGTTTGTTTTCCCGTTCCCTTTCCTTTCTTGATATTGATGAATTTCTCATCAAAGGACTCATCCTCAGAGTTCGAGAGGTCAGAATCAACAACAATCCTCTTTCTTTTCCCCTTAATCCTCCCCTTTTTGCCGAGATCTTCAGATTCACCTTCAGTTTCAGAGTCAAAGTTGAAACCACTATACTTACTTTCCATGTCATCTTCCTTGGTATTTACCTCTAATTAGTTTCTCAATGGGTTTCCCTTTCAACAATTTGTAAACTAAAACCATAAGACCCTGATGAAGAGAATGGTCACCTTGAGGGTCTTTCTACATTTCTTCAATGGTATGATCCATAGAACAAGCTAAATAATAGTGCAGACTTACCTTTTCACCATGGCGGAAGTGGTTGAGTAGCACAAAATGGTGCCCGTAAAGACTCGTGAATCTTCCATCCAGAGTAATGTAGGTTAATGTAGAAAACAACACAAATCTCTGTGGCCTATAGATACGCTTGGGGGAGTGGTAGGAGTTATCCACCTTCACCTATGTCTTTTTTTCGCCATCCGTGATAGGAAATCTATTTGTCGCCTTATCAGAAACACTTCGATCTCAATAGAACTTAATACCATCTTTCACCATCCTCATAGCTTCCGCAATGATATATTCATCCACCATCATCATCTGGGTGCCAACCAGAACCTTTCCATTCTTCCAATTCTTTATGAAATTCTTGGTAACTGTAGGGTCTTTGCCACAGAGCCTCTCCATGAAAACACTTAGGCCACCCTCTTGAAGAATCTCCCAAACCTCTTTATTTTTCTTCCAATCCGAGCAAGAAGTTGGTTCAAACCTCTTTTTTTTCCCTCCCATATTTCCCTCGAAATCACTAGAATTCCTAATCTCGGCTCTGATATTTCGTCTCTAGTTTCTATTATTTCTCTAAAACGCAACCCATAATCTGTGCCCTGAAAATATGATATAACTATTAAATAAATAATCAACATCGTTGTTGTGATCAGTCATCAAAAAAAGGGGGAAAGGCATTAAGAATTATGATTAATGATGCTACGTTGCTTCACATGGATATGGTCCAATTCAAACAAGGATTTCACCTCACACACAAGATCACTTTCACCATAAATGGTAATGATTTTCTCAAAATGGCAGGCCAAGTTGGCAACCCAGACAGCACACGTGTTAGATTCCCTGTAAACATGTGTAAAAACACACATATCAAAGGTTTCACTAATTTTCTTTGCAACTTTGATTGCATTGTTTATAGACCAAGAGGGAGGGAACACCTTTTTCAAACAATTTATAATATTGAAAGAGTCACCTTCACACCATACTCTGGTACAATTAGCTTCCTTAGGTAGAATCATCCCATGATAAGCAGCAATAGCCTCAGCAACATGATTAGTTTGACTACCAATAGGAATACATTTAATGATTCTGCATTTTCCCCATTCATCCCTTAAAACCACACCACACCCCGCATTGCCAGGGTTACCCTTTGAAATGCCATCAAAGTTAATTTTCATCCATCCATGAGGAGGGCTTTCCCATTTCACATCTTCTCTAGGATTAGCCTAAAAGATGTCACTTCCCTTTAATCTCCAATTCTTGAAAATGATATGATCATCCTGATCTTTGGGGTTGGCTATTCCACCCATGATGTTGATATTCTCCACCATATTTTGTTTGATTTTCTCAAAAATTATTTGAGCTTTAGATGCCTTATCTCTGAACACTCTTTCATTTCTCTCTTTCCATATTCCCCAGCAAATATGAGGTAAAGTAAATCTCCATAATAGAATTATAGACTTATTCCTTGAGGGGTGATACCATGAATTAAAAACAACTTGGACAAATTCCAAAAAGACCCAACTGATATTGAAGTAATCCATAACTCTAGCCCAGATGTCAGCAGAGAAGGGACGGTAGAAGAACAAGTGATTAATGGTCTCCTCATTCTGCATACAAAGAAGACAAACACTAGGCATACAAAATCCTCTAGTTTTGAGATTATCAATAGTCAAAATTTTATTTTGAAGGACAGTCCAGAAAAAAATATTAATTTTGGGAATTAGGCCTTACACCCAAGCCTTAGCCCAGCAAGGACTCTCCAGGTTAGAAAACTGTTGATTATAGAGATAGGCGACATAAAATTTACCATTTGTAGTTAGTTTCCAGATTAGCTGGCCATCATCATCCACCACCACCATGGAATTCATAATTTTTTTTAGATTACCAAGGGAGGGATCAACTGGGGATAATTCCTTCCACTGTCCAACATTCTAGTAATCGCCCACCATAGTACCATATTTTTCCTTACACTGATCCTAAAACTTGCCCCAATCAGGACTATCACTCAACGGGGAGTTGAACAACCAAGAGTCCTCCCAGAATTTAATGAGATTACCTTTCCCCACCTTCCATTTCACACCTTTAGCAATTAGATCTCTAGTTCTAGTAACATTTTTCTAGATGTTAGAACCAATCGGGATATTTTCAGCATTCAGGAGACTTTGAAGGGCTGGGAATTGTCTTTTATACTTATGTATTATTAATAGTTATCATCATTTAATATCAATATATATATGTATATATATATATATATATATATATATATATATATATATATATATATATATATATATATATATATATATATATATTATGGTGTTTATAGTTAAATAGAAATATATATTAATTATCTAAACTTATCAAAATAAAATATATTTTTTTTAATTTTTAAGATATTTTTAATAAGACTACCTTAATATTTTTTTTTATGAATTTAGAAAGTTACTTGGATTGTGACATTAAATATTTTTTCATATTTAATATGTCTCATTGATAAAACTAATAAATAAATTTAAATATAGTAGGTTTTAAATAAAATTCTTATAAATTACATTTTTTGACAATTTTTTTTTTTTTTAAACATCAAATGAAAGCCATTCAAATGATGAAACCATCATAAAACTTTCATATGACAGGTAAGGGTGACCATCAAATTCTAGGCCTTCCTAGTAATCTTCTAACTCTCATCCTTAGATCACCTAAAAAAATTCAAACTCCCATTCTGTGGTATCCTTCTGCACTAGTTTATTTGCCACCAAAGAAACAAGCAAAAGCTTTGATAAAATCTACAACAAGAATGATGAAATTTGGAGCAAAAACTAAGCATATATGAAACCAATTTTGAAAATCAATTTGGAAGCCAAAATCCCACTACTCAAAATGGAGGAAACTTGCATGAAATAAAATAACAACTTATGACAACTTTTATAAAGCCACTAGATGCCAAAGATGTCCAAAGTTGCGAAGGAAACCTTCCAAAAACCAATCCACTACTAGCCAACTTGCTAAAACCATCAAGATGTTGCCCAAAAACAAGAAGTTAATAAATTAACATTGTTCGTTATGATAAATTCGAATTTAGAGCAATTAGATATTATAGTATTATTTTTCAAATTGTCATGTGATCCTGATTTACTATTTTGGGACAATTGGGCTTATTATTTTTAGTAATTTATATTTTTGGAAAATTTTTAAAATGGGACATGGCATTCTAGTTCCCCTATCCTACACAATCTTCTTCTAGTTTGATATG
The DNA here is from genome assembly GCF_030272615.1 of Cryptomeria japonica. NCBI lineage: Eukaryota > Viridiplantae > Streptophyta > Pinopsida > Cupressales > Cupressaceae > Cryptomeria > Cryptomeria japonica. The sequence goes on from NC_081406.1 coordinate 88,069,483, forward strand.
GAAGGAGGAGAGAGAACACAACAATTAGAGATTAAAGTAGTAGGCAAACTACAATAATATTTGCAAGGACAAAAGAAAATAATCTTTACAATAAAATAAACTATAAAAATTACTTTCACAATGTCTCCTACATGAGGAGAAAATATAATTATATAGGCATGGGATGTGCCATATTTGCATTATTTGTTCATGCGGTAGAAGGTCCTTTCTATGATTTTACTCTTGTTCCTTGACAAGGTTATACATAAAGAGGATGTCCACTGTTACATTCATGTTTCTATAGAAGAATACAATCATAGAAAGATGAATGATTTTAAGAGAATTCATCTAGTCGACAATTTGCAAAGGTTTAAATCTGATTATGCCAATCTAGGGCATATGGGGTTGGATACATGGAGCAATTTCCCTATGCTTTGTGATGAAGAAATAATACGGATTATACTAAGTAGAATAAATGAATATTCTCTATGGTTGGATCAACCATACTTGATTTCCAAGGAAGCACTAAGGGATGTGACTGGTTTGTGTTCTACTAGAAAGGTACTCGCTTTGAAGTCGGTAATGAATGAGGAAGTAAATAGGCTAATTGGAGTTTTATCTGATAAGGGAGCTCTTTGAATTGATAGCATTATTGATTTGGGTGTAAGGTATGTGACTATGGGAATTTTGTACAAAGTATATTTCAAGAATCGGGAAGGATCCTCTTCCTCTACGGTAGTGTATGTGGCCTATCAAATGGTAATGCAAAACAAGGATTATGATTTGTGTGAGCTCTTGAGGTGCCAACTGCTAGACAATATCCAGATGACAAAGGATGAAATGTACCCCTTCCAGTATGGCTCTCTTATTGTTTTCTTGGTATTTTATTTTTTTAATGCACTTCCCAGAATGAAAAATATTGTGTGGAGAAAAGATATGATTGTTGGTGCTCAAATTAAAGAGTATTTGGATAGCTTATATAAAAATAATGCTTCTTGCTATAAGTTCTTTATGGACCTTCGGACAAATATGATTACCAAGAACTGGATTCCTCTGAAAGTTGTAGATTGATATAAAAATGAGATTACTTTCATGGTAGACAAGGATAATTGTTTTATGGAGGCATTAATACCAAGGACTTAATGGGTGTCAAATCTTCCCTATGAGGTGTCTAAAGATGAGTGCATGAGTATTGCAAAGATACTTCTTAAATTGCCTAAAGATTTGAGTGAATAAAGATTCAAAATATTTGATGAGATCATAGGAAAATATGGCAGAAAGAGAATTGGTGATGTTGGAAGTGTAACAAAAGCTAAGAGATCTAGGAAGTTATCTGCAAAGGCCTCTTCCTCTGTCTCTAAAGTATTGAAATCTAAGCATTTGAGTCTAGAAAATATGGAATGTGTAGACACTATAATTGTGAAAAGTGATGAAGAAGAACTAGGAAAGGTCAATGTGCAGAAGGATGTTGAGAAAGAAGAAAAGTTGGTTGCTTGCCTTGTTCCTTTTGAGAAAAATTCTTTTTATGTTGGTAAAGTACTTGATTTGATTGGATGACCTAATGGTCTGGAGGATGTTGGTGACTTGTATCTTATTGTTCCTACATATGATCAAGAAATTATTGAACACGCATTTGTGACATAGCTACAATGGAGAAATCTTGTTGCTAATAATGTTTTGGACTTACTTCCATAAGTGCTAGTAGAAGTTTTAATTGAGCATATGGCTTCAGTTAGCAATGATAGTAGTGATTCGGGTGAACTATGTACAAAGATGAACTTGGCAAACAATATGACAGAGAAGTGTCTAAGGGCACATCAGAATATTAAACTTAATTTGGTTGGTTTTAGGAAAGTGATGGATAATGTTGCATGGTTATATTGGTATTTCTTGAGATGGCCTAATGCTACAAATAAATTCAAGGATGATATAGACTCAATTGAGTCTCAGCTTACCGAGTCGTGTCACTCGTTTGATATCTACAAAGTTGGTAATGGTGTTGTCAGATCTAGGGTTTGAAATATTCACTCTTATTTATCCATGCAACAAAGACAAAGAGATGAACATATGAGATTGTTTTGTGGTCTTAAGGATGCAATAGAATAGTGAATGGACATTCATTTATCAAGTTATTAGAAAATGTTGAAAAGGAAGAACAAAGTGTGATAAATGCTGATATTTTTTTATATCGTAGTAAATTTGTGTCTTGAGTGTGAGTGTTAGAGAAATTATTTCCACTACTATTCATGCATGGAATGCTGCTCTTATGGGTTTGAAGAAACAGTTCAAGGATATAATAGTTCTTTTGGACATCTACTAGAAAAAAGGTTATATGAAGGTATTTGTACTCAGTTCGATCTTTTTCTTTTTTGAAAACTTTTGATGGGGGGAGTTATAGTTCTAATCAGTTTGTTTTGGCAAGAAGAGTTTCCCTTTGTCTTTGATGTCAAAGGGGAAGAAGTATAATGTATATGGATAAATGGAATTATTTTTTATTTTTTCATCAATGACAAGGGGGGAGATTGTTGCACATATCAGTCTTTGTTGTCATTGATGTCAAAATTATTGTTATAGTCTGGGATGTCAAATCTATGTGGTCTGGTTGACTTAATGGTGGTTTGATTATTGGTCTAGTTGTTGGTTTGGTTTGATTGTTGGTGCTACATGTCCAAAATTTATGTGATGTAGAAGTATATGGTCTAACAATATATTCTAGTTAAGTCATTGGTATTAGTTGTACCTAATTGTCAGTCTAGATGTCTATTAGTTAGTAATATGATGCATAGTTGTATGCAGTTTCTTGTGAAGAATAATGTGGTATTTTCAGGAATAGGAGAATATGCTATGTTAACTATCTATAACATTTTTGGATGGCTAATGCTGATGATATGTTGTGTTTCTAGAAGATTAATGTATTTTCTTTAGTCCAAAAATTGTGTTACCATCTTGGATGACTATTCTGGTGAGCAATATCTTTGTCTAGAAATGTATGGATGTACTAGATGTGTATCGCATGGTTATGTGGATTGAAGTAGAATGGTTATGGTTGATCGATATTAGTTTCTCAATGGGTGGATGTTTCTCTTTAGGCGTCATTTATGTCTGTGATTATTGTTGGTGCAATTTTAGGATTTTTTGGAAGAACATGTTGCATTCCTCAACTTTCTATTACTTTGAGGTTGTTGTGGATCATTGGATATTATTCCTATCACATCATTCATTTTTTGTGGTGGGCAACATATTTTATTTTTGGGTCTGAATTATATATTTTGGGTAAAGAAAATTGGTATGAACTAGCTTATGTTTTTTGGTCCATGTGGTTGTGTGTAGAAATTTTATGAGGATAATAGGAAGGTGTGTCGACTTGGTGTAAATTTTCACACGTCTTCTTTGCCTTTTGCATGCAATTTTCATAGAATGTGATAAGTGAATGTATAATATATGGAGTGAAGTAGAATGTGAATGTGATGCAAGTTTTATGTGATACACGGGTCCGAATATGTTACAAAGAAAAGATATAAGATGAATTAGACTAGTACTAAGTTGTGAATTGTTGTCTGGTAGATGACACTCCCTTTTGTAGTTAAATTTCCCATTCTCATTGTATCAGGACAAATGTTTTGTATCTTTCCTTGAAGAAGTGATCTTCAGTTTTGCAAGTCTCTCTTTTTTATCTTTCCCTAAGGTTGTGTGCCTTAGCCTGCAAGTCTGGAGTAGTGAGCTCCCTGGCCTATGGCCTAAACCATTATAAACACACACACACACACACACACACACACACACACACACACACACACACACACATATAGCGAGTTTTATTCTCACCATGGTTTTTCCCAATTTGGATTTTTCACGTAAAAATCTTGGTATTCTTTTGTGGATGCATTTATTGCTTCAATTATTTTCTCTCATGCACATGTGATGAATGGTTGATGTGGAATAAATGTTTAATTTGATCAAGTTTTAGTATATGTTGATTCATAAGGGTTAGGGGCCTAGCTCGATTGATGAGAGCTTCTAGTGGTGAAGCACGAGGTCAAGAAGTCTAGTCTCCCCCAGCCCACATGGTACCAGAGGACGTGTTGCACCAACGTCATTGGTCATGTTAAAATGTTTACCCGATCCACTACAGTTCATAGGGGGTTCTATACTTGATTCCTGAAGTCTAAAAAAAAGTATATGTTGATTCACCCCACCCCTCTCAACATCCGGTAGCGTTCAATGCATTGGTCCTTATCAATTGTTGCAAAGGTACGACAATGTCTAACTAATACATTATGAACTTTTAGTAAAAGTTCACAAGACCATGAAATTTCCACAAGTCAATGATATTTGTAGGAGAAAGCCACTTGAGAACTTCTATTTTTGTAGGATCTACTTTAATGCCATGTGTATCAATGAAAAATCTAAGATAGGATATGGATGTTTAACCAAAAGAACACTTACAAAAGTTGGCATACAAATTGTTTTGTTGAAGTATGTGAATAACATGTTCCAAATGTTGAAGATGGACTTTCCAAGTGTCAGAAAAGACAAGGATATCATCTAAGTAAGTGTTAAGTAATTTATCCAAATAATCAAGAAATACCTCATGAATCAATATCATGAAAGTGGTAGGAGCATTTGTGAGACCAAATGGCATCACAAGCCACTCAAAAAGACCCATTTTTGTCTTGAAATCTATCTTCCATATCTCCTCTCCCTAAACTTTGACTTGATGATACCCACCTTTTAGATAAATGTTGGAGAAGAATCTAGCACCTTGAAATTGATCCAAAAGGTCACTAATCTATGAAATTGTGTTGGGAAATAGGTGTTGTTACCTTTCATAATATGTTATAATTGTAATATTTATTTTTGTTGGTGTAATTAATTATTCATCTTGGATATTATTACACTTTACTTAAGTTTACTTCAGATAATGCATTTCATAGTAGTTTGGGTATGAGGCACTTGGGTGTTTGTGCCTCATTGGGATAGTGTGTTGTAGGAGATTTCCACCTTTTATGGTGTGATCTTGTTACTACTCTATCATATCCACTTATTATGGAGTGATAATTCGACCTTCAGTGGGTGATCCACCTCATGTGGAATATTATATTGTTTCTCCTACCTACCCCTACTTATCCCTACCAACCCTTGTTTCTTATTGAGCCACATATCATGTTCCTGTGCTCACATATCCATATAGCCTTGCCTATATAAGATGGCTCATATTATTTGTATGTAACAACTACTTGTAATGATCCAGTTGATCATATTTTTCATCTTGATAGGAATACAGTTTATTCTTGTCACATTTTGTTCTCTCTTATTTGTGCTTCCCATTGCCTCTAGATCTTGGCAAATTCTCATTATTTCTTATGTGATGTTGCAAATGGATGTGTAACATGTAGAGATTCCCTTGGAATATTCTCGGGGCCACTTGATGAGTTGTATTGTAACATTAGGATTATTATATTATATTTATTTAATATTGGGGAAAGATATTTAAAAGAGAAAACTTAGTACCTAATATTAAATGTGGGGTCAGGGGTAGTTGTAAGCACATCATTTTGTGGCACGTGGTTTTACTTTACCGCTAGTTGTTTTTGTGTGAGCCTTTGTCTATATAAGAAAGCACATGTTTAGTCATTAAGGTTGTTTGGTGGTTTTGGGATGTCATTGTATTGAGTTATTTGGAGGTTTTCATTTGTGAAGCATGACATGTGATGTGTGGATTCATGCTTAGACACATGGGAATGCATTGGAGGGCTTGATGGTTTGAAGGTATCCATTATAACTCTATGTTTCTTTATGGCTGAATAATATAATGGAGTATGGATGTTTTGGAGGTTGGGTTTTTTCCTCATGAGGTTTTTCCCAGGATATATCTTGTGTTATCTTGTGGCTTGTCTATTTGATCTTTGTATTATGGTGATTCTGTAAGCTTGTATGCATGCTTTTCTCTCATGGGTTATGTAGGAAATTGATTACATGTATGTGGATTTAAATCATTATTTCCTAACAAATTGTGAATCATTTTTTTATTGCAATCTTGTTTAATGCCTGAAAAATAATACAAAGATGCCTAGTTACATCTATTTTCTTATGACTATGTGTTGTTAAATTGCTCTACATTTTACCACATTACATCTTTTGGCTATGCAATTTAGGATTTAAGATTTGTAGTGTGTTAGGGGTCTACTATCAAATTTTAAAATCAATTTTTTTAGAAAAAAATATATCATTTTATTCCTCAGATCATAGTTTGACAATGAAGCATGTCGCAGTTGGATCACCAAAATGCTTCGAGCATTCTACTGCGGTGATTGGTATGACCTTATAGTTTTGGAAGGATGTTAATGATGGTGTATTGGATCATTGATATGATTTTCAAGTATGTTGGTTCTCTGGTCCATAGTATTTACTATATTAATATCACATAATTTGTCTGGTTTGCACAATGTTTACCAGTTTAGTGATGTTGTTCTTCTGCACCAACACTATTTGATTGATTACCTCAAGATATTTTCATATAAATATTATAAATTGTCTCCAATGCTTTCATCTTGGTCTTCATAATATTTTGAGTCTCTCTCCCATGGTAAGAAGACAATGGTGTTCATAATTGGCTCAATTGGTTATGCTCCCTAAGTTGTGCTTGATCTTGACCTATCATATTGGCCTTAAAGTATGTGGAATGACATTTACCAACATATTTTTGATGATGATAAATGCATATTAGTTTGATGTATGTTGTGTTGCACGTTTTGCTTGTGCAAAGTGGAAAATCGCGATCGAACCCTAGTTGCTCTCCCCTCTTCCGACTCCGAGGAGAGAGAAGGGAGGTTCGCTAGGATTCGATGGTTTTTCACTTAGGGGAGAGACTTTACATTCAAAAGAGGGGTTGAAACTCATAAGATCCAATCCCACACAATGTAAGATTGGATGCTAAATGAATTTCAAGGGTTAGGAAAGCAAGGCTACCCTCTTTTGTAAAGAATGTTGTTAAGGAAATTAAGCTAGGAACGCATAGAAAGTCATAAAGATTCGCTTATAAACTGAGTTCGGGTTATAGGATGAAGCTGCGGACCTGGAATTAGCAGTAAAATGTCGATACGGCGCTTTCCTGCAAATTTGAGCAAAAGTTGTCGGGACGATGGCGCCCAGCGCCACGGTCCTCCGAAAAATCCACGAAACAAAGGGGGATCTGTTCGTCTCTGCACAAGGATTCCAGATCTCCAATCTCAGTTGCGTACCTGCAACCTACACACAGAAAAGCGAAGACGATTGGGGGGTTAGGGATTAGGGGTTTGCCTTTAGGTCAAACCCCGGTTTTGGAATTAACCAAGAAATGAGCAAGAGCTGTAAATGTAAATGACTGTAAAACAAGTACTAATACCTTGTTCTAAGGATGTTTGTATCCTTATGTGCGAAGGTTTAGATGTTGTATGTTGTATGTTGTAGTAGTATGTTGTATGTTGCATGTAGTATGTGATCTCCTCTTCAATGGTTGAATCCTTGTCTTGAATGCAACACTTAGCCTTGAATGGAGACTTAGAAGGAATGCTTGAATGCTTGAATGCTTGAGTATAGTTTCCACGCCTTTTTCATCATGTATGTGTTATATCTTCTCTCCAAATGAGAGAGAAAAATGTAGTTTATATACTTGTCATTTAGGGCTGATAGACTGATTTTCCCGACCTTAGGCCGACCAGGAAAGTTAATTTCCAATTTGCAAACAAAAAGACCCGAGACCCCTTAGGAGACCGGGCCCAAAATAGGACCCAGGGACCAGGGCGCTGGGCGCTCTGGTCCCACCTCCCGGGATAGCAGGGTGCAAGGAGGTTCAGGCCAGGGTGCTTGAAAAATGCAGTTTTCAGTGTCGTGAGCAAGTTTCGGGGTCTCCATTCAGGTTGCGTGTTGCGTCGCCATCGTGAAGACCGAAATGCAGTCGAAATTGCAAGTGTCACAATTTTAGGACGCTACAGCTTGTTATGTCCTATTTGAACCAACCTAATTGATGTTTTAGGATGTTGCGAAGGATATATAAATAAGGATAAATCATTTTTAGAGATGTGACATTTGATGTGAAGTATTGTAATATGCAAAATCAATCATAATATGTCATATGATTATGAAGTGTGTGAAATCTATGTGACATAATATTTGACCTACAAAGAGGACTACACTATCAACATTTGTTAGATGCTTATTTCACAATAGTTCATATAATTTTTTCCATTGTAATATCATCGTATCTTTCCCTAGAGAAATTATATTCAACTTGCAAGTCCATTGTATCTTTATCTAGGGCAGTGAGCCTTAGCCTACAAGTCTATTCAAGGAGTAGTGAGCTTCCTTGGAAATGAGCCTAAAACAAACACTATAATACCTATTTCATATATTATAAGTTGATCCTATGTAGTACCCCTCCTATACTTGCATTTTGATTTGCATCATGATAGACTTTTTTAGACATATGATAGATCTTATGGATGTTGATACATAGTATCACCTTGATGAATGGATTTATATGACTACATATGATTATTGTTTACAAGGAATTTGTGACTTATGATGATACTAACCCTATTTCATGATGATGATTCTATGTGATGCTTTGATATTATAATGTGTGATTGTCTTCGTGAGTATAGACAATGCCATATCTCCCATTGCAAGCAGGTAATGTCATTGCGATTCTCTATCACTTGTCTGTTTATGAATATGTATCATATATGTTGTGTTGGTTTTTAATGTAGGATTGTAGGTACCAAACATCGACTCCACCTGGCTTCACAGGTCTGAGCGTGTCTTTATCCCAATGGCAAGTTGTCAAAGATGACATAGTTTCCCTCACTCACTCTAGGTCTAAGATGTGTACTTGGTCGATTTTGCCACGTTGCAAGTTGAGGTTACAGTCTTGTTTTATGTTTGTCCTCTTGGCGTAAGCAAATTAGAGTCTATGTTTATGTGATTAATGTGTAATTGTTTAATTGTTAGATTGTAGATATTTATTTGATTACTTTGGGTCAAGATTCTATTGTGAGATTGTATCTATCCAATTAGGATTTATTAATTGGCTTGTTGATTTATCATGGTGTATTTTTAATCATCAATTATCTATTTATTGGTGCTTATTTATTTATTTGATGATCGATGAGATTCAATTATTTTAATGATTTGATTCTTTATTATTTGATGATTAATCTATTATTGATTTATTATTTATTTGTGATGAATATTCATTTATTTATTTGAGGATTATCAATTATTTAATATTTTGATTTATTGATGAGCAGTCTATTTATTATTTATTTATTTATTGTTGTTGAGCTTTATTTATTGTTTAATTATTTAATTTGTTTGATTTGTTGTTGAGATGACTTTTATTTATTGATTTTAATTTAATTATTTATTTGAGTTCTATTTATTTTATTTATTTATTGGTGTTAATATTAATAATGATAATTAATTATAAATTACTATGTGGCAATTATTTGATAAAATATGGGTAAATAATATTATTCCTACCTACCGTCTAATTATGAGGAAATATTTGTAATTCTTAATTAATTTTCATTCCTATACTAAAGTAATTGAGTTTGATTTATTTTTACCTACCCTTATTTTTGATTGGCCGACTTGATTGGGTTGGTGAGAAACACATATTTATATTATGTCTTTTTTGAACTTTGTAATGGTAAGCAAGATATATGTTTTTTTTGGAATTTTTTCTATTGATTGAGAAAACTGTAGTCTTCAATTTAAAATTTTCTATTTATTTTGGCTTGTTGGTTTGCTCACGAGTTAATCATTCGACAAATCATTGCAAGAGGATTTTCTAATTGGATTTGGAGTTTGGATTGCGATTTGGATTTAGGAAGGCTTGACAATCTTAGATTTCTTCTTCAATTTTGGTTTTGCGATTTGCAGGTTGGTGGCTCTACTTTTGCATTTCATTTTCGAAAAAGATTGTCTTCCCCGTGTCTGGAAGTTTGAATTTTGATTGTTCATTGGGAGATTGTTTGATTGTGGGATGACTTGCCTTGATGGATTTCAGTTTGTAATGCAAGTTTGGAATGGGGAAAGTGCATTTTTGGCTTCCAGTTTTCATTGAGATTGCTATGTTATCTTTGTGACCACTTTGTAGCAGTGTAGACCTTTCATTCCACTTGTTTTAGATTCATTTAAACCTTGTCTATCTTGTTGTTCTCTCTCTCTCTCTCTCTCTCTCTCTCTCTCTCTCTCTCTCTCTCTCTCTCTCTCTCTCTCTCTCTCTCTCTCTCTCTCTCTCTCTCCCTCTAGTGATCTAGGCTTCATATTTCCCAGTTTATGCTCAGTGGGAGAGGGAATTTCTTATGCAACTTTTTATCATTGGTTATAAAGCGAGTATGTTAATTGTATTTGATGATATTTTGATTTTCTAGACTACTTGTGTTTAGTGTGAGGGTCATTTAATACCCGTGAGCCTTCCTGAGACCCCTCCTAAGCCATATGCCTTTGTATTGAACTGTTCTTTGCACATTTACCAAAAATGCCATGGAAACACTCAGGAACACTACTAAAACTACTAGAAATGCCACCCTGCATGCCAAGAACACCACCATACATGCCAAAAATTCCATTGTTCATACCATATGCTCTGACAAACTTACCATGAGAGTTGAGGTCCTAATTTGCAGATTCAAGCCAAATGACTAGAAATGCCACCCTAGAGACTAGAAACGCCATCATATTGACCAGAAACGCTACCATACATGCTAGAAACATTACCATACCTACTAGGAATGCCATCCTAGGTTTCAGGGATGCTGAGTTGTCCCGAGGGTCTCCAAAAGTCAGTTTTTGGCTTGTTTGAGTGCATCTTTGGTTTGTCTAAGTACTCCAGAGGCTTGTGCAGTATGCATTGGAATTTTCAGATGTTTTTATGATGTACATTGATCTCTTTTTATTTTTAATGTTATCCGATAAGAGGTTTCAAGCCTTACCGTTGAGGTGTTCCTATGCGATTTGACGCTTCGGTGAGAGCAAGAATGCCTCGCTATTGAGGGATTATTTATGTGGCTCCAGTGGGATGTGTTATACCTAATTGTTGAGGATATGATGCTAATTGGATCTCTTTCATGGCTTGCATTCATTATTGGCTTACCTTTTATGTTGCATTTGTGAAGGCCTCCTTCCTTGAGTTTTATTCATGAGTTCTCTTTGCACAATTAGTGCTCAGTTTGTTGAGATTGTTAATGTACCTTTGTTGGCCTTCATGATGATGTATATGTGTATTTGATATGTATTTCCACCCTATGGTCATGGTTCATGGTAGGGAGAGTGGGCTCTTGCATGTGTGGACCAGGGTCTTGTGCATTAGGCCTCTAGAAGGGGGTATAGACTTATTGGAACCACATGAATATTTTGATGTAATTGCAAGTGATAACTTAAATAATTGATTAGTGGGTTTTGGGTATTAGGAATTCACTAAACAAGATAATAATTGATTGTGTACCCCACCTCATAGCTCTAGAAGCGTGCACGCTTGGGATGAGCTTGGGAAGACCATTGTAGTAGTAAACCAATCTCCCTTGAATGGCTCCAAGGTTGAGATGGTTCCACATATCTATCAGGGTGATGCTTGGCCCCTTCTATTGTCAAGAGAGAATGTTATGACACTCTTTCCCTACATGAATCCATTGTCCATATGCTTTGTTTTATTGGTTTCACCTCTGGAGGGTCTCTTGATGATTTCATCCTTGTGTTGCAGCTTTGTGTTGTGTGTTGGTATTTTCATATGGTTTTGTCATTGATGTCAACACCTACTGAAAACAAGCACTTTGGAGATCCAGCAACATTCACCGGCAAGCAAGTAACTATTGCACAGTTACTGGTATATGGTTCACCGGCAGGATATAATGTTCACCGGTACCTGGAATGATATGGAAGACACTTGATAATGTCGAAGACATCATGTAGACACTTTGTTTTGAGGAATTGATCATTGGTATATTCATATTTGCATATTTTCTTTTACCGGCAAATAGGTCCAGGGTTATCTAGGGTTACACTGGCAGGTTTATCTTTTCTAGATCCGCATGGCACGATATGGAGATGATTTATTATTGATGTAAATGCATTAAGCTGACATATTTAATTGATTATTGCATCGGATATTATATTGTATGTAAAATGTTTTTATTGTAATATCTTGTAGAGCCGGCCTACTAAAATTGGTCTTAGGGTATGGTATAAATGTAAGATCTTATTTGTAAGATCAAGTGTGGAATGCAAAAAGAATTGAGTGAAGGTATATGCAAGATTAAGCAGAGGTATACACAAAGACATCATTTGAAGGTGGAGCTAGGTTTTTGTATAAGCATATCAGCATTACACCGGTACTGAATCTAGCATATGAAGATGCTATTTTGTGCAGTACATTCTTATTGGATTTAACCATCCAATTGTAGTCAGTGTGACTCCCATTTTGTGATTGAGCAGTGAGCTCTAGGCTGTTGGCCTTTCTGCATGTGCAGACCCCATTTATGTACACTTACTACCTGCAATAGTATCATCTGATTGTGGGTAAGGTTTCCCACCATGGTTTTTCCCCTTACAGGGTTTCCACATACAAATATTGGTGTTATGTGTTGTGGACAACTTTATGTTTATGTTTCATGCATTAATCCTTACCGGTATAATAATTTACTATTAACACTATCTACCGGCATATTTAACTGGTTTACCGGTATTAAGCATCAAGTTGGTTAATTAGTTTTTGGTTTGAATTTATTAGACAACTGATTCACCCCCCCCCCTCTCAGTTGTCTCTGAGACATAACAATTGGTATCAGAGCTTAGTCCTCTTTTGCAGAAGTTTAACAACTTGAGGAGATCCAATGTCTACAAATTATTTTAGGAAGGACAGTCCTAAACTTGATGGAACCAATATGGGATATGGAAGATCGGGATGGAGACACATCTGAATTGCATCAGTAAAGACATTTGGGAAGTTACAAAGAATGGTTATACTGCTACTGTAGCTAGTCAGACCCCTCCAACTACCTTAGCTAAAGATGAAGAGAATGATTGCAAAGCAAGAGAAGCACTTTTGAGCGCATTATCAGATCAACAAATCATGAGATTATGAGATAGGTCTACTACTAAAGCTATTTGGGATCATTTGGAAACACTAAATGAAGGAGATTCCACAGTTAAGATTGAAAAAATTGAAAGCTTCTAAGTCAGGTATGAACATCTAAAAATGGAAGAAGATGAAAGGATTTCTACTTGTATGGAAAGAGTAAATGAAATTCTTTTGGGTATTAAATGTTGTGGAGGAACTTTGAGTGAGGATTAAATTGTTTTAAAAATCTTAAGAGGATTTCCACCGGCATATAAAATGAAGGTTACTACTATAAATGAGTTGAGAACAATGCCTAATACATCAATAACTAGGAATACATTGATTGGAAAAATTTCAGCCTTTGAAATTGAGGAATTTGGTCCTGTTGCTACTATAAAAATTGATTTGGCCTTTAAAGCATCAACGTCATCTACTCCATCATTTGACAAATCAGACTGGAGAGCCTTTTATGCAAGAGAACTTGAAGAACCAGGAAGGAGAATGAAGAACTTGAAGAACTTGAAGCACTATTTGTAAGGAAAATGCCAAAACGTCCGGTTGGAAGTAAGTATGAAGGTAAAGCACCCTTTAAATGTTTTAACTGAAATAAGATTGGTCATATGGCTTCGAGATGCCCTGATAGACATGCTAGACTAAGAGAAGAAGCTAGAAGAACATACAAGCCTAATCCTGAATATCAGAAATACAGATTTAAGAAGAACAAAGACAAATCTTGTTACATTGCTGATGAAGGTGTGACTGATGATTCTGATGAGGATCCAGTAGATAATGGATGGGTTTTTGTTGCTATAATAGAGGATCAATCGACACCTACTTCTCAACCGGTAGAACAAGCCCTAGCAGCTAAAGTTGAAGCAAAGGATGAATGGATCATTGACTCAGGATGCTCACATCATATGACAGGAGACAAAGGCAAATTCTTGAACTTTCAAGAATACAATGGAGGTTTAGTAAGATTTGGAGATGACAAAGCCTGTTCAATCAAAGGTAAGGTTTCAATATCTCTTGATGATAAGCATAACACTGACAATGTCTACTATGTTGAAGGTTTAAAGAATAATCTTTTAAGTGTTGGTCAATTAGTTGAGAAGGGATTTCAATTACAATTTAAAAATGGAAAATGCAAAATCATGAATAGAACTGGTTTGGAAATTGCAACTGGTAATCAGACTAGAGGTAATATCTTTCATTTGAATAACAGTGAAAAGGCATGCTTAATTGCACATATAGATGAAAGTTGGTTATGGCATAAGAGACTATGTCATGTAAACTTTGATTGCATGGTAAAAGTCAGTACTTCTAAGGCAGTAAGAGATCTACCTAAAATTGTGAAACCTCATAATACAATTTGTAAGGTATGTCAATTTGGAAAACAAGTTAGAGCTAGTTTCAAAAGTATTCCAGAAAAATCCAATAATGCTTTTCATTTAATTCACACTAATTTATGTGGTCCAGCTAGAACAAAAAGCTTACAAGGTGATGGATATTTCACGCTAATTATTGATGATTATTCTAGAATGTGTTGGGTTACTTTTCTCAGAGAAAAATCAGAAGCACTTGGAAAGTTCAAACTATTCAAAGAAATGGTTAAAATGAAACCGGTAAGAAAATCAAATGTTTAAGATCAGATCAAGGAGGAGAATTCACATCTAAGGAATTTAATACATTCTATGAAGTGAATGGAATCAGAAGACAGTTATTAGCACCTCGGACACCATAGCAGAATGGAGTTGTTGAAAGGAAAAACAGAACTATCTTGGATGTAGCAAGAAGTATGTTATCAAAAGAAAATCTACCACATGTGTATTGGAGAGAGACAGTTAGCACTGTTGTCTATACATTTAACAAAGTTCACATCAAAGGTGAAACCGGTAAGACCCCTCATGAACTATGGTTTGGTAATACTCCTACTCTTAAGTATTTCAGAATTTTTGGAAGTAAATGTTATATTAGAAGAGATGAGTATATTGGCAAATTTGATCCTAGAAGTGATGAAGGAATATTTCTTGGTTATTCATCTAAGAGAAAGGCATATAGATGTTTTAATAAGAGATTGCAGAAAATTGTTGAGAGTACAAATGTAAAGATTGATGAACAATTCAGAGGAACTTCAAGGTATGTAGACTGTGAACTGGCAACAGAAAGTGTGACAAATGAACCTATACTGAATCCACTGGTACAAAATGAAGATCTAGTTACTCTGGTATCATCAGAGGATTCCACAGTAATTGAAGAACAACAGCAAACTAAGACACCCCGGTATGTAAGATTGAATCATTCTGAAGATCAGATAATTGGAAACAAATTTAAAGGAGTTATGACAAGAGGAAGATTGGAAAATGAAGAGGTATGTATTATTTCTCAAATTGAACCATCATCTATCAATGAGGCATGTGAAGATAAATTTTGGATTAAAGCTATGGAAGAAGAATTAGGACAAATTGAGAAAAATAATACTTGGACATTAGTTCCCCGGCCTAAAGATAAAAATGTAATTGGAACCAAATGGGTATTTAGAAACAAACTTAATGAAGATGATAAGGTTGTTAGAAATAAAGCAAGACTAGTGTGTAAGGGATATTCTTAGAAAGAAGGAGTTGATTACAATTAAACCTTTGCAGCAGTAGCCAGAATTGAGGCAGTCAAATTATTCTTGGCTTTTGCAGCTCACAAGGACTACAAAGTTTATCAAATGGATATTAAATGTGCATTTTTGAATGGAGATCTTGAAGAAGAAGTATATATTGAACAACCTGATGGATTTTCTCTAACAGATGACAATGATATGGTTTGCAGGTTAAGAAAAGCTCTGTATGGATTAAAACAAGCCCCAAGAGCTTGGTATGCAAGGTTGGATAAGTATCTTTTAAAGATTGGTTTTACTAAAGGAAATGCAAATAGCAATTTATATTACAAAATAACTAATGATGACATCTTGATTATTGAAGTATTTGTTGATGATATAATTTTTGGAGGAGAAGATGGATTATGTAAAGAATTTTTTATTAAAATGCAGCAAGAATTTGAAATGTCTATGATTGAAGAAATAAAATTCTTTTTAGGATTGCAGATTTCACAGACTAATAAAGGTATCTTTTTGAGTCAATCCAAGTACTTGAAAGAATTACTAAGGAAATTTAGGATGGAGAACTCTAAACCGGTAAGCACACCTATGACTACAAATGACAAATTATCTCAAAGGGATGAATCTACACATGTTAATCCAACTAGATACAAATCTGTGATAGGAGGTTTACTGTATTTGACACAAACCAGGCCTGATATTATGAATGCAGTATGTATTGTTTCTAGATTTCAAAGTAATCCTAGGGAAAATCATGAATCAATTGTAAAAAGGATTTTCTGGTACTTACAAGGCACAACAAATCTTGGATTATGGTATCCTAGAGATGAAAACTTTGATCTATGTGCATACATAGATGCAAATTGGGTAGGAGATGTGGATGATAGAAAAAGCACCACTAGAGGAGCATTCTTTCTTGGAAAAAGATTAGTTTCTTGGTTGAGTAAGAAACAGAGTTGTACATCTTTATCAACAGCAAAATCAAAATATGTTGCAGCAGCAACTAACTGTACACAAGTACTATGGCTTAAACAAATGTTGAAAGACATAAAGGTAAAATGCAAGGAACCCATTACTATATAATGTGATAACACTGAAGCAATTGATATATCTAAGAATCTGGTATTACATTCTAAAACAAAACATGTTTCTATCAAACTGAATTTTCTAAGGGAAAAAGTTGAAGAAAAAGAGATAAAACTGGTTTATGTGAATACTAAAGAATAGCTTGCAGATATTTTCACAAAACCTTTGCCTAAGGAGACCTTTGAATATCTCAAAGACCAACTTGGAGTCATACCACCATTGGTAGAGACTTAGACACTTGATGATTGTCATCAACCGGCAGAATTAAAAGACAAATCTTTTACTCCGGTCTTTGATGAGGAAGCTACTTCTCAGGGGGAGTAGTTGGTATTTTGTATGAACTTGATTTTTGTAACTTTGGTATTTAATGTCAAAGGGGGAGAGATATCTATGAAAAACACATTATCTTTTTGAGGAGATATTTGTATTGAAAATAAATCTTTAGATAAACACATATTGCTCCCAGGGGGAGAAATTGTTGTCTAAGGGAGATTGTTAGTTTTTGATATTTGGCATTTTTGTTTTGGCACTTTGATGGTTTTTCCGTCTTGTGTTGCCATCAATGCCAAAGGGGGAGATTATTGGTATTTTGGTATGGTTTTGTCACTGATGTCAACACCTACTGAAAACAAGCACTTTGGAGATCCAGCAACATTCACCAGCAAGCAACTAACTATTGCACAGTTACTGGTATATGGTTCACTGGCAGGATATAATGTTCACCGGTACCTAGAATGATATGGAAGACACTTGATAATGTCAAAGAAATCATGTGGACACTTTGTTTTGAGGAATTGATCATTGCTATATTCATATTTGCATAATTGCTTTTACCAGCAAATAGGTCCAGGGTTATCTAGGGTTACACCGGCAGGTTTATCTTTTCCAGATCAGCATGGCATGATATGGAGATGATTTATTATTGATGTAAATGCATTAAGCCGAGATATTTAATCGATTATTGCATCGGATATTATATTGTATGTAAAATGTTTTTATTGTAATATCTTGTAGAGCCGACCTACTAAAATTGGTCTTAGGGTATGGTATAAATGTAAGATCTTATTTGTAAGATCAAGTGTGGAATGCAAAAAGAATTGAGTAAAGGTATATGCGAGATTAAGCAGAGGTATACATAAAGACATCATTTGAAGGTGAAGCTAGGTTTTTGTATAAGCATATCAGCATTACACCGGTACTGAATCCAGCATATGAAGATGCTATTTTGTGCAGTACATTCTTATTGGATTTAACCATCCAACTATAGTCAATGTGACTCCCATTTTTTGATTGAGCAATGAGCTCTAAGCTGTTGGCCTTTCTGCATGTGCAGACCCCATTTATGTACACTTACTATCTATAGTAGTATCATCTAATTGTGGGTAAGGTTTCCCACTATGGTTTTTCTCCTTATAGGGTTTCCACGTACAAATATTGGTGTTATGTGTTGTGGATGACTTTATGTTTATGTTTCATGCATTAATCCTTACCGGTATAATAATTTACTATTAACACTGTCTACTGGCATATTTAACTGGTTTACCAGTATTAAGTATCAAGTTGGTTGATTAGTTTTTGGTTTGAATTTAATAGACAACTGATTCACCCCCCCCCCTCTCAGTTGTCTCTGGGACCTAACATTGTGATCTCTTGATTGGGTTCTTGTTGAGTCTTGATGTATCCTTTGGTTGATATGAGTCAAATTAGGTCATGAGTGTGTGTTGGAACCTTTGTCATCTCCTAGCACGGGGGGTGGTTCCTTGATTGGTTCCACATGGTCGGGTGGTTGATTTCCTTCTTCCATTGGGATACTCTCCTTGGAGTTGCGTGTGTGGATTGGATTCTTCATGAGATTGCACTTTGGAATTGGTTTTCTATGTTCGTGAAAATAAGACATTGTATCACAATAAAACATGTATGTGAAAGAAATGATGTATTTTTATATATTGTACTATCATGTATTTGAGAAGGAAGTTGTAATAGGACTTAATTTTAGAATTAGGCATAGACCTATGGTAACTTTATGATGTAAAATATGTTTGTTAGAAGTTTAAAGTAATCATGTGAACGAAATAGTTTATTTGTACTTGGTTTGTATTACATTCATGTGATGGATAGTATTATGTTATGCTATAGAATGAATGATAGTAAAATGGAATGGATTAGCATTAATATATACTTGAGTATCTAGGTGTTTATTGACACTAAAGGTTAAATTATTTGTATAATGTTCTAATAAAGTATATTATGTGTTTGGTACTTTTCATAGTAGTCAATGATGACTTGACTAAGTAAAAGATTAAGCATCATTGTGTTAGGTATCTAAATGAAATGAAGAAGGACTATGATGTAGAGGTTAGGAAGAATGCTTGATGTTTTCTTGATGTATAGAATGATTAATATGTAAAATGTGCTTATGGGTTAAATGTGATTGTGAAATGGAGTAGTCATATGAATTTGAGTTGCATTTATATTAATGCATTGGCATTGAGTTATGTTATGCCTTAGGATGAATGATGAAAAGAATATAATAGTTGCATTGAAGCTTTACTTGAGTAGTTAAGAATTTATGAGGAATGAATGGTTAAGTAAAATCTATGATACAATATAATAAAAGGAAATAAGAATACATACATATGTTACTTGTAATATTAAGCTATTAGGATGTGATGTAGCAGTAGAGACCATGTGATTGTTCTATGTACTCCTATGTATTAGGTCTTGATGAAATAAGAACAATGATTTTGTAATAAGATGAGGTATTGTTACTTGATTCATATCGAAGAAATGATCATTATGTTAGGATTGAGATACTATATTTAAATGATCATATTATGTTTATGATATTAAATACGATTCTCGAAATTGATTAGTAGTATGGTATCCTATTTGGAGGACAATTAGTGTTTATAACCTTGCATATGAATATGGATAGTGTTCTTGATGAGATTTATAATGGTTGTGATTAAGGAAATAAACAAGTGTTATATGAAGGAGAAGGATAGATACATTTAGATTCATGATGCATTAAATGATTGATGAATCAAGATGCTACTTAGACACATTTGATTAGTGTTTTTAAAAGATCTTAAGGAAATGCAATGTGATGGGATGTGCATATGTATTAATGCTAATCTAGTTGCATTGGAAGTAATTGGTTATATGCATGGTAGCTTGTGATCTTCTAGATAAGTGTTATGCTTAGATGATGTGAAGTAGTGATGTTAATAAACCCTAGGGAATGGATGTGTTTACAAGAGTATATTTGAAGATATGTTGATATTTAGAAAGATTTGATCCCTTGCGTAATATAGTTTTATGATTATGTACATGTTGGTTTATGTGATCTTGCAAATGGTTATTGTTGCATTGATGCAGGATAATGTTAACATAGAGTAACGAATGTTTTAGGAAAAAAAAATTATCTCCATTTGATAGTAGATTTTAGATTATTTCTCTAGGGTATTTTGGTGGGCATTACATCCTATTTGGTGTTCTTGTGTGGTGCATTTTTTTTTTTATTCTTTACTTCTACAAATCTAATTTAATATTTCAAAGGTTAATGAATGGCTAAATTTTAGTTTATACTATTTCACCCCCCGCCCCTCCCCCCCCACCCCCTCAACATCTAGGTGTGTTCAACAATTGGTATCAAAGAAAGGTTCCTAAGGTAAACATTTTAACAATTGACGTAGATCCTGCATTTGAACACATAGGTATTTGGAGTGATGTTGAATAGTGAGATTCTTTCGAAACAAGACTTAAAATCAATGGAGTTTAAAGGATGGGAAATTGATCCTGCTAATTTTCAAGTTGACCTTGAAGGGGAGCTTTGGTTTGTCATTGATTATCTAGATGTTGCAAGAGAAAAATGTAAGGATTAAAAAATCAAATTCAATAAGGTAGAAAAAATGATTGTCAAACTGAAACTCAAGTTGCAAAATACAAGGAATTCAAAGACAAACTCAATTTCGTAGAACATGAAATTGTCAAACTAAAAATGAGAATCAAGGAATCTGAAATTGTGATGATAAAGTCAAGAAAGTAGAAAAAGATATAGTTAATCTGAAGATATTATTTCTCTAAGAAAGGAATTGAAAGATGCAAAAGATCAAATTGAGAAGGAGATGAAACTCAAAGGTGGTAATTTTTAGAGTTATCTTGTATTAGCTAATAATTATTTATTTAATTATTAGTCTATTATACTCTATGCTTAAATTAAACTTAGGCATTTAATAATATTGTAGGTATTTAATAATTATTCTAATTATTAAATACTCTTTATCTCTTTAGGGTTGCACATCTTTAGGGTTTCTAATTCTCCTGTCATAAGGATTGTATTGTAACTTTATTTTTGATTCCCTCTTTGAATGATAATCTTTTTTTAGAGCCTTTATTGTGTTTCTGTCTCCAATCTTCTCTTGTGATAGGTATTTTGCTAATAGGTGTTCTTGGGATCTCTGAAGTTGTATTTTCTCAACTTCTTCATGGTATCAGAGCCTACATCTGATGTTGCTTGTTACTGATTTTTCAGAAGATTTTTTGGAGGAGGGTTTCAAGCTTTTTGAGAGTTTTTTATTGGATATGGGGTAGCTGTTTTGTTTTTTATCATTTTGGGCTCAAACAGACCTCACTGTTGATCTCAACATACCTAAAAACCCCCATTTCCACATAAAATTTGTCAAATTTTGACAAATTTGGGTTTTGGACATTTTTTGGCATGAATTTTGAGAAATTCATTTGAAAAATCATTAAAAAAATTCAAAGCAGTTTGGGCCAAAAAAGACCTCATCGTTGGCTTCCGAAGGGCATTTCCAATCATTTTGATATATAATTCGACCTATTTCGATGACAAGGGCATCTAGGCCATGATTTTTTCATTGGCATGTTTTATGAGGTAAAAAAATCCATACAGTTGTACCTACTAATGCGTCAGAAAATTTTAGTCATTTTTTAACCTTCTTTATGCCCTACAAGAGGGGTTTTTTTCTTTTAGTTGTAACTTGGGCAAACGGAGTCGGTTTTTCGAAAACAAATAGGCGTCGGAAAGCTCTTTTTGAACTCTACTCGGATTTGGAGGTTTGAACTTTTGATTTTGTTTTTTTTATTTTGTTTTTTGCTGTCCAAGCCAGAAGTTCTTTTTTGCACTCTAGGAGACATAACTTGAGCATCCGAACTCCATTTTTTGAAAACTTTATATTGTTGGAAATCTTATTTTGTGTAATTTTTAGTCATATGAGTTTTCTTTCCAAATTTTGCTCCAAGTATATTTTATTCATTTTTTTGCTTTTCAGCACTCTGGTAAATATCTTGGATGTTTAAGGTCCTGGGATCTCTTTCTCTGAGTAGGATGTCTCATTTTTGGTTGTTCTTTCTGTTTCCAGACTTCTTTCTCTTCTTATCATTGTAGTATTTTATTTATACAAATGCACTAAGATAAAGTGTCATCATGCATTGTTTACTTGGGATCTTGCACATCTTGTGCCTTATTGTACATGCACTACTTATAAAGTGTCATGGGGGGGTTGATGTTTTCCTTTTGTTTGCCATCTACCTTTGACCAGTGAGTGTTCCTTCCATGACATTCACCTCATGATGTGTGTCAAGTGAGTGTTCCTTCCACGACACTATGTACTTTTTCTTTGCACCTTTGATGTTCTTGGTTCTTCGTCATGCAATTCTTGTTGGGTGTTCTTTTCAGTGTACCCGTCCCTCTCCCTTTTCAACATTATGGGGAGGTTTGTCCTATTGTTTTAATGCTTCCTTGGTTTGATTGATCAGCTCTTCAGGCTTTGGTGTCTCATTCCATTTATATCTTTGAGTTCAGTTGTTTGCCCTTGTTTGCCATCTAATTCGAGTAGTGTCATTTGAGGGCACTCATGCATATTACGGTCTTCTCTACCTAGTCATGTTCTATTTCAGTGGAGGTTCTTCAGATCAATAGTTACTCTTTGACAGTGTTTGCAACTATTTCATGCTTCAGTGGTGTTCTTCATGATCTTCTCTTGTTCCTATCTTTTTGGAAGATTCTTATTTGGAGGCTTCTTCAATCCTTCACTTGCTTTTTCCATCTCTTTTTGGAGTAGAGTTTTTTTCCCATGTGGTTTTCTCTATTTCTTCGATTCATAGAGATTTGGTTGTGATTGGGTACCTCATCGGGTCTTGTTGCCGGGACCCAAAAAAAATTTTGCTTCATGCATTTAGTTTTTTAGCTACTCCCTAAGTTCATCTTAAGGGGGGGGGGGGGGGTGTTAGAGTTATCTTGTATTAGCTAATAATTATTTATTTAATTATTAGTCTATTATACTCTACGCTTAAGATAAACTTAGGAATTTAATAATATTGTAGGTATTTAATAATTATTCTAATTATTAAATACTCTTTATCTCTTTAGGGTTGCACATGTTTAGGGTTTCTAATTCTCCTATCATAAGGATTGTATTGTAACTTTATTTTTTATTCCCTCTCCGAATGATAATTTTTTTCAGAGCCTTTATTGTGTTTCTATCTCCAATCTTCTCTTGTGACAGGTATTTTGCTAACAGGTGTTCTTGGGATCTCTGAAGTTGTATTTTCTCAACTTCTTCAATAATGATTTTCTTGATGAGGTGCTTTGTTTTTAGAAACGATAAAAGAACATGCGTGGCCTTGGCTTTGAAAAAGCAGAGAGCTCTAAGACTAAAGACACAAATGAGAAAGGCATTTACAAAATGCTCAATATGAATCTAAGAAGATAGAATGTGATATGAACAACTTCATTCAAGTTAGGAACAAAACAAAGAATCACAAAAGGTCTATTCCTAATCAATTTGCTCAACCTAGACACTCTTAGTCTTTTAATGGTAATTTATTTTCTTGCAATTAGATTGGACATAAGGTTGTTGAATGTAGGAGTATAATGAACATGAATTAATTTAGGCCCTCAAGGCCTCAACCATTTAATGGCTAGTGCTATGCTTACAACAAAATTGCTCATAAAGTTGATGAATGTAGAAGTAGAGTGATGAGGAATGCTTTCATGAATATGAATAATGCTAGGAATGCTCAATCTTTCAATGGTTACTACTATACATGCAACAAAGTTTTCCATAAGTGTATTGACTGTAGATCTAATGTGAGAAGGGTAAATTCTCTACAACATGACATTACATGTTATAATTGCAATAAACGCGGACATGTTGCTAAGTTTTACAGAGGAAAGAATGTCAGGTCTTCTATTCCATAGAAGAAGGTTAATCTTTTTCAAATGAAGAGAGAGATGAAAAATATATGGGTTAAGAGGTCAGAAGAAAAGAAAGACAATGGTGTGAATGATGGATATGTACCTTGTGGTGGTACAGATGGTTCTTCCAAACACTAAATGGAAAAGGTATGGGTTTAAGGGGAGTTATATCTGCAAACTTTTCAAAATCCCTATAAAGCGTAGATGTTGAAATTTTAAGCATAACGGTCAAAGAAGATGAGGGCATGATGGTGCAATGATCCTAAGTCATTGAGTTAAATTTTTGAAGAAAATGCTTCCTTGTGGAGGATTGTGGAGTGTTTGATGGATCATAGTTATGATAGAAGGGTTAAAAGTTGCCAAATTTGAAGAAAATTAATGTGATGGATAGAGGAGGTATTTATGTGATACTTGGTCATTTTTTATCTCACTTTATCCATTTAGAGAGCTAAAGATATAAGCAAAAAAGGAGATTTCTAAAGTGTGTTATCATGCAAACCCTAGCCATCAAATTTCTAGGTATTTTGGTATTTTCTACAAACCCTAAGTTCAAAAGTTGATAATGGCTACTCCTAGGGTTATAGATATTATGGACAAACCCCAACCTATTTTCAAGAAACCTCCATTTAAGTCCACTATGAATGACATGGCCAATGCATTTTCATGTGTGCTCATTGATTATATTTGGATGAGTATGATCATATGAAAATAAAAAAGTTCAGAGAAGACAATCTAGTGGATGGCCAATTTATGTTGAAACCAGAATAAGCCAGCATAATGAAAGAATTTGAATGCCTAGATTTTTTTCCTATCTTTTACGAAGAGGGGATGGTCCACATTGTACTTAGTTGAATACAAGAAGATTTCATCTAGTTGGACCAACCCTACATGATAATTAAGGAGGCTATAAGTGTCATAACCCTCTTTTTTAGACATTGTTAAAACCTATTATTATTATTATTATTATTATTATTATTATTATTATTATTATTATTATTATTATTATTATTATTATTATTATTATTATTATTATTATTATTATTATTATTATTATTATTATTATTATTATTATTATTATTATTATTATTATTATTATTATTATTATTATTATTATTATTATTATTATTATTATTATTATTATTATTATTATTATTATTATTATTATTATTATTATTATTATTATTATTATTATTATTATTATTATTATTATTATTATTATTATTATTATTATTATTATTATGAGTTATTTTAGTTAGATATACTAAATGGAATAAGGTTGAAATTTTAAATAAAAAGAATTAATAAGTGGTGACACACACATCAGGTCATAAATTTATTGGGAAATTACATTTTTATTCAACAAATTAATTGAGCACATGGTGGAAGAAAAATAAGAAAAGTCTAGACACATGGCACAACAAGGGAAATAAATTTCAAATTCAAATTTGAGGAAGCAATGGGCAAGTGTTAATTCCACTATGACAAGGTGACATAAGGAATATGTCATAGAATATGACAATAATAGTTCTACATGAAATTATTTCGTAAAAAGAATCTCTAAAACATTAATTTCTTTTGAAGTAGGAAATGGCTTTCTTTTTCCATATAATGAATACTAGATTTTCGAAAATTGAGATCATGGCTATGTGAAAAGTTAGTCTTTGAATTTCTTAAGAAGTTTGTTTTAAATTATGTTCGTTGTAGGAGAAATTTTGTAAACATATTTCATAGTATGAGATAGGATTAAATGGAGGTTTTTGGAGAAGATCTTTACCAAGTTACAGGAAGAGGATTGAAGGAGGGTAGCTAGGGAAATGAGAATTTGAGTCAACAACAGGGATTTCATTCATCTTACAAATCTAGGTTCCCATCTTCCATTCTTTCCTGATGCTATCCTTCATGTTTTCTTTCAAAAATGGGAAAAGATGGGGGTTTTATTTGCATGCATGTTGTTATTTTCTATGGGTAAATTTAGAGGGTAAATGTAGTTTTAAAACAATAGATATTTTGTTTAAATCTGAAAGAGGGTGGGTTAAATAATATAAGAGTTTCATTTCTCATCTTCTCAAAAATTCCTTCTTATTTTTAGATTTTGTTATATGCTTAGCTTACCTTTATCAAACTTATGTGTATATCTTACTTTTTTTTAGATCAATAAGTTAATAGTTTTCTCTCTCATATATATATATAGAGAGAGAGAGAGAGAGAGATTATTTTGTAGGAAACTCTCTCTCTCTCTCTCTCTCTCTCTCTCTCTCTCTCTCTCTCTCTCTCTCTCTCTCTCTCTCTCTCTCTCTCTCTCTCTCTCTCTCTCTCTCTCTCTCTCTCTCCATATTATTTATCTTGTAGGAAACCCTTCTCTTTATATTCTAAACTTAAAATTATAATAAACAAAATTAAAATATATATATATATATATATATATATATATAATTTATTAAACATTTTTTTTTAAAGAACGTTTAAATTTAAATTCAATTAAAGAAAAAATGGGCAGGAGAGGGGGCAGAACCCCCACCCCCCACACATGCAGTCCACTGCATGTGTAGTGGCCGCAAGGGGAAAAGGGGCCTGCACCCCCTGCATGCACAGGGCCCACAAGGTGTGGGGCCCGTGAGGCCCCCTCCCTCTTTTAATCGTTTTTCTAATATAAAAAATGGATCAACTTAATTTAAATAAAATTTATTTTGTTTATGATCAATTTTAATAAATAAAAAATATTTTACTAATTAAAAATAATTAAAATTTTCTATTAAAAATTATTTATATTTTGGGGTTATTAATAATTAAAAATTGTTTTAATAAAAGTAAAATATATTTTAGAGTTTGTAATTAAAATTTATTTATATAACTAAAATTAATTTGTATTTGAGTATTCAAAAAGTTAAAATTTATTTATATTTAAGTTGTTCAAATAATTAAAATTTATTTATATTACTAGAATTAATTTGTACATTTTGTAATTAAAAATTATTTAAATCAATAGAATTAATTTATAGTTTAAGTATTATAAATAATTTTAATAGTTGAAAAGCATTACATTATTAAAATTTATTTATAATCTAAGTTTATAAAAATTAATTAAAAAGGATTTATTCTTTAGTGTATAGTAAATTAGATTATTATGATATTAAAGAAAAAATAAAGTGGTAATTAATCTCTTAGGGAGAAGTATAATGAGTTCAACTCATGTTAATGGTATTCCTATTATAGTTTTAATATGGAAATTTAAATTGCAAATTTAGACTCTCCCTTCAAAAAATATTTTATTTCTAAAGAGTTTATTATCTCCTCAATGATGGGAAAAGAGTCCCTTTGGGTTTTAATGGATAAATATTGCAAGAGGCAAATGGTCAATAAACACATGAAATTCAGATGGATAATCAAACATTAAGAGATCCATTACCTCGAATTAAATTTTCGTAGGATGTAGATATAAGAGTTAAATCTTTTCTTAAAATAAATTAGTTGATTTAAGAAAGCAAAAGAAAAGGGAAATGATATTGCATCAATGATACACTTATTTCATAGTAATGATTCTTTTTCATCAAGTATCACTACTTAGTCTCAAATAAATCCTAGCAGTAAATATATTCCCTTCAAGGCATTCAATACATTTCAAATATTTAAGTTCTTTATATATTGGACATCAAAAATACCTTTTTGTAATTTTTTAATTAGTGCAAGTATTAAATGTTTAAAGAATTTACCTTCCAAGTAAATATGATTAGATTCATAGTTACCTTTTTATGTATTTCAAGCAATATGAATTAATGTGTAGTTAAATATTTTCTCAATTCAAGAAGTTGAATATTTGATTGTTTCTTTATGCAAAATTAACATTGTTTCTTTTGTGTGGGGGAAAAAGGGACACTAAGCTAACATGCCCTAATCTCACTTTCAATCACACACTTGTGGAATACAAAAGAGCCTAGAGGTATCACACAATTGGCTACTTCTTTTTGTGGAAGAGAGAACCATGGGCTACCTATTAGGATTTCTATTCCTTTGTTGTAATTGGAAGATAAAATGATGCAAGTTCAATTCCAAACCCCAAAGTGCAAGTATGAACTAATAACAAGATTGCAGAATTGAACTTAAACAATGGACAACTGTAAACACAAGGACAAGATAAGAATGTAAATGCGTACTCGGTGTTAAAATATGAATGAAAATGTTCGGGATGGGGGCACGGGCGCCACTGTCCTGATTCTGCCCCTGAAACTGCTCTAGAAACTGTTGTTTTGCAACCTGAAAAGCTGTCAAAAATGCTGAAAATGTTGTTTGACAGAGGGACCAGGGCGCCCAGTGCCCCTATCCTGGCAGGACCAGGGCGCCCCACGCCCCTATCCTAGTCTTTTTCTTTGAAATTTGGTGTGTTGTTACGTCTCAGTCTGCTTCCGTCGGATCTGCAACTTGTGGCGTCGTCCGAATCCCGAAACCTGCACTTATATCTGAAAAGGTATGGTGGGCGGCTATATAGGGTTTTGCCTCAGTCAAACCCCTACTTTGGTGATTTCCACCTCCACGAATAGCCAAGTTGTATTGTAAAAGTAATGTGTGTGCAGACCTTGTGTGTGTGCAAGATCCTAAAATGCAAGTAAGCAAACTAGAGCAACCTAGAAAGTAAACCCTAATTGCTTGTAAATGATAATGTAAATGCTCCAAATCAAGATGTAAAGAGATCTAAAGCATGACTACAAGTGACATAATGAGGCTTATGCAAAGACATGAAAACAACATGAAATCATACCCAACCCCAAGGGAGGGGTACAAGCCAATCTTCAGTCGGTGATCCCTTATTACTCTTCAATGTCTTCAAAGCCCTAAATGGATGAATGAATTTGATGAATGCTTGATAGATGGATGTTGAATGTTGTTGAAGTCTTCAAAGATCTGCTCTTTCGCTACATAGAAGGTCCTGAAAACCAAATTTGGATCCTTTCAAATGAAGAAAGAGAGCTCTTATATATGAAACCCTAGGTCTTCATTTCAACTTTTGGCCGACCTAGAGATTGAATCTCCCGCCAATTTCTTGGGGTTAAGCTTTATTTTATGATTGGATTGTGCTCTTAAAATTTCGGGAAAAATGTCCGGGACCGTGTGCACTCCGGGCGCCATGGTCCTGACAACTTTTCACCAAATTTTCAGGGTCGTCAGATATGATGATTTTAGAGAGAATCTCGAAGTTACAGGTGATTTCGAGATGTTTTGACCCCCGAAATCAAGCCCCCAAGTTCAAAATAGGACCTAATTAGGGTTTTGGATTAAATGATGTATTGGAAGAATAAAATGAAAGGGGCACACTTTAATGAAAAGGGCCCAACTTTATGATATGGAATGATAAAATAGAACCTTAGACCTAATTAATTTGATTAATTAAGTGCTAAAGGAGAAATGCAATGCAAAATGCAAAATGCGCCAAGGCAGGTGCTAAACTAGGTGTGAAATTGTACCACCCTAGCAAGTGCGTACAATTTACGACACTACATCTTTATGCAAAATTAGTTTTCAAGATATAGAGTATACAAGGCTATTGAGAATAGTCAAGTCTATTAATAGTTAAATTTTGTATAGTATCTCTAGCTTTAAAGACACTTAAGACTAGCAAAAGGAGTGGTTACATATATATTACAAATTAATTAGTACAGGTGATTTTTTTTTTTGAATAAAGGTAAAAAATTTATTGAAACTCACAAGCAAGCATTACAAGAAAAGGTGGAACCAAAGGCTCCAAAAGAATGAACAACAACTACAACTGAAATCATTGACTCCCTCAACCACTACCAAAGCCACCATTATCCTCCGCTAAAATCCTCTCCAAGTCCTGACAATAAATAGGGGACAAATGCCCTCACTCCTCAATCTTCCAATCAATAGCATTCTCTAAGGCCCACTTGGTGAAACAATCAGTTGTCCTATTCCACTCATGCAGAATGTGGACAAAAGACACCTCCTCCATCCTTGAACTAATCTGTAAAATATGTTGAACAAGCCAAGCTAGTTTCCAGTTAACATCAATTACCTTCTAATTAATCAACAAATTCACAACAACCTATGAATTGGATTCACAAATAACTTTGCACCAGCCTAAAGCATAAGCCCACTCAAAAGCGACCAGAATTGAAAATCTCTCCATAGACTTGTTAGCCAGCTGCCCTTTATGAATAGAGAAGAAGAACACCACCTCACCTATAAAATCTCTAAGAACACCTCCTATCCCAGTTGGCCCAGGATTACCATGAGAGGAGCCATTTGTATTAATCTTCAAGAAGTTCACCAAGGGAGGTTGCCAATTGCTTCCCTTTGAACCCTCTTTATAGCATGCCTACCTCTTCTGACATGGGTAGAGACAAGAGACGGCCCTTGAAGACCCAATCTGACTTTAATTTATGTATCCTTTCTATCAGGTGGGAACATCACCTCACATTTAGCTTCCACTATTTCTTAGACCATCCCCATAATTCTATGCCACACTTGTTGAACCAGTAACCTCTCCCCCTGAAAAATCATGTGATTCCTTTCCAACCATATCTGCCAAAGAATGAAACTAGGCCCAATGCACCAAACAATCTGAAGAAAAGAAGTCATAGTAGGAGGCTTAGCCAAACTATTCCATAATTCCACTAGGGACGTAGCATGAATTCAAGGATGTTTCCAGACATCCCACCTGAAATGCTAGATCTGTAGAGAGAACGGACAACTAAAGAACAAATGTGAAGAGTCCTCTTCAACAACACCACACAAAACACAGATGGAAGGGCCATGAAATCCCTGCTTCTGAATATATCCCAATTCAAGCATCTATTCCATGCCACCATCCATATAAAGAAATTACACTTTGGCCAAGAGAACTTATTCCGCACAAATTTCCACCATTGGATCTCCACCCCATAAAGCTTACAAACTGATAGTTACTAGTAACCACCTAAAACCATGTAAACCCCCTTAGGATTTAGATACCAAGCCAGAACATCCTTGTCCTTCAGGGAGCTACAAATTCTACTTGATAAAATACTATGGAGCTCAGCACAATCCTCCTCTAGACCAACTGTCGACCATTCATCTGGGCTTTTCCACCTAGTGACATCCAATTGCCCACAAGGGACCATAGACTTAAAATCACTCACCCTTGACCACCCCGCTTCAAGGAACCGCTAGAAAAGGGTCAACAAATGAGGGTACTGAGAAACAATGGGGAAAAAGCCATCCCAATAATCCAACCAAAAGAGATCCTTTGTCCCCTTTTTACATATCCAAAATAAGCCTTCCTTAATCAACGCATCCCCCTTTTTCAGAGTTCCCCAAATCAACAAACCTTTCCCTACTAGTGGTTAGTGAGGAACCTCCTCCTTCGGAATCCCATGAAGATACCTATAAGTCAAAATCATTTCCCAGAACTAATCTTGTTCCACACACCACCTCTAATACAACTTAGTAGCCAAAGCCATCCCCGACATAGACAAATGCCTCAAACCAAGACCACCAAATTGTTTCAAACTGCACATAATATCCCATCTGACAAGGCTCCATTTAGATGAAGACAAATTGCCTGCCCATAAGAATTTCCATTCCAAAGAATCCAAGTCCCTAATAAATCCCATAGGAGCCACTTGAAGCATACCTCTATAAAGTGGGAGAGATTGAACCACAAATTTGAGCAGCTGCACTTGCCCAGCAAAGGATAGCCACCTATGTTTGCCTAGCAAAGGATAGCCACCTATGAGTCTAGTGATCAACCTTTGGCCAAAATTTGTTTATAATATGTTGCCAAGACTCACTAGGAAGCTTACCAGATGAGATTGGAATACCGAGATATATCAAGGGAAGGGACCCTGTCTGAAATCTCAAAATATGAGCTATCCTCCTCTTAATAGCTTCCAGTGTGTTGAATAAGAAAATGGAGGACTTATCTCCATTGATCAGTTGACCCAAAGCAATAAGATAAAAATCTAGTGCCCTACAAAAATTAACAGGTTTGCTAATTGTTGCCATATCTATTAGGGTTGTATCATCCACAAACTGCACGTGGGACTGCAGAGGCAAACCCTCTCCCCACCTCCACCCATGTATAAGACCCAACTCCACATGATTTTTTACCAATCTCCCAAGACCCTTCACCATAAGCAGAAACAACAAAGGGGATAGGGGATCCCTTTGTTGAAGTCCTTGAGAAGCACCAAACAACTATGTGTGCTCCCCATTTATCAGAATTGAGAAGAAGGTAAAAGTCACACAACTCATAACCCATTGAATCCATTCTTCAGCAAAGCCAAAAGTGTTGGCATGTGTGCAGAGTATTTTGACATGATGATATTGTATGTTGTCATTGATGTCAATATGATGAAGAGTGAACCGGTATATTGAAGTAAGCACTTGCAAGAGAACCGGTATGATGTTATGAACCGATATATGTGAAAAAGTGAAGCGGTATGTTTGTCCAAGTGAATCAGTATGTTGAAATGTGAACTAGTATATGTGAAAAAGTGAAGCAGTATGTTTGTCCAAGTGAACCGGTATGTTGGAATGTGAACCGGTATATGGAATTTTTTGTATCAAGGTTTCATATGGTATGACTACCGGTTGGTAGTCTTAGCTTCAGGTTTTTTGGTTGAAGTGCTCCATGCCTATGTGATTCAACCGATAACATCGTGTGGTGAGTTAGCATTGTAATGAAGAATAGATTGTGTTTCCACTTTAGCCTTGTGCGCGTGAAGGATCTTGCATGAAGGAGATTGATCATATCTACCTCGGGAATGTGCAAAGTCTCTGTAAACGATGGAGAACACGTGATGGGTTATCAGCCTCTAAGAAGCGATGAAGAACGAACATTGGAGAATGTCTTGAGATCTATTCAAGACTATTGTAATCAATGCAATATGATCAACAGTTAGGATTGAACCGACTGAATTGCTTAACCTAAATGTTTAGGGTTTAGGTTTTATGCTACTGACCTATCTGTTTCCTATAAGTTCAATGTTGTTTTTCATGTTGAGGTTGTTGGTAAATGTTGTGTGTGTATCTAAGTGCAAAGATACGTGATTCTTGCTAGACCAGATAAGAGAATAGATACCTGCAGAGTGTGAGTGCAGAAGGAAGGAACTAAAGCGGATCTGTATTGGCATTGAGTGTTGTTACCAAATTATTGTAATACCTGTTGACCTCTAACCACTTCAACAGTTGGAAAATCCCTTAACGGGGTAGCTTTAACCAACTTGTTGTAAATCCTTTAATAGGGTGACTCAAAATCATTGAGTTCTTAAAATCCTCTAACAAGGTAACCTTTAACAGGGTTTAATCCTTAACCGGGTATTTTACCCATCCCTTAACCGGGTGATCCCTAGCAGGATTGGTTCCTAACAAAATCTATTGTAAAGTCCTTAACCGGACTAGGCTCCTAACAGAGCAGACTTCAAAAGGGTTCAAAGAACAGCTTGTGGGTATTCATCCCCACCGTGGTTTTTCCCAGTTGGGTTTCAACATGAAAAACGTGTGTGTTATGTGTGATACTTTTCATGTGATGCTTTGTTATACTCTGTTAAGAGGTAAAGCATGTTGAACCAGTAAGTCTTTACTTTTTTGTTGAAGTATTACTGGTGTATGCATATGGGTGAAATGGAAATAAGATGTTAGATTGTGTGGAAAGCTGAGTTACCGGTTTATGTCTTTCACTGTGTTTAACCAGTAGTAATTTGGTTTAGACCTGTGTTATTGCTTGCTAGTCAAGTGCAGTGTTTCCAGTCAAATTGGTACAAGGAAAAGTGTTTTTCTCAGTACTGATTCACCCCCCCCCTCTTAGTACCATTTTGGTACTAACTGTTCATCATTGATTCATCAATTGGTATCAGAGCATCCTTCAGGTCCTCTGAGTTGTAAGCTTAACCACTTGAGGTAACGATCCTACTCTAATGATGAAGAGGGAAGGTCCAAAGTTCAACAAAGACGTCTTTAAAATATGGAAGGACAGAATGAAGATATACATCAGAAGCATGGGTGCTCAACATTGGAGCTATGTTGAGAATGCTTATGTTATCCCTACTGGTACTCTCACTGATGATCAAAAGAGAGAGATTCAGGAGAATGGGCAAGTCATGGAAGCCTTAATTAGCAGTTTATCTGACATTGAGTTTATTGATGTTCAGGACAAAGAGAATCCCAAAGAAGTATGGGATGCCCTTGAGAATATCTATGACAACGATGAGCGTGTGAAACAAGCTAAGGAAGAAAGCCTTAGGGGAAAGTTTGAAGACATGCAGATGGTTGAAGGAGAGACCATTCAACAATATGGAATAAGAATCAAAACTATTGTTGGATATATCAAGAGTGCAGGTGGTAAAATGGAAGATTCCACTATTGTTAGCAAAGTTTTGAGATCCTTATTACCGGTCTATGCATTAAGGGTTGCTGCTATTCAGGAGTTGAGGTCTATAGACAAGACAAAGGTATCCCTAGACTCCATCATTGCAAAGTTAACAGCTTATGAGCTAAATAATTATGATGGCAGTATTTAGAAGACTGAATGAGCCTTCAAAGTATCTGCTCCACCATCTAGAAAAGACAAAGAAGCTAGTACGAGTAGTGAACCAAGACAAAGTAGAGAAATGGATGATGAGGAGATCCTGAGGAATTTGAAGCTCTTCTTTCCAAGAGACTTCCCAAGAGAATCAGTAAATACAGAGGTAATCTTCCTTTGAAATGCTTTTCTTGTAACCGAATAGGACACATTGTTGTAAACTGCCCTAATGGTGACAACAAGGATAAACCAGAGAGGTTCAAGAAGTTCAAAGGAGGAAATCGGAGAAACTATTTTGTAGCGGTTGATAAAGGTGTCACTGATGAGGAATCAGAAGATGAAGAAAATTAAGATATTGTGTTTGTAGCGGTCAAGGAAGATGTGTTAGACAAGAAGGCTCTTGTCTCCCACTTTGATAATTCCAATAAGTGGATTATTGATAGTGGTTGTTCTCACCATATGACTAGTGGCCAAAGTAAGTTTCTATCTCTGGAAGAGTATGATGGTGGTGTGGATCATTTTGGTAATGATGCACTATGTATGGTAAAAGGTAGAGTGTCCATCTCTCTAAATGGAAGAAGCAGTGCTGACAATGTGTATTGGGTAGAAGGTCTCAGGCACAACATTTTGAGTGTTGCTCAACTGAATGATAATGGACTCACTCTGGAATTCAAAAATGGAGTGTGCAAAATCAAAGGAAAGAATGGTGAACTGATGGCTACCGGTATGTAGACCAAAGGTAACCTATTTCATCTAAATGCTAATGACAGTACATGTCTTATGGCTAAGTTTGAGGATAGCTGGATATGGCATACGAGACTCTGCCATGTAAACTTTGACAATGTTGTGAAGGCTAGTAAGATCAAGGCAGTTAGAGGATTGCCTATGCTGAGCAAACCAGAAAATCCTTTGTGCAGAGAGTGTCAACTGAGGAAAATGTCTTCCTCAACCTTCAAAGGTAAACCTTTCACTGCAGACAATTTACTTGATCTTGTGCATATTGATTTGTGTGGTCCTATGAAAACTAGGAGTGTGAAGGGAGATAGGTATTTTATGATTCTTACTGATGATTGCTCAAGGATGATGTGGGTCACATTCTTGAAGGACAAATCTGAAGCTTTTGGAAAGTTCAAAGCCTTCAGAGCACTTGTAGAAAAAGCAAGCGGTAAGAGGATTAAGTGCTTAAGAGCTGATCAAGGAGGAGAATTCACTTCCTATGAATTCAAAAAATACTGTGAAGAGAATGGCATCAAGAGGCAACAGTCTGCCCCCTGGACTCCATAGCAGAATGGCCTAGCAAAAAGAAACAACCAAACTATGGTTGAAGTGGCTAGAACTATGTTGATCCAAGCAAAGGTTGCTCACACCTTTCGGAGAGAAACGGTGAGCACTGCAGTCTACACAATGAACCAGGTACTCATCAAAAAGGGTAAGGATAAAACACCTTATGAGTATTGGACTGGTAAGACACCAATGGTAAGCTACTTCAGAGTGTTTGGTAGTAGATGTTATATCAAGAGGAGTGAATATCAGAGCAAGTTTGATACTAAATGTGATGAGGGAATATACCTAGGGTATTACACAAAGAGAAAAGCTCTCAAATGTTTCAACAATAGGACTCAGAGAATTGTTGAAAGCATCAATGTTAGAGTTGATGAAACCTCTGAGAAATCTGAGGAAACTGATAGTGAGAAAGTAGGAGATGAACCGGTAGTAACCTTCTGGGAGCCAATTGCAAAATAGCCAAGCACTAGTAACAATGCTCCTACATCGGTGGATGTTGATGCTGATGAAGATGAGGATGAAGAAGAAAAGAAAGAGGAAACAACTAAGATCATTCCTAGGTATGTAAAGTTGAATCATGATCCAAAGAAGATCATAGGAGATAAGGATGCAGGAATTCTTACAAGAAGAAAGATCAGAGAAAACTCTTGCATGATCTCTGAATTTGAGACTAAAACATTCAGAGAGGCACATAAAGATGAAGACTAGATCAAGGCAATGGAAGAGGAACTTGACCAGATAGAAAAGAACGGTACATGGTCTTTGGTACCCATACCAGAGCATAAAAATGTCATTGGCACCAAATGGGTTTTCAGAAATAAGCTGAAGGAAGATGGCTCAGTGGTTAGAAACAAAGCCAGATTGGTGTGTAAAGGATATGCCCAAGAAGAAGGAGAAGACTATGGAGAAACCTTTTCTCCAGTAGCCAGATTGGAAGGAGTTCATATGCTTCTTGCATATGCAGCATTCAAGGGATTCAAAGTATATCAAATGGATGTAAAGTCTGCATTCTTGAATGGAATACTAGAAGAGGAGGTGTATATAGAGCAACTAGATGTGTTTTCCCTATCAGACGATAGTGACATGGTGTGTAGGCTACATAAGGCCTTGTATGGACTAAAGCAGGCACCTAGAGCATGGTATGAACACTTGCACTCCCATCTTGTGAAGATTGGATTTGAGAGAACAAGTGAGGATAGTAATATCTACCTGAAGTTAGAAGGAGATCAGATTCTGATCTGTGAGGTATTTGTTGATGACATAATCTTTGGAGGAGATGACAAGATGAGTCATGATTTTGTAGTTGAGATGAAAAAGGAGTTTGAGATGTCACTTATAGGGGAGATTAAGTTCTTCATTTGACTACAGATTCAACAAATGAAAGATGGAATCATTATCACTCAGTCCAAATATGTCGAAGAGGTGTTGAAGACCTTTGGCATGGAAGAGAGCAAACCGGTTGGTACACCGATGGTGACCGGTTGTAAATTATCCAAAGAGGATGACTCAGGGTTGGTAAATGAGAAGGAATACCGATCAATGATTGGTAAATTGCACTATGTAGTACATAACAGACCAGACATTACACATGCAATGGACATTGCTACACGGTTCCAAAAAAGCCCAAGAGAATCCCACTTGGTAGCAGTCAAGCGAATTCTGAGATATCTGAAGGGAACTATTGACTATGGATTATGGTATCCATACAGTAATGATTTCAACCTGAAAGTGTTTACAGATGTTGACTAGGCTGGTAATGTGGATGACTGGAAGAGCACAATCGGTGTTCTTTCTTGGTGGAAGACTAGTCTCATGGATGAGTAAGAAAAAGAGTTGTATCTCTCAGTCTACAGCAGAAGCGGAGTATGTTACAGCATTTATGAACTTCACCCAGACAATTTGGATGAAGAATGTATTAAATGGCTTCAAAGTTCCTGTATCTGAACTGGTAAGTATATTTTGTGACAACACAAGTGCGATTAACATCTCCAAGAATTCGGTTTTACATTCTAGAACCAAGCACTTTGAGCTTAAGTATCATTTCTTAAGGGAAAAGGTTCAGAACAAAGAAGTTGTACTGGAACATGTTTCCAGTAAGGAGCAGTTAGCAAACATATTCACCAAGCCTCTACCAAAGGCTACCTTTACCTATTTGAAAGGTGAATGGGGTGCTGCCCCTTCAAGAGGTGAACTAAAGCTGTGTTCTCCACATCAGTGAGGACTTACATTGATATATTTTTCTCAGGATTGGTGTCTTGAAGGATGCTACTCCTTAGGGGGAGCAGCATAGTAGAACATAGATGATTATGCCTTCACTTTGGCATTGTTGTCAAAGGGGGAGAAGATGTGAAGCAGAGAAGATATCTGTAGTATTGGGGGAGAAGATGTGAATCTCAGAGATATCTATGTATATTGCCATCAATGCCAAAGGGGGAGATTGTTGGCATGTGTGCAGAGTATGTTGACATGATGATATTGTATGTTGTCATTGATGTCAATATGATGAAGAGTGAACTGGTATATTGAAGTAAGCACTTGCAAGAGAACCGATATGATGTTGTGAACTGGTATATGTGAAAAAGTGAAGTGGTATGTTTGTCCAAGTGAACCGGTATGTTGAAATGTGAACTGGTATATGTGAAAAAGTGAAGCGATATGGTTTTCCAAGTGAACTGGTATGTTGGAATGTGAACCGATAAATGGAATGTTTTGTATCAAGGTTTCATATGGTATGACTACTGGTTGGTAGTCTTAGCTTCAGGGTTTTCGATTGAAGTGCTCTATGCTTGTGTGATTCAACTAATGACATCGTCTAATGAGTTACCATTATAATGAAGAATAGATTGTGTTGCCACGTTAGCCTTGTGCGCGTGAAGGATCTTGCGTGAAGGAAATTGATCTTATCTACCTCGGGAATGTGTGAAGTCTCTATAAACGATGGAGAATGCATGATGGGTTATCAGCCTCCAAGAAGCAAGGAAGAATGAATGTTGGAGAATGTCTTGAGATCTATTCAAGACTATTGTAATCAATGCAATATGATCAATGGTAGGATTGAACTGACTGAATTGCTTAACCTAAATGTTTAGGGTTTAGGATTTATGCTACCGACCTATTTGTTTCCTATAAGGTTGATGTTGTTTTTCATGTTGAGGTTGTTGGCAAATGTTGTGTGTGTATCTAAGTGCAAAGATACGTGATTCTTGCTAGACCAGATAAGAGAATAGATACCTGCAGAGTGTGAGTGTAGAAGGAAGGAACTAAAGCGGATCTGCATTGACATTGAGTGTTGCTACCTGATCATTGTAATACCTATTGACCTCTAACCACTTCAACAGTTGGAAAATCCTTTAACAGGGTAGCTTTAACTGACTTGTTGTAAATCCTTTAATAGTGTGACTCAAAATCATTGAGTTCTTAAAATCCTCTAACAAGGTAACCTTTAACAGGGTTTAACCCTTAACCGGGTATTTTAGCGATCCTTTAATCGGGTGATCCCTAGCAGGATCGGTTCCTAACAGAACCTATTGTAAATTCCTTAACCAGACTAGGCTCCTAACAGAGCAAACTTCAAAAGGGTTCAAAGAACAGCTTGTGGGTATTCATCCCCACCGTGGTTTTTCCCAGTTGGGTTTCCACGTGAAAAATATGTGTGTTATGTGTGATACTTTTCATGTGATGCTTTGTTATTCTCTGTTAAGCAGTAAAGCATGTTGAACTAGTAAGTCTTTACATTTCTGTTGAAGTATTACTGGTGTATGCATATGGGTGAAATGGAAATAAGATGTTAGATTGTGTGGAAAGCTGAGTTACTGGTTTATATCTTTCACTGTGTTTAATCGGTAGTAATTTGGTTTAGACCTGTGTTATTGCTTGCCAATCAAGTGCAGTGTTCTCAGTCAAATCGGTACAAGGAAAAGTATTTTTCTCAGTATTGATTCACCCCCCCCCTCTCAATACCATTTTGGTACTAACTGTTCATCATTAATTCATCAAAAAGCCCCAAGAATTTTCTAAAGAAAGAGCCAATGGACTTTGTCATAAGCCTTTTCCATATCCAACTTAATGAACATAGCCTTATCTCTATAAATAGCCATAGAATGGATGGATTCTGTAGCTACAACTACTCCATCCAAAATTTGTCGACCTGCCACAAAGCCATTGTTCTCCTCCAAGATAAGCCCTTTAAACCATTTTTTCAACCTCTCAGCAATCAACTTAGATATGATCTTATAAATAACATTCCAAAGTGAAATGGGACAAAACTAGCCGAACCTATTTGCACCATCACATTTGGGGATGAGGGTGAGAAAGGTGGAGTTCAAAGCCCTGAGAAATTGCTTATTCCTTTGAGATTCCTGAACCACCTCCAATAGATATGTCTTAATGGTATCCCAAAATTCCTGGAAGAATTTGATTGGAAAACCATTGGGGCGTGGAGCTTTTCCTTTCTTCATATGGAAAAAAATCTTCTCCAATT
Organism: Cryptomeria japonica; assembly: GCF_030272615.1. Taxonomy (NCBI): domain Eukaryota; kingdom Viridiplantae; phylum Streptophyta; class Pinopsida; order Cupressales; family Cupressaceae; genus Cryptomeria; species Cryptomeria japonica. Next base: position 88,109,751 of record NC_081406.1, read on the forward strand.
CCTCAATAGAGATATTTCTCATCAGGTGCTCATTCATCTTCTCAGTAACCAAATGGGGAATACAAGAAAGTATCTAGGCTTCCTTAGAAAATCCCCCATGAGAGTCTTCCCTAAAAAAAAATCAAAGTACTACACAGCCTCTCTTGAGATATCCTATAAAGAAGAATATTTCTCACCCCTATCATTGACAAAGAGATGAATAGCATTATTGTACTGCCTAGCTTTCACTGAATTGAAGAAGGTAGTATTTTTGTCCCCTTCTTGGAGCCAGTCAACATGATCCTTTTGTTTCCAATAAATTTCCTCCCTCAATTCCCATTCTAATAGAGATTTCAGAGCTTTAGCTTCATCTTGAAGCAAGGCCTCAATCAGAACATAATACCTTATTTCCTTGGTGATGCCATCTAACATGGATTGAGCCTCCGCTTTAGCATGAAATATATTTCCAAAACTCTACTAATTCCAACGCTTAAGCTGGTACTTCAAAAATTGTAGAAGTTTAGCAAACATATACATAGTAGTGCCATAAGTTAGTTTACCAATCCTCCACCATTCTTCAACATGATCTTGTAAGGAAGAATCTTGTAACCACATAAGCTAAAATTTGAATGGAGGAGATCGAGCCACCTGAGAAAAAATTATCAATAAATTGATAGGTCAGTGATCCAACCCACGCCAATCCAAACTCTCAAAGCTGGAAGACCACCCACCACCAACCCAAAAATAGGAAACCAAAAAGTGGTCAACTATCTTCATGATACAGTTCTCCCCTATCCTCTGATTATTCCAAGTAAACTGGTCGTTATTCCAATCTTGCAATACCACCCCGTTTCCAGTATAGCATTGAAGTCTCCTACCATAATCCATGAAAGAAAAGGAACTAGACTTCAGAGAGAATTTATATGAGCCCACAAAATGTGCTTGCCCAAGAAATCAGTAAATGCATAAATGTTAGAGAGAAGGATAGACTCTCTCATCTCAAGACTAGAAGTAACCATTGGGATGGAGGACTTAAAAAATAACCACCAAAGAGGGTGTATCTTCAAAGGATTCCACAAACAAGCCAAACCCCCAATAGTACCATAGGCCCCAATACATTGACAAATACCACTACCCCAAAGATTTGGTAACAAACCAACCATGCTATCCACAAACAATTTAGTCTCCTATAGGAAAAGAACATTAGGAGAATGAATTCTTACTAGATCTCGAACAACTTTTTGTCGAGGGCCACTATTCAAGCCCCTTACGTTCCAAGATAAAATGATCATTTCTGAGGATTAGAGAAGTGAGAATCCAGCATCTTGACACAGCCTAATTCCACCAAGGACTCCCCCATCAACTTTATTTTCTCTAAATACTTCTTTCTTCCACCCTTGGAAGACTTCTCAATAGCCCCTTTCTTTTTCTCATTCTAATGGATCCCCAAAACAGTAGAGCTTTTGACTCCTACCAAATCAAGGCCTGTTTTTTCGGGTGGTTTGGTAATTTCCTCCTCCCCTGTTGTTTCATTTTCCTGAGATCTAGGATCACCAAAAACCATCAATCCCATATCTGTATCCATTTGTAGAGCATCATCCACCTATAAATTATGCTCATTACCAAGAGTAGTGACTTCTTAGACAACTTCCATTATTCCCTGATCCATAACCATGAAACCTGGATTCACCTCTTGATGACTAAGGTCAAAAATATCAAATCGGTTAAAGGTATCCTCTTCATGTCAATCCTAAAGGGTCCTCTTCTGCCCCCAATTCCTATTACGACTGTTAACTATAATAAAACCTTCACCACCTGCAACGTCACTAGGCATAGGAGCTTTACCTTTGTCAACCCTCAATTGGTTGCAGGGTGGTTAAGTATACTGAGACTCGGTTGGTTTATCCCTTGGGCATCTTCTCTATAGATGTCCATATTCATGGCAAAGATGAAAATGAAATGGAAATGTTTCATAGTCCAATTATTGAATCCAAGAATATGAACCCACTCGAATTTCTAAAGAATCTGGAAGAGGGTTATTTAAATCTATTTAAACACAAATATGTGCAAAACTCATTAAATTTTTGTCCCTCGTTTGTTAAGAAGCACCGACTAGTTTCCCCAACAGTTCAACCATATTATATAAAATATCATTGTACCAACATTAAATAGAGAAGTGAGGAAGATGCACCCAAATAGGGACACAATTCGACATCTCCTTTAAAGGATTGAATCCCACATGCCAAGGTTTCATGAAAAGACCTACCTAGTTGTGGAAGTAAGGACCCCCTTCAAAAAATTTGTTTTGATCTACCATGCAATTAAAAACCACCATCAAGTAGTTATTAACCAGCAACATGATTACCATTTCCCCCTTAGGAGAACAAGTCCTTTGCGTCCACAATATAGGTGAATTTAATTAACATTTAAATTTGGAGATAAATTACATAGTTAAATTTTCATATATAATTTTAATGGTATAATCTATCTTGTAAGAATATTAATATTAATTAGGATGCTGAGAAAGATTATTTGAAACCAAATATTTAAAAACTATATATATATATATATATATATATATATATATATATATATATATATATATATATATATATATATATATATATATATATATATATATTGAATTCCAATCCACGAAAACTAAAATAGTTCTAGCAAATGGAAACAAAACAAAAATTGAGATATTTTTACATGAGATTATTAAACTTGACTTATCTAACGGATCTCAAATTAAATACTCATATTTTGTTGTAATGTCTAATGAGACTTAGTTTGGATGTTGAATAAAGTTAGATTTTGTTGTTCTAGATTTTTAGATTTCTTATCATAATCAAGCAAATGAGTTTTTGAAGAAACCTAACCCATGATCATTTAGTTAGAAAACTAAATAATAACTTTAACTAAAATAATTTTTAGGAGAAAGCATTAGCTCATTTCTAAGAAATCAAAATTGATAAGATTATCGTTTCTAGAAAATGACTAAAGATAAAATTAATGTACTTCTAGTGGAAGAATTAGTCGGTTTATCAATTAGTATTTAAAAATAACATGGTTATTTTCAAGCTTATTGTTTAATAGTTTTTCCCTTCAAACAAGTAAGTGTTAAATTCATTTCCAAAGTCTTGCTATTTAATAATTCAATTTTCTTTCAAGCAATTTAGTACCTTTCAAGTATTAGGATTCATATTTAAAGTGTAATAGTTTTGTTCCAAAACACTTATATCTTGCAAGTAATCCAAATCATTTTCATAAGCTATCTCTTACAACTATCATAGCTTTCAATCAATTAGTACTTTCATGTATATAGTTCAAGTTTTAGAGTTTTAATTATTATCATAGTTTTCTTTCGAGAAAATGCTATTTCTAAAGTGGTCGATTTGTTTATTTTCATTCTCGTCAAATGGTCCTTTCAATTATGTAAAATTTATATCTTAGTTTTTAATTTCAATCAATAATTCCTTGCATGTAATAGTTTCATTTTCATAGTTATTTTAGTGTAATTTTTATTTCAGATTTTATGAATTTATAGTTGAATTCCTAGTTAGACAACTAAACAAGAGGAGATGAAACCAAAAACTTAGCAATGTTCAATATCTATGATGCCTTTGGGTCATGCTTACAGGTAATGACATCGTGTTGAACTACTACACTTAACACCTAATAAAGCTGCAACAATGGTGTTTGTGACATCGTCCCTATAAATCATCTGGGAGAACTAAGGGTCATTTGGAAGTTAAAATCTAAGGGGTGGGTAATCCCCCTTGGATTGATAACCTAAAAAGATAAATTTTAAATGAACTATCATTTGTCAGTTAAATTGTAGAAAACCTAAATAGGGTTTAGTTGTGTGATGATTTTGGAAATTTATTTTATCTTCATAAAATTAAGTAGATGACAATGGGTCTAGATGACATAAATCATAGGAAATGGGACTTAGTTACTTTAGGACATAAGCAAAGGGCCATCTTTAGCCTTTTTTCTATAGAGCTACCATCGTGGGTAGAAATCATAGAGAAACTGTATGGGACATTGACCCTAGAAAGGGTTGAGTACCCACCAAATAGTTTACATTAAACCATAGTTAGAAACTAGAACTAGATACTTTATGCCTTGATCTCATGCCAAAACGGGTATGTAGGTAGTCTAGGGATGAAGTTGTCCCAGGTACTCATGCATTCAGGAATGGGGATTAGGTTTTAGTTAAGGGTGAGTTGATGGTTTTTTATACTCTATTGTCCTTCAATCAAGGGTTTAGATAATACTAATTGAAAGATTAAAATTAATTCAATGCATACTCGAAAGGAATCCTGTATGGATTCGCTTGACTTTCTGAGGCCTTAGGCTGAATTCTAAGGAAGAACTCAAGCTTGTTTATATAATTATTTTCATATACTCCTAAGGAAAATGACCTCATTGCACTCCTAGTAGGGGAGTGTAGTCTTTAGATAGTGACTCAAGACCTAGATGGTTTTGATTAGTCTAAGTCTCTAGCCAGAGCATTTCCTCTTCTTTATGAATAGATGCCTACCTTGTTTGGGTAGATGCCTATCCCAAATTGGATACATGAAACCCCTTGTTCCATATGGACAGATGCCTAACCTGTATGGTTGGATGCCTATCCTGGTTGGATGGATTCCTATCTTGTTTGGATAGAAGTACTTGAGTATGTGATTGAATCAAACACAAGTAAGAATAAATAAATAAGAAAAGAAATTAGTGGAAATTTCAAGTTAAGCTAAGCGGTTCATTACAATAACGGAAGTTACTAGTATGTGTTCTACCAGAGATGTCCTTGCACTAAAATTTGTAAAGAATGATGTGGTTATAAGGTTAACTAGAGCTAATTAAACAAAAGGGCTCTCAAAATTGATGACATTGCTGATTTGAGATTTGGGTATGCTTCCATGGGGACCTCATATAAAATTTACTTTACCAACAAAGAGGGTTCTACATCTACGACTGTCATATATACCACTTACTAGATGGTAAAATAAGGTAAATATATCGATCTATATGATCTTTTCATACAAGTAATGGATAATTTAAACAAGGTCAAGGAGAAAATGTACCCATTCCAGTATGGTTCATTGACTATATGTTTAATTTTTTATTACATGAGAGAATTACCAAGGGTTAAGAATATTGTTTGGAGAAAAGATGTATCACTAGTTTTTCATATTAGAGAACATATTCATAGCTTTTTTAATGAGAAAGCTAGTGATTCAAACTGGTTCAAAATTTGGTGGTGGTCCTATTTAAACCATGTCATATTCTAATTGTGTATTTATAAATGGACCCACATTTGAATTAAGATTTGGTTGCATGGTATTGCCTTGGTGTTGGGTCATATTGAATTGTGATTGTCTCAACTGGGTATCATCCATTGGAATAAACATGGGCTGGTATCTCAAATCTTGTTGTCTTCAAGAAACTTAGGATCTCATTTCAACAAGCATGTCGCTATGCTATGTTTTGGGGATTTTTGAACTTTGAGGATGATAAATGTAACCCTAAGAAATGCAAATGCAACTTATGTTTTTTGGATTTTCAATTTTTTGGATGACAATGAGATGCAACTAACTGCAATCTTAGAGGATGATAATGCAATCTAGGACAAGAATGTAACCTAGGTTTTTGTTGTTTTGAATATTTGGACAAACTTTTAGGAATGGAAACTTTAATATGTAACCTCTAGAATTCAGAATGAAGTCAAGACCTTAAAAGAACAAAGGACAAAATGATATGACAAAATGACAATGTCTCACATATTGCTTGGATACTAAGCTAGGTTTGACGTGCTAATGTTGATATAAGGACAATTTTTTTGGACAAGGTCAAGACTCCTAATGATAACTTAGGTTATGATCTAAAGATTTGATTCTTCAAGTTTGTAAAATCTGATTTTGGAGACTAAATGCAAGTTGTTGACAATGAAAGGATAATGATAAGAACTAAGGATATGATATGGATATGATAACTCAACTTAAGACAAAAATAGGGTTTAGGACCATGTAATGATAATATGAGGATATGAGAGGACTAATAATTTAGAATATGAGAATGCAATCTAAGCCAAGACCTGAGTTTGAGATAATGAGGTCAATGCAAGGAAAATGAATGATCAAAACCTAGGAAAATGGACTTTAAAACCTAGATGTCAAATGGAATTATGACGATGCAAAGGACTATTATGAAAAGAAATGAATATGTCCTAAGACCTAAGTTTGGATCATGCAAAAGCTAGCCTTAAACGACATGGATTTTGAAACCAATGAGTCCATTTATTGATAAGCCATGTTATTGAGATCTTTTGAACTTTGGATGATAACTTTGATTTGTTCTGAGACAAGTTTTTGACCTTTGAAATCTTTGTTTGAATTTTGTGACCAAGGTTGCTTATGTCTTCCTTTAATGTGAACCTTTCCTTCAGTGTGATTTTATTTTGAAATGATACTTTAATATGTCCACAAACACAAAAGATAGAATGGCTATTTGACTTGTTGCATGAAATAAAAGCACATTCAATTACACTCCTAACATTTGGTAAGGACAACATTTATTGGATTCTCACTGCAGGTAAATATGAGTTGCACTTATTTAGAAATGATAGCCTAGAAGTTTGGTGACACTCGCTCCCCAACCATTACATTCACTTCTTGGCTACACCAAAATTCAAATTCCCAAAGACCTGAATATCTAAGGGAATTTTTTATCTCAACTTTGAACTGCGAGATTATGGGACGACTTCATAGGTCTGACATCATGCGCTAACAAATAGATGGATTTTGGGCTTCTAAAATAGTTTGGATCTTAGTGGAGGAACTTCAATGGAACTTGGTGTGTACCCATGCAGCGGTGAATCATTTAAGAGCCTATCCTAAAGGAACCATTAGTGTAGATACACATCACCAAGCAACCATGGCTTTCACCTAACTTTTTAATTTATATAGCGAGTTGAAGAAGTATCGCTTGGATCATTCCCTGTCACCGACCATAATGGGTTCTAGAGAGGCAAACCCTCTAAAAAAAGAAAAATTTGAGTGTCAATAACACTTTTCTCTTGCACCCATGACCACAAGAGCCAAGGGAGAGGACAGTGTGTGTTAGGAGTAGGTCCCCTCAAACACACAAGTGTGCCAACCAAACAAAACACTTGTTCATTTTAATCCCAAATCGAAATGTGATTTAACTACTAAAACAAAGACACTTTGTTTCAAGTTTCAATCTTTGACAAGGTCCTGCATGAAATCATTCGTAGTTTTTCAAAGTATATCTTCTCCCAATGAGTGCCAAATTGTTGCATAGATCATCAATAACACAAAAATCCTAACAATTTATTATCAAGTGATTCTGCAATCAAACATTATACCTGACATTCTACCCAAGCAAGTGCATAGAAGAGAGAGGGAACTTGTGCAAAACAAAGGGATCACCTATGTAGTTTATACTATCAAGTGTGCACAAAGGTCTAGCAAGTGTGCAATTCCTACAAAAGTTACAATTTGGATTGCCAACAAGATGAAATGGGTCAAATGGAAGCCTAATTTAACCATAAAACCTTAATTCTAATGTAAAATAAGACTAATTGACCTCTGAATTCATCATAATTCCAAAGAGTTTATTAATTTCTAAATACCACAAGGTCAAATTATGCCTAACAATATTCAATTATACACCTTAGATTGAGAAATTGAAATCTTTGGAATGTCCTTAAACAAAATATAGACATTCCTTCCTTAGAAACCCTAATTAAGCTAGCATGTGCATTTGTTGTTCATTTCCATTTTTATTTAGACTATGTATGTTCATTTGACCTCTCAAAGCCCTAATTGCACCAAATATGACTAAAATTTATGAAATTTTCATGATTTGTATTCATTTTAGGCCAATACTTAGTGAAATTTGTTGTTGATTTTAACTATTTGCATGAAAGTAAAGATGAAAATTTGTTGTTCTTTAACTTGAGGCCTAATTAAAACTATGTGAATTCATTTTAAGCCTTGATTAACATCTCAAAATCCTATTCAAACTCTAAAACCAAGAAAAACTCATAAATTTTGAGGTTAGAATAGATTTAAGCAGGTGCACAGTTAGAGGCTTACAAGTGTGTGTTTTAGGCTACAAGTGCTCAGAAATTTCAAGAAAGTGCACAAAATAGAGGATGCAAGTGCACAATTCCTGGGTACTATTAGTAGCAATCAAGAAGGAAGACTGAGAGGGGGGTGAATTAGTCTTCACCGGATCAAAGAAAATTAAACTCCAAAACATAAATTGATAAACCACAACAATAACAGATAAGCAAATTAACAGCACAACACACAACACCAATATTTTGAAGTGGAAAACCCAATTAAGGGAAAAACCACAGTGGGAACCTACCCACAATAAGATGATACTCTGTAGTAGTATGTGAAAATATTACAATAGGGAATACACATGCATTCAGGGACACTGCCTAGAGCTCACTGCTCAAAATATATATGCCCAAAAGACTACAACCCTTAGGGAAGTCTCACTGACTTACAATATGATTCAACCTACAATCTGAAAGGAATGAATTGCAATAATAGCATCTACAAATGCCCGATGACGGTTCCGGTTAAGCACATTTATATGCTCTGCAACACCAATCTCACTACAACACTTCGTTGAATGATATAATCCTTATTCACACATTTACCTCACTCTAATAATGCAGACACAATACCGACACCTAAATTACATAAGTATATCACCTATATATACAACTCATCAACCTTGATAACAAGGTCGAATAAACCCTCAACCCTCAACTCATAATTATAAAAATTACATTACACGATACAAAGATCTACCACCGGACCAATATTATGATTTGCATTCCATAGCATGGACCTAATTCAAATTCTCAAATGATTACATCCACTGAAAATCCCACCAAGATCAACCACAACACGCTACACCACCAAAAATATTGCATAACATGTAAATCATCACTGGTTCAAAGAAATCACCAAAGACTTCTTACAACAATCAATGCAGATCGCCAAAACAAATAGAAAACAACTAAGAAACACCATCAAGCAAAATAGTGATCAGCAAAACCAAACTACAAAACTGGACCAAAAATCCTTTCCAAACTCACCAGAATAATCCAAAGGAATATGTTGACATCTGTATACACCTAAAAATGGTCTGAAGATAATTAATTAAATAAACAATTATTTAATTAATCCCCCTTCCTAATTTAATTGAATTCATTAGGCAATTTGATTAAATTCTCCCTTTCATCTACTTATTAATAAATCTAAGGATTTATTTAATAGGTTCAATTCAATGGTCCCCTTTCATTAATTAATTCAAATTAATTAATCTTTTGCCCCCCCCCATTTAAATCAATTCTTCTAATCCTCTAATTAATTAAAACAAATCAATTTATGAGTTGTTGAGAATTAATTAGTCTTTTCCTATTATTTCAATTTTTAAATTCAAATTACCCACATGCCTCCAAACTTCTAACCACCTAACCTAACCATCCCTCTAACCTAACCCATTCCACCTAACCTTGGGTTTAACTAACCCTATCCTATCTTGCAAATTCTAACCTCCTTATCCTAACCTCCTATGGTATGGATATTTTCTTCTTGAGACACATGGCACTTTGGCCACATGTCTCCTCTCTTGGACACTTGTCCATTTATGAGCAAAGATTCTTAACACTTGTCACCACAAAGATGATAAGTATCTCTTCCTCCAACCTCTTCTCCAACCTCCTCCAATTTCACCCTTGATATCTTCAGACTCAATCTTGACCATTGATTCCTGCCACCTCACCCCTAGCCTTGGAAATCCTATAAATATCCACCATTTTGGAGCAATAAGGATCCCATCTCATTTCATCTTATGCATTGTTAATATAGGCATATCATTTGAGCATTGTTGTTATAGGCATTTTCATCATAGATCTAGTTTAATTTGATCATTTTCTAGCATAATTGTTGAATCATGTAGCTGAATCAATCTCTTTTCTAGCTTAATTGCATCATCATCATAGCTTAATCATGCACATCATTAGCTTATTTATTCTCTTGGATCAACCTAGCTTAATCAATCTCATCTTTGCATATCATTATCATTTCAAATCCTCCATCTAGGTGTAGTCAAATCACTGGGATTGCTTATCCAGATCTGAGAGCAAATCCATACTCACATCTCTTAGGAGGCGATAGGTCGCTTTGTCATGGTTTTACCTTTCTTTTGCTTATGATTTTCTAACCATGCTTGTAATGATTTATTGAGTGTTTTGTGTTGCAGCTATAGGTATTGCACATCACAGGCACGACATTTTGGCGCCCACCGTGGGGCCGGAAATCTTATTTTTGGCCTCTCAAGCATCATCAAATCTTCATTTCTGGCCAGGTCTGAATCAGAATCTCGTATGATTTCCTTTTCAGTATCGTACAAGATCCTTTGTGCACTAAAATGATAATTCTTCCTTACTCATACAAGCTTTTAAGGATTCTGAATTGTCGTATGAGCTCCATTTTGCACTCGTACGGTCAGGTAAATCATTTCGTACAAAATTTTGCTTCTGTGTTTTGAAAGAAGGTTGCATTTTAGGGTTTTCATGCTTCAATTTGATTATTACTAATGCTAACCCTAGTCTATTTGTAAGTTTTTTGGCAGCCTAACTAGTTTTTGCAGGACGATTGTCGAAGATTGTGCTTGTCAAAGCTTTGTTTCAACAAAACACATCATTACTACTAATGCATTTATTTTGCAGGTTGCCTAGGAGGATTCAACCAAACTTCATGTCTTCTTTAAGCTTTCTAGGCACACTTATTTTTGCTAAATGGAAATGAACAATCACGTATTATGTGTTTTGATGATAGGCAAGTATGCTCTCACCTTTCTTAGGTGATCAGAAAGCTAAACTCATCCTTTTCTTTCATTAGTGCATATCTTTAGCAGGCATGCCCTCCTAAGGAGCTAATAACTCTTAGCCATTAAGGTCGATGAGAGGGGAATGACCTAAGTGGGAACGGCTAATGCCAAGTAATCCAACCCACTATAAAATAAATGTGAATTGATGAAAATCAAGTCAACGCCAGTGCTCGGGAATAGCTCTCCTCCATACCTTCGGGTATATCGAACCTTGGTTTTCAAGGCTAGGAGACCACTTAATTGAGTATTATACCCCGATGCACTGAATGAATCCCTTACTAGTTCTGGTTAAATTAGAAGCTACCTGATTCACCTCTGAAAGGGTGATAATCTTTGTGTAAGAGAGATAGTAACTCTCCCAAGGCACTTGCCATATTATGCCACCATTAGCATTTGGAGTCAGATAGTACGGTGTTGAGAATCCATTGTGTGAGACTCAGTAGTCATACTCTGATTAGCTATTGAGTGTGTACCTAAGCTTGCAAGCAAAGGTTTTCTCTCTCAGCCAACTTCCTTAGCATTGTGCTTGAGCTCACTTATAATATCACGTGTTTGTTGTGTCTTCATACCTAAAACAAAAAATCAGACATCTAAAACTAGAAAACAGAAGCAAAACATCAAACTTCAATGATCAAAAATCTATCCAAATAATACTTTTTACCTATGTTCTGTCTTGAGTCATATGAGCTTGTGTTTTGTCATAGGAGCCTTCTTGTTTGTCATATGGTTTAGAAAGATTTGTCGTACGAGTCCTCTGGTTTATCATTTTTCTCAGTAAGTGTTGTCGTACGAGGTCTAGTTTATCATTTTACTCAGTGGGATTTTTCATATGACCTTGTGCTTTGTCATATGAGATTCCTGATTTGGCATATGGGTTTGATTGTATTGTCGTCTGAAGCTTCTTAAACTATCATACAGATTTTTGTCTCTGTTGGTCCAGAGTTGTCTTCTTGTACATCTTTTTCAGGTCTGTCATATTTGCTCGGTCAGTTTATAGTGATCATAAACACCTGTTATCTGTTATTTTATGCTTGGATTGTCTTCTTGGTTAGCTTGGTCAAGTTATCATTTGTCAAATCGGGCTCTAGAAGATAAACACCTGAAGATTTTCAAGTACTCACATTCAACAAGTTCAACATCTAAACATCTCAAAGTGCATTATCACCCTCTTTGATAAACTAATCACTCAAACATAGTTTATCATCAGGATCTATCATCCTCTATCATGAAACTACAATGCTTGGTTAGAATAATCTTGTCCCACATCGTAGGATATATCATTCCTATTGGACTTTATTTTTATCAAATCATCATCATTGCACTCCAAAACTGAAGATCGAAAAACTTGCAAACTTTTAAACACTTGAATCATCTTTTCATGTCATATCGCTCTATCACATTTACATTGACAGTTGATCACTTATCAAAACAACTTTTAGACAATCGAATCCTAGCACAATATCTAACACACGTGTATGCCCATTTTAACCAGAGCTCAGAGACGAAAAATCCCAGAAACAGAAATCGAAACATTGGAAATAACTGAAGAGCATAGAACCATGGAACATGAAGATGAAATAAAAGTTGAAGGATAAATAACATAACAAAATATCAAAGACATCAAAAAAGATCCTCAATTTGATAAATTTATGCAAAAATTATTGGAGGGAGAAAAAGAAAAATATTTCCCAATGTTAGCAAAATCTGGTGCTACACTTCCCCAAGATTTTGATGTGAACAAACTGACATAAAAGAAAAGTGACCCCCTGGTGTAGGAGCACCCTTCCAAGCTCTCCCTCCTTTTTGTTTTGTTGGTACTATGCTTCTTATGAAGCCATTGTATATAAAATAATGAGCCAAGTGCTCATAGGTCCTAGTTAGGGTCCTAGAGGAGATCTTAGGGGTCATAAGTCAAGATTGAGATTTTCTTGAAAATGAAGGGTATGTGTGTCTTTTTGGTGTTTAGGAGTGCTTCATAACATGGTGGTGTCCTTAGGTTGGCCCAATGTGGGTTTAGGAGTCATGAAAAGCAACATTGAGAAAGTTGCTCAAAAGTTGCAAAAGTTGCATGACAACTTTTAAAAGTTGTCAAGCAACTTTTCCACTAGGAGGTCTAAATCCATAGTTTGGAATGGACAACCCTAATATGGGCACATGGGTCGAGGAAAAGGTGGTATAAGTATTTGTAAACCCTAAGTTAATGGGTTGGATGTCAAGGATTGTACGGCCCAAGCAAGAAAAGCTTGACTGTGACTGTTTGTTGGTTACTAGTCAGTTTAAATGAATCTACCGAGAAAGTTAATGGATTGATTTGCATGTAAGAGTGTGTGGAGTGTCTTCAATGGTGTAAATATCTTCATGGTGAGAAATTAGATTAGGTTTTTGTTTGCAGGTTGAGTGTGTTTGTAAATAGTTTGTAAACTGTCTTTTCTCTGTCCAGTTTTAGACTAGTTTGGGCAAATGAAGTCATAACTCCATTCCCCATTGTGGAATCACCATGAAACCATGGGGAATGGAAGTGAAGACCCTGTACTATAGTCCCATGCAAGAAGGGCCCTTGGAAATGCAAGGAGGCCAAACAAAGACCCACTCCTAGGCGAGACTGGACAGTGCCCGGCTAGGAGAGGTCAAGTTGCAGAGGTCTTGAAGAGCAAGGTTGGTCAGAGGAGAGTGCACCCTTTGGAGGAGGTGCAGAGGAGTGACTGAAGAATAATTGGTGTGAAGGAGGAGCCTCCACCAATTCAAACAAGGTGGATAAAACTCAAAACACTCACTATGACCCAGGCAGACCCTAAAAACCCTCACAAAAAACCCTTGAAAACCTTAAAATCCACCTAGGACAGTGTACAGACACTTGGAGGCCTAAAACCTAGAAAATCCTTGAGTCCTTGCCAAATGAATGGTAGTCCATTTTGGGAGTTTGGGTTGTTTGTGCATTGTTTGTGAGAGGGAGCCCTAAAGGATCGGGTAGGAGGCCTAATTGGTCCTAATCCTTATAGCCCTATTTGAAGGCAAAAACCCAAATTAGTGAAATTGGTAAGGGGTTAGAATCTTGAAACCTCTTGGGGGCACATGAATGGGTGGAAAGACCATGAACGAGACCTATTATAACCTTGTTAAGACCTTGGAAGGTGTGGAACAAGCTTAGCCCTTATTAGCCATAGTAAGGGGTTTTGAGTCTCATGAGTAGGTGAGACCTTAGCAGAAGCATTGCAACTCATTGGTGGGTGGAATTGGGCAAGGTCAAGGGATTCCTCAAGAAAAGGAAGTCCTAGAGACCCTAGGGTGTGTAGAGAACACCAAGTGATCCAAGGAAAGGATCCAAGAGCATAGACTAGGCTAGTCTATCCCTAGCCCCATCCCATCAAATTGGTATCAGAGCTTAGTTAAAGGTTTTTCAGACTTTGTATGTCTCTATATATTGGTGAATCAGTAGGGGAGGGCAGAATGGTCACTAATGTAGAGCTGGCTAGAGAAGTAGAAGAGCAGAAGGAGAAAAATAGACTCCTTGAAGAAGCTATGAGTGAGATAAGGGATAAACTACAGGAAGTGGTGGATCAGAGGACACAAGGACCTTGGGGTGAAGATACCAAGGGTAAAGGAAAGAAAACTATAGACATAGATAATATTATCCCTGAACCAGATCCCTTGTTCAATGAAGAACCATTTGTAAAGGCTATTTAGGCTTTGAACACCAAGGCTTTTTAAGGATTGTCACATTTCAGTGGAAGAATGGACATAGACACTATTATGGAGTGGATTGAGGGCATGGAAAACCACTTTGAGTGTGAGGGAGTGACAGAGGCTCAGAAGATTAAAGTTGCCAAATCAAGATTAAGGGGAGCAGCTTTGACATGGTGGAAGTACCTGCAAGAAGAAAGGGTTAGTATGGGGAAGCTACCTATTGCCAATTGGAAGGCCATGGTGAGTAAGATCAAGGAGAACTACTTACCAGAGGATTATGAAGTCCAACTTCATAAGAAGAGATAGAGATTGAAGCAAAAAGATCTTGATGTAACCTTCTACACTGAAGAATTTCAAAAGCTATGTCTTAGATCCAAAGTCCAAGAAGATGAATCTATTAAGGTGGCTAGGTATCTAAGCGGCCTAAAGTGGAACATTCAAGAGGAGATAAGCCTATGGACTCCTACAACTATCCAAAAGTGTCATCAGCTTGGTGCCAAGGTAGAAGAGAGGAACAAAAGGAAAGGAGACTCCAATAACAGGGGTAGAGGCAGAGGTAGAGATCAAGTGAATCACCGAGGTGGTTACCAAAGCAAGGCAAATGAGCAGAGGAACCAAGGAGAAGCCAAGCTGACTAAGCATGGTAGTGAAACCAATCTTAGAGGAGGAAATTCTAGAGGAAGAGGTGTACAAGGTGGTCCAAATAGGGGTAGAGGTACCAGCAGAGGTAACTCCTACTTTGCAACTATGAAGTGTTACAATTGTGGACAATTGGGACACCTGGCATATAGATGCCCTGACAAGCCTACATGTTCAAACAATGGAAAGAGGATTTCTTATGCACATGAAGACTCTTCAAAAAGAAAGACACCTAAGGTGGACCATATTAAATCAGAGATTGGAGAAAATCTGATGTTCAATAGTGTCTTGATAAGGCAGCTAGTCAAGAATTAACCTAAGCATAGGAGAGCATTGTTTAGGGTGAGATGCAAGATTCTTGGTAAAGTTTACAAGGTGATAGTTGATTCAGGGTCAACTAACAATATCATATCAGAAGAGGTAGTTAGGAAGCTAAAACTCACAAGGATACCCCACACTAACCCATACAAGGTGACATGGTTGAATCATGAGCAGAGTGTGTTAGTCAATGAACAAACTTGGGTAGAGTTTTCTATTGGAGGATACAAGGATAAGATCCTTTGTGATGTGTTACCTATGGATGCATGTCACTTATTACTAGGAAGACCCTAGCAATTTGATAGGAAGGTGATCTATGATGGAGAGGAGAACTCCATTTCCTTTAAGAAGGATAGCAAGACCTTCAAAATTGAGTCCTTGACAGAGAATGAAGAAGGAACTTCAAAGACACCTAGTGTCTTAATGGCTACTCGTAAAGAGTTCTTAAACTTGCTACATGAGGAGGAGATAGTGAAGTGTGCCATCTTTGTGAGGCCAAAGGAGGAAGAAGACAAGTTTCACATAGAAGTACCCATGGAGGTAAAGGAAATGTTGCAAGAGCATAAGGATATAGTGAGTGATGGAGCACCTACAACACTCCCACCTAGAAGGTCTATAAGCCATCAAATAGACTTTGTTCCTAGAGCATCCCTACCTAACAAGGCAGCATATAAGCTCACACCTGATCAAAATAAGGAGGTAGCAAGGCAAGTGCAGGAGTTATTGGAACAAGGATTGATTAAGAAGAGCATCAGCCCATGTGCAGTCCCGATAGTGCTAGCATCAAAGAAGGGAGGCAAGTGGAGACTTTGCACTGACTCAAGACCAATCAATAGGATCACCATAAGGTATAGATTTCCTATTCCTAGAATAGAGAATCTAATGGACTGTTTAGGAGGGGCTATGTATTTTACCAAGCTAGACCTTAAAAGTGGTTATCACCAGATAAGAATTAAGGAGGGTGATGAGTGGAAGACTGCTTTCAAGACCATAGAAGGATTGTATGAATGGCTTGTGATGCCATTTGGACTCACCAATGCCCCAAGAACCTTCATGAGGTTGATGAATGAGGTGTTAAAAGACTTCACAGGCAGATTTGTGTTGGTGTACCTAGATGACATCCTCATCTATAGCAAAACCAAAGAGGAGCACCTTGAGCATTTGAGGTTAGTCTTAGAGAGGTTGCATGAGGAGAAGTTATCAATCAACCTAGAGAAGTGTGACTTCTTGAAACAAGAGCTGGTCTACTTAGGATTTGTGGTGTCTAAGGGAACCTTGAAAATGGATCCAAGCAAAGCGGAGGCAATCTTGAATTGGTCTGCACCTAAAATAGGGACTGAAGTTAGAAAATTCCATGGATTAGCTCAATTCTATAGGAAGTTTGTGAGTAACTTCAGTGGTATATGTGCACCATTCCTTGACACCATAAAAGGAGGCCTTAAAACTAAGTTTGAATGGACAAAGCAGGCTGACAAAGCATTTCAAATGTTGAAGCAAGAAGTAGCCACAAAACCTATCCTTCTCCTACCTATGTTTGAGAAGCTATTCGCATTGGAGTGTGATGTGAGTGGAATTCCAGTAGGTGGTGTATTGAGTCAAGAGGGAAGACCTGTGGCATTTTTCAGTGAGAAGCTTAATGAAGCAAAGAAGAAGTACTCATCCTATGACCTAGAGTTGTATGCATTAGTGCAGTCTCTAAAGAAATGGAGGCATTACCTACTCCCAAAATAATTTGTGGTGTTCACAGACAACTAGGCATTGAGTTACATCAAAACTCAAGAGAATCTTAGCAATACACATCTGAAATGGATGGAATACCTCCAGTCCTTCACCTTCACCATCAAGCATAAGAAGGGGCAACTTAACAAGGTGGCAGATGCCTTAAGCATGAAGTTGTTGACAGTTCAAGAGTTACAGTTGCAGAGTATAGGAATAGAAGGTTTCAAAGACCTCTATGAAGGAGATGAAGACTTCTCATCAGCTTACAAGGTTTGCAAAGAGTTTGAGAACCATTTCCATGGTGAGTATGCAAATTACACTCTCCAAAATGGTCTCTTGTTCAAGGGTAATCATTTGTGTGTACCAAGAGGGTCCATGAGGGAGAACCTCATCCAAGAGAAACATAATGGTAGTTTAAGTGGACACTTTGGAGTCAACAAAACCTTGAATTTAGTACAGAGGTACTATTATTGGCCTAAGTTGCCAAGAGATTTGAAAATATATGTAGAGCAATGTGGTGTATGCCAAAGAGCAAAAGGAGGATCAAGCAATGCTGGTCTCTATCAACCATTACCGGTCCCAAATAGACCTTGGGAATGTATAAGCATGGACTTTGTAGTAGGACTTCCCAAGACTAAAATAGGTATGGACAGAATCTATGTGGTAGTAGATAGATTTTCCAAGATGAGTCATTTCATTCCATGTAAGACTACACATGATGCTAGCTATGTTGCACATCTCTTCTTCAAAGAGATTGTTAGGATTCATGGACTCCCTTTAAGCATTGTTTCAGACAAGGATAGCAAGTTCATGGGTCATTTTTGGCAAACATTATGGAGGAGACTTGGAACTAATCTCTCATTTAACTTAGCTTACCATCCACAAACAGATGGCCAAACTGAAGTCATCAATAGGGTGTTAGGCAATTTGTTGAGGTGTTTAACTAAGGAGTATGGGCAGACATTGGATCTAGTCATTCCACAAGTAGAGTATGCATATAATGACAGTGTGAATAGGACCACTGGTAGAAGTCCTTTTGAGGTTGTCTATGGTAGACATCCAAGGGGAGTATGTGAGTTGAGAGACCTTGGTACCTTGGAAATGAAGAGTGGGAAAGTAGAGGACTTCACTCAAACCATCAAGGAAGTCCAAGAGCAAGTTAAGAAGGCCATCCTTGAATCCACTCAAAAACTGAAAGCCAAAGTGGATGAGAAAAGGAGAGAAGTTCAGTTCAAGGTGGGTGACTATGTGATGGTCCATTTGAGCAAAGCTAGGATGCAAAGTGGTAAGCCTACCAAATTGCAAATGAAGAGGGTAGGACCTTGTAAAACTCTGGCAAAATATGCTGAGAATGCCTATAAAGTGGATTTACCTTCAGATTTATCTATATCACCACTCTTTAATGTAGCTGATCTGATCATGTACAAGGGAGAGATAGCAAGGCAGACTGAGAACCAAGCCAAGGTACTACAAGACTTGGATGTGAATACCTTGCCTCAAGTGAAGAAGCCTATAGCAGAGGAGATTTTGGAGTCAAGAGTGAAGAAGTCTACCAGACACCAGGTCTACATGGAGAACTTAGTGAAATGGGCAGATCAACCAGTATCTGAAGCTACATGGGTGGAGGAGAGCAAGTTCAAGACACTTGGCATAGACCCGGCTCTCATCTCTTCTTCTATTTCTTAGTTGTGTGCAGAGGGGCAGTATGGTGCAGAAGCACCCTTCCAAGCTCTCCCTCCTTTTTGTTTTGTTGGTACTATGCTTCTTATGAAGCCATTGTATATAAAATAATGAGCCAAGTGCTCATATGTCCTAGTTAGGGTCCTAGAGGAGATCTTAGGGGTCATAAGTCAAGATTGAGATTTTCTTGAAAATGGAGGGTATGTGTGTCTTTGTAGTGTTTAGGGGTCCTTCATAACATGGTGGTGTCCTTAGGCTGGCCCAATGTGGGTTTAGGAGTCATGAAAAGCAACATTGAGAAAGTTGCTCAAAAGTTGCAAAAGTTGTCAAGCAACTTTTCCACCAAGAGGTCTAAATCCTTAGTTTGGCATGGACAACCCTAATATGGCACACAAACCAAGGCAAAGGTGGTATAAGTATTTGTAAATCCTAATTTAATACGTTGGATGTCAGGGATTGTATGGCCCAAGCAAGAAAAGCTTGACTGTGACTGTTTGTTGGTTACCAGTCAGTTTGAATGAATCTACCGAGCAAGTTAATGGATTGATTTGTGTGTAAGAGTGTGTGGAGTTTCTTCAATGGTGTAAATATCTTCATGGTGAGCAATTAGATTAGGTTTTTGTTTGCAGGTTGAGTGTGTTTGTAAATAGTTTGTAAATTGTCTTTTCTCTGTCCAGTTTTAGACTAGTTTGGGCAAATGAAGTCATAACTCCATTCCTCATTGGGGAATCACCATGAAACCATGGGGAATGGAAGTGAAGACACTGTACTATAGTCCCATGCAAGTAGGGCCCTTGTAAATGTAAGGAGGCCAAACAAAGACCCACTCCTAGGCGAGACTGGACAGTGCCCGACTCGGAGAGGTTAAGTTGCAGAGGTCTTGAAGAGCAAGGTTGGTCAAAGGAGAGTGCACCCTTTGGAGGAGGTGTAGAGGAGTGAGTGAATCATCATTGGTGTGAAGGAGGAGCCTCCACCAATACAAACAAGGTGGCTAAAATTCAAAACACTCACTGTGACCCAGGCAGACCCTAAAAACCCTCACAAAAAACCCTTGAAAACCTTAAAATCCACCTAGGACAGTGTACGGACACTTGGAGGCCTAAAACATAGAAAATCCTTGAGTCCTTGCCAAATTAATGGTAGTCCATTTTGGGAGTTTTGGTTGTTTATGCATTGTTTGTGAGAGAGAGCCCTAAAGGACTGGGTAGGAGGCCTAATTGGTCCTAATCCTTGTAGCCCTATTTGAAGGCAAAAACCCAAATTAGTGAAATCGGTAAGCGGTTAGATTCTTGAAACCTCTTGGGGGCACATGAATGGGTGGAAAGACCATGAACGAGACCTATTATAACCTTTCTAAGACCTTGGAAGGTGTGGAACAAGCTTAGCCCTTATTGGCCATAGTAAGGGGTTTTGAGTCTCATGAGTAGGTGAGACCTTAGGAGAAGCATTGCAACTCATTGGTGGGTGGAATTGGGAATGGTCAGGGGATTCCTCAAGAAAAGGAAGTCCTAGAGATCCTAGGGTGTGTAGAGAACACCAAGTGATCCAAGGAAAGGATCCAAGAGCATAGACTAGGCTAGTCTATCCCTAACCCCATCCCATCACCCCCCCCCCTAATAGAGAACAATATGAGGATATTTTTGGTCTCAAAATGAATGAAACACCATTTCCTGGTAATACTAAAACCAATGAAGAAACTTACATTCCTGAAACAGATGACGTAGAAATTCTAAATAATTTTCAATCCAATAAAGATACAAGAAGGACTAGAGATGATACAAGAAGAGATACAGATCCTCCTAGAATACAAAATCATGGTTATGCAAGAACAAATCATGTTGATAATCCTATCACAACACTCACGCAACAAATACAAACACTGCAAACACAAATTCAAGATATGTAGAGAGGAAATGTTAGAAGATACTCACTTCAAGAAATTTGTCCTTGTCCATTCGACATAAATCTAAACATGATACCATTTCCTATAGGTTGTGAAACTCCTAGATATGAAAAATATGATGGAAGGACTAACCCTCAAGATCATATATGATAATTTTTCACAATGAGTATGTAGTTTGCACGTGAGGATACCTACTTGATGAGATTATTTCTGAAAAGCTTAACTGGACTAGCTATGAAATGGTTCTCCAAACTTCCACCTGGAATCAGATCATTCTCAAAATTGGTGGATAAGTTTGTTTCACAATACTCTTACAACATACAACATGAAGTAATAATCCTAGACCTATGTAATTCCAAACAAAAGAGTGGAGAACCTTTCATGACATTTTTACAACAATGGAGATGGTTAGCTTCACGATATCCTCGTACAGTGCCAGAGTATGAAAAAATGGACATATTCATCAACAACCTAAATGATCAAATGAGTTATTATCTAAAAATGTCAGGAAACCAAAGTTTCAGAAAGATGATTGATAATGGAATCAAAATGGAGGAATCCATGATAAAGAAAGGTGAGTTGAAGATATACAAAGGAGTCCATCCTCCTAACAAAAACACTAATAACAATAATCACAATGATAAGCCAAAGTTTTGGAATAGAAATCATAATATCATCAACGATGGAATAGTGGATAACAACAATGTGAAACCAAAGCAACCAATTTTTAATTTATCCCGTCACTCAGCAACGGCTCAGCAAAACAACTATCACCAAAAAGAAACTATCAAAAATTTCTTTCTAAGACAATTTACAAACATTGGTGAACCCCTTGGATCCGCACTAAAGACACTTATCGCAAACAAATTGATTAATTTTCCAGAAGAAAGGAACTATGAACCTCAAGTAAAACCACCTTGGTGGAATTATAACCATTATTATGATTTCCATCGAAACAAGGGACATCACACAGATAATTGTCAGCAGTTGAAGCATGTCATCCAAGATTTGATTGATAATGGAGTAATAGTAGTGGATGGACATACAACAAATGAATCTCATACAGCTTTTAAAACTCTACTTCCAAACTATGAGAAAGGTGAATCATCAACAACAAATAATGGTAAGGGTAAAGCG
Source organism: Cryptomeria japonica (assembly GCF_030272615.1). Taxonomy (NCBI): domain Eukaryota; kingdom Viridiplantae; phylum Streptophyta; class Pinopsida; order Cupressales; family Cupressaceae; genus Cryptomeria; species Cryptomeria japonica. The sequence continues at coordinate 88,131,754 of NC_081406.1, forward strand.
AAGGTAAACTATGCTCATACATATGATAATGTGGTAAATGTGATTGTAGTTAAAGAAAAGAAAAATCAAGAACCTGTTCATGCTATCACAAGAAGCAAAGCTAAAGTTGTTTTGTTGGGTCTTACAACAAAGACATCATCCCCTACAAAACAATATAACCAATTGGATCAATTACAGAAAACACCCACACAAATATCCATCTTAGAACTTTTAAAGCTTTCACCTGCACACAAAGAAATTCTTCAATGAGCATTAGTAGATACAACAGTGTCTAAAGATTTGGATATAGATCAATTCCAAACCAGGGTGGGACACCTCATGACCCCTCACTACTTATCATTCACCGAAGAAGATGACATGTCCTTGCAACATCCCCATAATTCTCCCTTGCATATCAAAGTCATCATTCATAAGACATGAGTTAAACATGTCCTAATAGATGGAGGAGCTGGTTTAAATATTTTCTCTTTGAGTCTATTTTGTGCTTTAGGTTTTTCAGAAGGTGCAGTTGATCCCTAGAAAAAGATCACCATTAAAGCCTATGATGAAGAAGAACGTTCCTCTAAAGGAATTGTGATGTTACTCATCAGAGTGGGACCTTTACAGAAAGACACAGCATGTCAAGTTCTAGACTTGGACTTATCATACAACATACTATTGGGAAGACCCTGGATACATGACATACAAGTTGTTCCATCAACATATCATCAGTGCTTAAAGTTTCCCTACAATGGGCAGGAAATCATGATCTCAACAGATTCAAATCCATTTCAATATTGCAGTAATCTCAAACCAGCTCAAGAAGTCATTGTTCCTCATAATAGGGAGGCATCATCTTCAAACACACAATCTAAAGAAAAATCATTTGACTCAATTTTGTCAAGTATGGAAAAACAAATGCAGCTAAGATATCGAGGGAATGAATAATATTCAATATCACAATTACCCCTTTCTCCTAAATCCTTTGGAAAACCATCAAACTCTAAACAATAACCAATTGTAAACATCTTCCGATATTTGATGGAGCATTTGTTAGTGTTGGAACCTTATCAGAGGAAACAAAAGACAAAGATGTACTATAATGGCTATACAAAGATTAAGAAGTTCAACAAAAGATCAACAATGTCTGCATACCTATAGAAAAGTATGGAAAAGGATTTAACATTCTCAGAAAAATGGGATACACTAGAACAGTCCTATAGGGAAAAGAAAAGAAGGTATATCAGAACCTATCCAACCTTACACTCAATAGGCTATAGACAAAACATGCTTAGGGTATAGACAAGTTACTCTACCAGAAGACACATCTTTTAGCCAACAACAAGAGGAATATGAAAATAGACAAGAACAACTGGCAATTGAAAGAGAAGAAACATCAGCTAAGCAACAAACACAAGAAAACATAAAATGGGAAAATAAGCAAGCTTCAAATCAACAAGAAAAATAAACTAAAAGCACCTCTCAAGCAGCCTTAAATCTCAATAAAAACAAGCATGAACCTAGTACTAATCAAGGAGAGATCATAGCAAGGTTGACAGAACTCAATCTCAGTCCTGAAGAGGTTGAATATGAAAGAAGAAAGGATATAGAAACAAAAGCTGAAGAAACAAATCAAACACTATATAAACAAATATGTAGATTGTAGGTTGCAAGTGATACAGATTCTAATGAATGGGAATGGGATTCCTATCACTCTAAAGAATTAACTAAAGAAAATTGCTTTGAAGAAGATGTAGGAGTCGATGTAGTTCACATATATACAGGGCAAACGTTAGGAACTAGTTTGCTTGAATTAGAATCACATTTGGTTGACTTGGACTTAACCGAGGACGATCAAGAGCTTCTTGTGCAAGGTCATTTTGATGAGAGTACCATTCTAGACATTGACATACATATTGAAAACTTTGATACATCTATCATGACCCTCGAAACATCCCAACCTGAGGACCCCTTACCTCTAATCTACCCTAAATTTATTGATTTGGAAAATGAATGACATACTGCCATTGATACCTTTTCAAATGACAATGCCATATCTATATATCTTAACGCAATTGAACCCGTAACAACTCTCACCAAGAATTCAAGCAACACATCTTCCAGTCAAGTGGATGCCAAATCTCCTAGTCGGAAAAAGGAAAATAAAGAAAACAATATCAAGTCTAATGTTGAAAACCATTTCTTGGCAACATTAGATCAAGAAAAAGTAAAAAGAAAGGATGCGTCTAATGGTCAAAACCTCCTTGAGGCACCGAAAGATGGAAGATTTGACACTTTACCTGTGCACTATCAAGAAAGGTCATCCATTTTGATCGAACCAATAGAGGCAGTTAACATTGGAACAATAGAGCAACCAAAGATCCTACATCCAGCAACTTCTCTGTCAGAAGAAGAAATGCAATAATATATGGAATTCTTCAAATGAAGGCAACTCAATTTTTCCTGGTCATATGCAGACATGTCAGGGTTAGATCCAGAGCTTATTATGCATCACTTAAATGTCAATCCAAGAGCCAAACCAGTCAAATAGAAGTTAAGGAAAATGCATCCGCATATCGCTCTCCTAGTCAAAGCAAAACTTAAGAAATTGTTGGATGTTGGATTTATTAGACCTATAACTTATCCTTAATGGGTATACAACATCATTCTTGTTTCAAAACCAGATAAAAGCATTAGAATAGGCATAGACTTCAAAGATCTTAATAACGCATGTCCAAAGGATGACTTTCTTTTGCCTAACATTGACATCATTGTAGATTTAACTGCTGGACACTCCATGTTCTCTCTAATGGATGGTTTCTCTAGATACAATCAAATTAAAATAGCACCTAAAGATCAAGAAAAGATAGCTTTCACATGCCAATGGGGTACTATCTGCTGGAATGTCATGCCTTTTGGACTAAAGAATGTAGGTGCTACATATGAAAGAGCTATGACAATAATATTCCATGATATGATGCATACATTCATGGAAGACTATGTAGATGACATCTTGGAAAAATCATACAACAGAGAAGAACATATAGGAATACTAGAAAAGATCTTTGACGGGTTAGAACAATATAAGATACGAATCAATCCTAAGAAATGTGCCTTTGGTTCACTTTAGGAAAGCTATTGGGATACATTTTTTTAGCTAGAGGTATCGAAGTAGATCTAGCTAAGTTAAAAGCAATCATGGAAATGGTATCTCCCAAGAATATAAGTCAACTTAGATCACTCCAAGGGAGACTCTAGTCAATTAGAAGATTTGTTGCTCAACTAGCAGATAAATGTCAACCATTTACTCATCTATTGCATAAAAATATTCATTTCAAGTGGGACCATCAATGTGAGGAAGCATTCAACAAGATCAAGTCATATCTCATGCAACCACCTATCCTAATGTCACCAATTCCAGGAAATTCGTTGTTACTATATGTATTGACCACTAAAGTATCATTAGGAGTTTTGCTTGCACAATAGGATAATGAAGAAAAAGAACAAGCCAGCGACTACATTAGCAAAACATTAGTGGCATATGAGCTCAACTATTCCCCAACAGAAAAAGCATGCTTGGTGGTAGTTTTTGCTTCTCAAAAATTAAGACACTATCTACTATCTCACTCCATTAAGTTAATAGCTAAAATCGATCCTCTGAAGTCTTTACTCAGCAAGGCAACATTAACAGGACGATTAGCAAAATGGATCATGATCCTAAGTGAGTTTGATATTGAATATGTAGACATAAAAGCTATAAAGGGACAAGTCATTGCAGACCAACTAGCTGAGGCACCACTTCAGGATAATCATCCTTTACAAATTGAATTTCCCAATGTTGATGTCCTCAAGGTCACAAAAAAAACATGGCAACTATACTTTGATGGTTCATATACACAACATGGATTAGGAGCAGGTATTCTATTCATCACACCACAAGGGTATACAATTCCAAAAGCATACAAATTAAGATTTCCATGCACCAACAATACAGCAGAATATGAAGCTTTGGTTATAGGTATCAAAATGGCTATAGAATGGAACATTACACAACTTCAAGTCTTTGGAGACTCTCAGCTCGTCATCAATCAAATCAATGAGGATTATCAAACAAAGGATGAAAATTTAATGCCTTATAAAAAGATGGTTGATGATATAAAGAAATACTTTGTAAAAATAAATTTTTCAGAAAATTCCAAGGAATGACAACAAAGCAGTAGATGCCATGGCTACACTTGCTTCTCTCCTTCAGGCACAGGAAAATCAACAGCGTTATAAATTCCTGGTTGAAGAGTTGTTTTACCCTGCTCATAATTATCTTGATTCCCAAACTATTTGTCACCTTGTTGGGCATGATTCCTCCCGCTATGGCCACATACCTGAAAGATAATATCCTCCCTACTGACTTATCAAAAAATCAAAAGAGAAACTTTATTCGCCATTCCTCCCATTTTACTCTTGTCGTGGATACCCTATTAAACAAGGTCTAGATGGTACTCTTTTAAGATGTCTCAAACAAGAAGAATCTAAGAAGACCTTACATGAAGTCCATAACGGCATTTGTGGCACTCATTCAAGTGGTCTTACCCTTTCAAAAAAACTCATACGCTTGGGCTATTATTGGCCAACTATGGAACGAGATTCTTTTCAGATAGCTAGAACATGCAAACAATGTCAGATCCATGGGAATTTGATTCATGCACCAGCACACAAACTTCATGCTTTGGCAACATCTTGGCCTTTCTATCAATGAGGTATTGATCTAGTAGGAAAGATAAATCCTTCTTCATCTAATGGTCACAAATTTATCCTTCTCACTACAGAATATTTCACAAATTGGATTGAGGCAATACCTCTCACAAATATCATAGGAAAACAAATTGTTGCATTTATCTTGAACTTCACCATCTGTCTCTATGGAATACCCATGACCATTATCACTGATAATGGGTGACCGTTCAAGAATCAAGATGTACAAGAACTATGTGAGAAATTAAAGATCTAGCACAGATTTTTCACACCCTAATATCCACAAGGGAATGGGCAAGCAGAAGCATCAAACAAAACTATTCTGAAAATTCTCAAAAAGATAGTAAATGATGATGGAAGAGATTGGCATATTCAATTTAACCCTACTCTATGGGCCTACCATACCAATATTCGCACACCAACAGGTGCCACACCTTTCTCTCTTGTCTATGGATCAGAAGCAATACTACCAATAGAAGTAGAAATACCTTCTCTATGAATATCATTAAAAGGTCTTATCCCAGATGAAGAACAGCGAGTATCTAGATTGCAGGAGTTAGAATTGATCCATGAACAAAGACAAAATGCCTTTGATCATTTAAAAGTATATCAGCAAAGAATGTGTCGCATTTATAATCATAGGGTCAAACCACGAGTCTTTCAAGTTGGGGAACTAGTACTAAAGGAAAATCCATGCAACTAGGCAAATCAAGAAAAGAAAGGAAAGTTCGAACCAAACTAGTTAGGTCCATTTGTGATCACAGCAGTATTTGGGTTAGGAGCATATCAGCTACCAACACAGGACGGAGATCAACTCGAGGAACCCATCAATAGAATGCATCTGAAAAAGTTTTATGTCTGAAAAAGAAGAAAAATCCAAAAACAGTGAAAAAGCAAAAAAAATCAAAAATGGTGAAAAAGCAAAAAAATCCAAAAATAGTGAAAAAGAAAAACATTCAAAAACAATAAAAAAAGTAGTAAAATCCAAAAAAAAGTGAAAAAGCAGAAAATCTAAAAAAAAATCAAATATGAGAAAAAGTGCAATAAAAAAAACAGATGGTGAAAACCTGGCAAACAGACGCTATCTGTCTGCTAGCTCTTCCATCTATTAGTTCATGCATCATTTGTTCATATCCATAATAAATCCATAGTACATACGTAGGCATCTTGGGTGGCTTCTTGTCATGATTTGGATCATTGGGTATATCATAATGAATTTGTTTCTAGGCTTGGGGCAAAAACTTGCACCTAGCTGGGGGCAAAAATTTTGATCATTTTGAGCTTAATCAAATAGGGAGAACAATAGTTAGGCAACCCTTATCAAGCAAAAACTGAGACACATCCAACATTGAACAAGAGATTAACTTATCAAATATCAAACTATCGCATGTCAGTCTAAGCACATTTGTACACTTTTCAATGGATGATATATTTTGGATAATGATTTAAACATGCTTGTTCAACTTTTCTATCTTGATTTTTGCTATCATGATTTCTGAGTAACTCCAGGATGTCTCTGACTAGAGGAACAAGGAAGGAACATGATATTTTTCTTGTCTGTTGTATGTAGATTAATCATTGATATGTGCAAATTTGTCTCGGGACATGATCATCGGAGTATCATCGAAGACATTTCCGATTTGCCTATTGAAATGGTTAATACTACCTATTTTACACAAGCAAAACTCAGGTCATCTCGGTTCAATTATACCTTGATGCTTGTGCTAACTTGCCATATCAAAATCCAGGAAAGTCGTGCTCAGGTCATCATGGTTTAATTATACATCGATGTTTGCACTAACTTCCCACATTTAAAAAATCTCAATGATGACAAAAATGCAATAACTCAGTGACTGGTCCAGTCGTAGCTTTACATTTCTTTTGCATTTAGCTTGCATTTCATTCTTGCATGGGATCCTGCATGCTCATTTTATCCAAGGTTAAATCTATAGCAGGAATCATCAAGGCATCATCATGAGTGTATACGCAATTAGAATGATGACTCATCTCTCTCCAGATATTGTCAACCTAGCGAAAATCTTATGCTATCCCCTCAACAGAACCAAAATCAACATTTCTAAATCTTCCTGCAACTTGATATCAACAAACTATTAGTTCTTTATCCAATCAACCTTATCAATTCTATCAATTAATCGCATCTAAATCGATCCTATCATGTCTTATATAGGATGTATCTTTCCTGAAACCAGACATTCTGATCATGTCTTATACAGGATATATTGTTCCTGAAACCAGATGCTTTGATCATCTTTGTCTTATACAGGAGGTGTCATTCCTAAAACCAGACTGAATCTCAATCTTATCAATCTAATCAATCAAGCTTTATCAATAATCAAAAACCACATCACCGTGATTGTAGAACTCGCATTTTCATCAACCACAGTTGTAGAAATCAAATCATTTCTAATCGGGATATCAATTTCACAAAGATCCAAAAACTCCAAAGATCAATTATCTCAATTGATCTCACGAGGGGGCATCATCGTATCACAATTTATCAATCAATAGTTGGGGTATCCTATTGAACCAATATCATCATCAAAATGAGATTATTCTTTGAATCAACACGTCATCACACCTTGCTTCAAAGAGGGGCAAAATGTATACACCTAAAAATGGTCTGAATATAATTAATTAAATAAACAATTATTTAATTAATCCCCCTTCCTAATTTAATTGAATTCATTAGGCAATTTGATTAAATTCTCCCTTTCATCTACTTATTAATAAATCTAAGGATTTATTTAATAGGTTCATTTCAATGGTCCCCTTTCATTAATTAATTCAAATTAATTAATCTTCCCCCCCCCCCATTTAAATCAATTCTTCTAATCCTCTAATTAATTAAAACAAATCAATTTATGAGTTGTTGAGAATTAATTAGTCTTTTCCTATTATTTCAATTTTTAAATTCAAATTACCCACATGCCTCCTAACTTCTAACCACCTAACCTAACCATCCCTCTAACCTAACCCATTCCACCTAACCTTGGGTTTAACTAACCCTATCCTATCTTGCACATTCTAACCTCCTTATCCTAGCCTCCTATGGTGTGGATATTTTATTCTTGAGACACATGGCACTTTGGCCACATGTCTCCTCTCTTGGACACTTGCCCTTTTATGAGCAAAGCTCCTTAACACTTATCACCATAGAGATGACAAGTGTCTCTTCCTCCAACCTCTTCTCCAACCTCCTCCAATTTCACCCTTGATATCTTCAGACTCAATCTTGACTATTGATTCCTACCACCTCACCCGCTAGCCTTGGAAATCCTATAAATATCCCCCATTTTGGAGCAATAAGGATCCCATCTCATTTCATCTTATGAATTGTTAATATAGGCATATCATTTGAGCATTGTTGTTATAGGCATTTGCATCTTAGATCTAATTTAATTTGATCATTTTCTAGCATAATTATTGAATCATGTAGCTTAATCAATCTCTTTTCTAGCTTAATTACATCATCATCATAGCTTAATCATGCACATCATTAGCTTATTTAGTCACTTGGATCAACCTAGCTTAATCAATCTCATCTTTGCATATCATTATCATTTCAAATCCTCCATCTAGGTATAGTCAAGTCATTGGGATTTCTTATCCAGGTCTGAGAGCAAATCCATACTCGCATCTCTTAGGAGGTGATAGGTCGCTTTGTCATGGTTTTATCTTTCTTTTCCTTATGATTTGCTAACCATGCTTGTAATGATCTATTGAGTGTTTTGTGTTGCAGTTTTAGGTATCGCACATCACCAGCATGACAACATCAATGACAACAACATATCCTAGCAGGAGCAATGAACAACCAAATTCAATAAAAACCCTAATAATCCAACAACCTCCCCCTTTGGCATTGATGGCAACATATGAATGTAAAAAACAATCAATGCAAAGAAATAAGATATCACCAGCAAACTCCCCCTAAGATCAAGATAGATAAGGCAGTTTTTCACATGATCTCTCTGTTGGCATTCTAACAGACAAGGAAGATTGTTGGCATTTCAATAAGGATATTGAGAAGGTTGTTGATGATTATGGATATAACTGCTAAAGGATGTTTACTGTCTTAATATTATTATTTTGTCATTGATGTCAAGAAATTGATTTTCTAATTCAGTATGATGTTGCCATATCTTAAGAAGTATGATTTGATGAGTATAAAGATGTCGGTAAAAGACACAGAAAGAATGTAATGAATAAGGGGAGGAATAAGCTATTCAGTGGGCAACTATTACCAAGTTAGACAATGTTGAGATCATGATGTTTAGATTGTTTTGATATCATACATATGTTACTGATTGTAAGGTTAATACAATACTATGTTACCGAGCAAAGAACCTAGTCGGTAAACCCTAAGGTTATCGTTGTCAATTAATGAAGGCAGAATGTCTACCAAGTGAAGTTTAGAATTTACCGAGTTGCAACTGAGTAATAATAGAATGCATTGAATGAATAAAAGCATTATTTAATTAAGGAAGTTGATGAGCTGGCTATGATTAAATGATTGGTATGCCATGAATGAAGTTTGTTAAAGAATCTATGGCAAAGGAAAATCGGCAAGAAGATCTACAGCTCAGATTGAACCGCAATACCCTATCACAATTTCCAAGAAATGTATGCAAGTTCCAAGGCGGGGTAAAACATTTTCAGATCAAAGGATGCATTGAACTTTGTCAAGTTTGAAGATCTGATGGCTATGATTGATCATGGGAAATGTGATCAAGGAGATTAAGCAGTTGGCAAGTTGTTTATAAATAAGGAACTATTGATAAACAATGTATGCAGGCAAGTGTATGCACAGGGATGTTACATAGTGATTACCAAGCACAGAAGCTTGAAGACCTGTTTTGAATAATAGAGTATAGAGCCCAGCAGATGGACAAGATAAGTCCTATTGTATTGAGCAAATAAGAATCTACTTTAGCATTTTTAGATGTGAAGTTGTAGATAGATTTTTATTACTATTATTTTGTAAAGTGACAGAAAATCTCTTAACCAAGTGGACTTAACAGTCTTATTTGTAAAACCCTCTAGCAAGGTGACATTCTGATTGAGTGTTTGAAATCCTTTAAACAAGGCCACTTCTAACAAGGTGAAGATCCTAACAGGTCTGAGGGAAATCCCTTAACCGGGTCACATCTAGCTGATAACTTAATGATGAGAAAATAGTACCAAACCGGTACTGAGAGGGGGGGGTGAATTAGTACAGGCAAAAATACAGTCTTAAACCAGTTTGACAACAAACACTTGAGAAGACTGGCAGACAAAGATACCAATTTAAAACAGAGTACAACCAGTAAAGCTAAGAATGTCTGAGACAAGTATTAACTAGTTACTCACTTAGCCTTTCACTCAACTTGAGACTATACTACCATTTCACCCTTATGCATAAATAGGGGATCTATCATCAGGTCATAATAACAGCTAGTTCAACATGTTTTATTGATAGGCATAAAACATAGAACCATCATATGCTTGACAAACAATAGCAAAGAATCACAAGATAAAAGCATTACACATGACACACATATTTTTCACGTGGAAACCCAACTGGGAAAAACCACAGTGGGGATGAATACCCACAAGCTATTTTTGAACTCTTTGGAAGTCCGCTCTATTAGGAGCCTTGTCCAATTAGAGACATTACAATAGGTTCTGCTAGGAACTGATCCTGTTAGAGATCACCCAGTTAAGGGATGACTACAATACCTGATTAAGGGTTAAACCCTATTAAAGGTTACCTTGTTAGAGGATTTCAAGAACTCAATAGCTAAAGGACTTCAAACTCAATAGCTTAGAGTTACCCTGTTAAAGGATTTATAGCAAGCCGGTTAAGGCTGCCCTGTTAAGGGATTTTCCAACTATTGAGGTGGTTAGAGATCAACAGGTATTACACTGATCTGGTAATAGCACTCAATGCCAATGCAGATCCGCTTAAGCTCCTCTTTACCTTCTACACTTACACTCTGCAGGTATCACTTCTCTCCTTTTGGTCTGGCAAGAATCGCATATCCCTTCTCTTGGATACTCACACACAACTTTTGCCAATAACTCTAGAAAGAGTCACAACATCGACCTTATAGAAAATATTTAGGTCGGTAGCATAAACCCTAAACCCTAAACCTAATAGGTTAAGGAATTCAAACGGTTCAATCCTGATCGTTGAGCATACTACATTAATCTCCATCATTCATTTTCCATTGTTTCCATGGTGGCTGATAACCCATCACATGTTATCACCATTTTATAGTCTTCTCATACAACAGAGGTAGATAGGCAAGATCTTCTTCATGCACGATCCTTCATACACACAAGGCTTACGTGGCAACACAATCTTGTTCTTTGTTGTCATACTAACTCATCGCACAAAGTCACTGGTTGAGCCACACAGGCTTCAAGCACTTCAACCAGAAACCCTAAAGTTGAGACTATGAACCGATAGTCATTCAACGCTTCCATGTGTTGGTTCCCATAACCATATGTCGGTTCACCTTTCAACAAGCACACCACTTCACTTTGGCACAAGTGTCGGTTCATAGTGTTATATCGGTTCTCACATATGTCAGTTCACACCTTTGCAACATATTGACATCAATGACAACATACAATGTCATTATGTCCTCATACCAGTTCTCAAAATGCCAACACTAGCAATGTGTTTGTAATATTTAACAGGATTTGCTTTTAACTGAGCATACTCTAGAAGAGTATATTTCTTAGTGGGTCCAAAATCCAACAGTGGTATTTCCCTATTTGGGTTTCCAAGTTAAATCTGGTGTTATGAGTGTTATGATGTTTATATGCTTATGAGTTTGCATGTTTAGCAGTTTTGGTATATTACTGAAGTATATGTTACCGAGGTTGAATCTATTGTTTTATTGAAGATTAAGTTTGTATGATTCACCCCCCCCCTCTCATCTTATTAGCTTGGCATCTGTACTTAACATTAAGTATCAGAACTATTAATTGGTATCAGAGCTTTGGACTCCAGGAAGAAAAGTTTAAAGGTACTTGAGGCAAAGATCCAAAGATGTATAAGAGAGATGCACCGAAGCTGAACAAGTCAAGTTTCTCTACATGGCAGAAAAGGATGAAGCTGCACCTATTAGGAGTTGGAGAATATGTTGTATATTATCTAGAGAATGATTTCATTACACCGAGAACCTATCCATTGACAATGGAAGAGATAAAGGCAAAGCAAGAACATATTCAAGCAATGATTGAAATAACATCTGCATTGACTGACCCAAAGTTTAATGATCTAGAAGGCTGCAATGATGCAAAGGCAATGTGGGACAAGCTCATATCTGTGTATGGCGGTGATGAACATGTTCAAAGAGAAAAAGTGGACAGTCTAAGAAGACAACTTGAATCTATGAGGATAAATGAAGGTGAGAACATAACCCAATACAATACAAGACTAAAGGAGATTGTCAATCAAATCAAAGGAGCAGGTGGAACTATTGAAGAAAAGGATATAACAAGTAAGTTGTTAAGAACCCTTCTACCAGCTTATGCAATTCGAGTCTCTGCAATCAATGAATTAAGGTATGTACCCAATATGCCAGTTTCTTTAGATGCTACTATTGGTAAGCTACATGCATTTGAGTTAAGTAATTTTGATAATAGTGGGTCATCGGTAAATAAAGTTGAGTCTACATTTAGTTCTTTTCATATTGGTGAATCTGATGATTACAATGATAGAATGAGTAAGTACACTAAAGGGGATCATAGTGAAGCAAGTGAAAGATTTTGCAAGAACATGGAAGAAGTACACAAACTGTATGAGGAAATTAGAAAGAAAGAAGAGTTTGAAGCACTATTAGCCAGAAGGTTACCGAGAGGTAAAGGTAAGTATAAAGGAAAACTACCTTTGAAATATTTCAATTGTGATAAGATAGGACATATGGCTTCTAACTATCCTGACAAAGATTCTACTGAAAAGAGAGATTACCGAGATGACAAACAGAAAGATAATCATTACAAAGGACACCGAGACTTTAGAAGAAGAGATAGAAAGTCATGCCTAATAGCTGATGAGGATTAAAATGATGATAAATCAGATGAAACTAATACAGAGGAAGTAGTTTATGTGGCTATCAAAGATGGATCAGATGAAGAAAGGTATGAAGAAAAAGCCCTAATATCTCACATAAATACTAATGATTCTTGGATCATAGATAGTGGATGCTCACATCACATGACAGGTGATAAACACAAATTTGTTACATAAGAAGATTATGATGGAGGCTATGTAAGATTTGGTAATGATGCACCATGTCCGGTAAAGGGTAAAGGATCTATAACACTTCTTGACAATGCAAGATGCAATGACGTTTATTGGGTTGAAGGTTTGAAATACAATTTGTTGAGTGTAGCACAACTAAACAATACAGGTTACCGAATAGAATTTTAGAAAGGAATTATCAAATTTCATGACAAGCATGCAAAGTTAGCTGCTACCGAGACACAAACAAAAGGTAACACATTTCACCTTGACTTAACTAGGAACAAGTGTCTGTATGCGAAGATAGATGATACCTGGTTATGGCATAAAAGGTTTTGTCATGTAAATTTTGATAATCTAATCAAAATAAGAAAGAAGCAATGAGTAAGAGGTCTACCGAGTCTTGAAAAACCTGAGAATGCTATGTGTCGAGGATGTCAGATGGGTAAGATGACAAGATCAAGCTTTACAAGTAAGTCCTACACTTCTAAGGGAATTTTAGACACACTGATCTTTGTGGTCCTATGAAAGTTAAAAGTTATTATGGTGATAAATATTTCATATTATTTGTGGATGATTACTCAAGGATGATGTCAGTAATGTTATCAAAAGAAAAATCAGAAGCTTTTCAAATTTTTAAATGGTACAAGGCAAGAGTTGAAAATGAAACAGGAAGACAACTGAAATGTCTTAGATCAAATAGAGGAGGAGAGTTCACATCTGATGAGTTCAACTTATTCTGCAATGATCATGGTATAAAAAGACAAGTCTCTGCACCGAGAACTCCACAAAAAAATGGGATAGCTGAGAGAAGAAACAGATCTATTATGGATTGTGCCAGAACCCTGATGATTGAAAAGAAAGTGCCACAAACATTTTGGAGAGAAGCAATAAGCACAACAGTTTATACCCTGAACCGAGTACAACTGAAGAAAGGAACTTTGAAGACACCATATGAGATCTAGTATGACAAGAAACCTAATGTAAGTTATTTTTAAATCTTTGGAAGTAAATGCTATGTTCACAAAGATGATAGAAATGGCAAATTTGATCAGAAAAGTGAAGAAGGAACATTTCTTGGTTATCATTCTAGAAGTAAAGCATTTAAATGTCTGATCAAATCATCTAACAAAATAGTAGAAAGTGCAAATGTGAAAATTGATGAATTTGCAGAAAGAAATGATGAAGGAAATTCCAAGGAACTAGAAGAATATGATGAATTTGTCTATGTTCAACTGACAAGTCCTACCAAGAAAACTGCAGAAGGAAATAAAGAGAATATCCAGTTACCGAGTGATGAAGAAGATCATACAGAGCCTACCGAGCCTATATTAGCCAAGTATGTCAGAAGATGTCATGCATCAAGTCAGATTATAGGAGATAAGGATGATCTAATGATGACAAGGAACAAACTGAGACAGAACACATGTCCGATATCTAAATTTGAACCGAGGATAGTGAAAGAGGCATTTAACAGTGAAGATTGGATAAATGCTATGACAAAAGAGATTGATCAAATCAAGAAGAATGACACATGGACACTGGTCCCAAGACCAAAGGACAAAAATGTAATCGGTACAAAGTGGATTTTTAGAAACAAGTTGAACGAAAAAGGTGAGGTCATTTGAAATAAAGTAAGACGAGTTTGCAAAGGTTATGCCCAAGAAGAAGGAATTGATTATGGTGAGACTTTTGCACCTGTGGCAAGACTTGAAGGAATAAGAACATTGTTGGCATATGTTGCTTACAAGAATTTCAAAGTATATCAAATGGATGTCAAACCTACATTTCTGAATAGTATATTAGAAGAAGAAGTTTTTATTGAACAACCTGAAGGATTTGTTGAAGACAAGAATAAAGATCAGGTATGTAAATTGAATAAAGCTTTATATGGTTTGAAACAAGCGCCTAGAGCATGGTATGAAAGATTTCACTCTTATTTAATCAAGATTGGTTTTATAAGAACAAGTGAAAACAGTAACATGTACATGAAAAATGATGAAAATGGAATACTGATCCCAGCCATATTTGTTGATGATATTATCTTTTGTGGAAATGACTCTCTATGCAAGAATTTTGGAAATGAAATGAGCAAAGAATTTGAGATGTCATTAATCGGTGAGATAAAGTATTTTATAGGTTTACAAATACTGCAAATGAAAGATGAGATTTTCATTACTCAATCCAAGTACATAAAGGAAATCTTGAAGAAATTTGGAATGGAGGATTCAAAACCAGTAAGTACTCCTATGACTACCAACTATAAACTATCAAAGAATGATGAATTTGCATCTGTTGATGAGACACTTTACCGATCTATGATTGGAAAGATACAATATGTTGTTCACAGCCGGCCAGACATAGCACATGGAGTAGGTATAGTTGCAAGATTCTCTGCAGATCCTAAGGAAACACACATGACAGCAATCAAGAGAATTTTCAGATACTTGAAAGGCACTGAAGATTATGGCTTAGTATATCAGAAAGGAAATGATTTTGATTTAAAAGTTTATACTGATGTTGATTGGGCAGGCAACATTGATGACAGAAAAAGCACAAGTGGAGGAGCTTTCTTTTTAGGAGAAAGACTAGTGACTTGGCTTAGCAAGAAACAAGGATGTGTTTTACATTCAATAGTAGAAGCTGAATACGTTGCTGCAGCATTGAATTGTACCAACATAGCATGGATCAAACAACTGTTGGAAGGTATAAATGAGAAAGTTACCAAGCCAGTAACTAAATTCTGTGACAATACTAGTGCCATTAACATTTCAAAGAATCCTGTTATGCACTCTAAGACAAAGCACATGTCTATCAAATATCATTATCTTAGAGAAGAAGCTCAAGAGAAGAAAGTGGTGTTGGAGTATGTTAACACAAAGGAATGAATAGCAGATATCTTCACCAAGCCACTACCAAGGGACACTTTTGAGTATCTCAGAAGTAAGTTAGGGGTCCTACCCCTATCATCCATTCACTGACCGAGTTCGGTGAAAGCATCAATTCGATGAATCTATAGAATATCTTTTAAGAGTTGATGATGATTTACACACTTTAGGATGTTTTCTAAAAGTGTGCAGGAAACAAATACAGGGAACAGGAATTGAAGACAAAATGCTCTGACCGAGACTAAGTTGACACATAACAGCACGAAATCACTTCATACAAGAAGAAATTATGTTTTAGTTCTTTACTTTTTGGCACTGTTGTCAAAGGGGGAGAAGACTGAAGAAAAGGGGAGAAGACTAATGTATGGGGGAGAAGACTGATGATAGGAGGAGAGCATGTCAGCATGTCAGAATTCTCACAGCAATCCAAATCAATTAGGTCATATCAATTGGTTTTGCGATCAATGCCAAAGGGGGAGATTATTGGCATTATAATAGACAAGGAAGATTGTTGGCATTTCAATAAGGATATTGAGAAGGTTGCTGATGATTATGGATATAACTGCTAAAGGATGTTTACTGTCTTAATATTATTATTTTGTCATTGACGTCAAGAAATTGATTTTCTAATTCAGTATGATGTTGCCATATCTTAAGAAGTATGATTTGATGAGTATAAAGATGTCGGTAAAAGACACAGAAAGAATGTGATGAATAAGGGGAGGAACAAGTTATTCAATGGGAAACTATTACCGAGTTAGACAATGATGAGATCATGATGTTTAGATTGTTTTGATATCATACATATGTTATTGATTGTAAGGTTAATACTATACTATGTTACCGAGCAAAGAACTTAGTCGATAAACCCTAAAGAACCTAGTCGGTAAACCCTAAGGTTATCGCTATCGGTTAATGAAGGCAGAATGTCTACCGAGTGAAGTTTAGTATTTACCGAGTTGCAAACAAGTAATAACAGAATGCATTGAATGAATAAAAGCATTATTTAATGAAGGAAGCTGATGAGCTAGCTATGATTAAATGATTAGTATATCATGAATAAAGTTTGTTAAAGAATCTATGGCAAAGGAAAATCAGCAAGAAGATCTACAGCTCAGATTGAACCGCAATACCCTAGCACAAGTTCCAAGAAATGTATGCAAGTTCCAAGGTGGGGTAAAATGTTTTTAGATTGAAGGATACATTGAACCTGGTCAATTTTGAAGATCTGATGGCTATGATTGATCATGGGAAATGTGATCAAGGAGATTAAGTGGTTGGCAAGTTGTTTATAAATAAGGAACTGTTGATAAACAATGTATGCAGGCAAGTGTATGCACAGGGATGCTACATAGTGATTACTGAGCATAGAAGCTTGAAGACCTATTTTGAATAATAGAGTATAGAGCCCAGCAAATGGACAAGATAAGTCCTATTGTATTGAGCAAATAAGGATCTGCTTTAGCATTTTTAGATGTGAAGTTGCAAATAGATTTTTATTACTGTTATTTTGTAAAGTGACAGAAAATCTCTTAACCAAGTGGACTTAATAGTCTTATTTGTAAAACCCTCTAGCAAGGTGACATTTTGATTGAGTGTTTGAAATCCTTTAAACAAGGTCACTTCTAACAAGGTGAAGATCCTAACAGATCTAAGGAAAATCCCTTAACCGGGTCACATCTAGCAATGTGTTTATAATCTTTAATAGGATTTTCTTTTAACCGAGCATACTCTAGAAGAGTATATTTCTTAGTGGGTCCAAAATCCCACAGTGGTTTTTCCCTATTTGGGTTTCCACGTTAAATCTGGTGTTATGAGTGTTATGATGTTTATATGCTTATGAGTTTGCATGTTTAGCAGTTTTGGCATATTATTGAAGTATATTTTACCGAGGTTGAATCTGTTATTTTATTGAAGATTAAGTTTGTATGATTCAACCCCCCTCTCATCTTATTAGCTTGGCATCTGTACTTAACATTAAATATCAGAACTATCACTCTCTCCCCCTTTGACAACAATGCCAAAGATAACCAAAATAGAAAATCAAACTCTCTCAAAGTAGAATCATGACTCTCTCACCCCCTAGGACACACAACCAAATCAATAGACTACTCCAACATAGGAGTGGCACCAACTCATCAATCTGGATAAAAGAATAAGGCTCTGAATTCCACCGGATCAATGCAACTCAATGCATCCAGTTCTCATCAGGAGGGGTAGAGACCCCTAACTTGTCTCTCAGATAAACAAATGTATTTGTAGGCAAAGGCTTAGTTAAAATATCAACAATTTGTTCCATGGTAGATACATATTCCATCTTCACATTCTGTTCACCGACTTTCTCTCTCAAGTATGTAATGTCCCTTGCCCATTCTGATTTCTTTGGCCTAGAAATTTTGTCAAACACTTGGTTAACAGGGTCTTAGTCTTATGGTCTTAGTTTTCAGTTTGTTATAAGGGACATCAAACACTAATTTTTTTATGAAAGAACATTCACCAATAACTTGAAATGAAAGTATGATAGTTATGGAATGCTTAGACAGCAACCTAGATGTGTAAAAAGACAAATGAAGCTCTCAAACTTGGACAATTAGTAATTGTCATTATGTCGAATAGTTGTCATACAACCTCAGAAAATTAATCATATAAGATGCAGCCATAAACTCCTTCAATCTTTATTAACATCATAACTAAATGAGGTCTTACAATGATAGGGATATGATCATACGCATTGACTAATTTCTATTGACCAAGTTTAGACATATGTAGACAAATGGAAGTCATAAACTTATGCATTCAACTAAGAGTTACAAATAAATTTAATTGGCAAATGAACCTAGGATAAGCGCCTAGAAGAAACAAGCAATATCTTTGACTTTTGAAGCCACTAATGTCTGATTTTGGCCTCATTCCATATCACCCTTGTTGCTATTGTGTAGGTCTGATAATAAATGAATAACAGTTGCAAACCACCTACAATATTTCCCTAAAGTGATCGCCTTTCCTCCTTAATCCTAGTGCAGACCTTATTGATGAAGTTAGGTGCCAAATGAAGGAGGTATGAGCATACCGAAAGATGGGGTTGACTGGTACAATTTGCTTCAAACTGGGACACCATTGTTTCCTCCTCCAAAACACTCCAAATTGCATCGAAAGAACTTCTAGTGTCCTCTAATAATATCATTGTCCCTCATTTTGGTATATGAAGCTCCAATGTAGAAAGATGAGGAAAATCGTGGGTAATGAGGTATGGTTAGAACTTGTTCTCAGACTTGATTTGACTTTTGCAACCTCTCAATTTCATCTCCCAAACACTTCTAAAGAATCACCTTAGTACCCAAATGCTAGCGATTTCCTCCAATGAAGGTTTTGATGCTACACAAGGAGGTAATAGCAAAATCACAGGTTTAGAACATAAAACACGCTTTGTTTTAGACTTGATACAAGACTAGCAATGTTCCAAATTCCACCTTCAATTGGTCTTCTTCTGAAATTTCCTTCCTTTCCAAAGTGGATCAATGCACATATATGACAAAGTTATGAGTTTTAATACCATTCACCCCAAGCTGAAGTCTTCTACAAAAATTGTACTTCATGAAAATCTGATATCAACTCAATATGCTCAATGTGAAGGACTGGGTGTCCCTCACTGTCAAGGCAACCCTTTGGAGGATCTCTCACCCCCTCAATTATGAGAATCAAAGGTAGGTTTTGTTCCCTAAGACCAAATCTATGGACAACCCTTGGCTTCACAACCACAATTCAAGAAGATAACAAACAATTGATGCCCATCCCTGAATTACCCTCTTCTATTTATTCTTTTCATAACCCATCATAAGATTCCTTCCAGAAGAGGGTAGGTACACTTTATTATTTATTAAGTGACTTTTTAATTATTTTTATTTTATACTTAAGTCACTTTATTTATTTAATAAAATATAAAGTCATCTCATGTATGTATTTTGAAAAATATAATGAGACAACTTATATAATTTAAAATAAAATAATTTTCCCCTTATTTCTCCAAAAATCTAACACAAACAATTCCAGGCCAAAATCAGGGACATTACAAAGTAATTATATTTGATTGATATATACTTAGTCTTTTAATGTTGCACCGGATTCATAGACATGTTTATAGCACTAGAATTGTCATAATATATAACAATGGGCTCATCATAAATAAGTGATATCTTTCAACATTTGCTTCATCCATACTATCTGAGTGTAATTACTAGTAGCGGCAATATACTCAGCTTTAGTAATAGACAAAGATATTGAATCATGTTTCTTGCTAGCCCATGAAACCAACTTCTTACCTAAAAATAATGGTCCATCGGTAGTACTCTTCTGGTCATCAACATCACCTACCCAATCTGCATCAGTGTAAGCAAACAACATGAAATCATCATTCTTTGGATACTATAAATCATAACCTTCAATTCCCTTTAGATCTCTGAATATTATTTTAATAATAGTGGCATGACTCTCCTTTAGATTAGCTTGATATCTAGTTTCCATACACACAGCATGCATAATGTCAAGCCTAGTCTCAGTAAGATATAATAGCCCACCAACCATAGATCTGTACAAATTCTAATTAGCTTTAGGAAATGCATCATTTTTAGATAGTTTACAACCAGTCACCATAGGAGTTCCAACCGGTTTGGAATTATCTAACCCAAAATTCTTCAGCAATTCCCTCACATACTTAGTTTGAGATATAAAGATACCTTTTCCTGTTTGTGCAATCTACAAACCTAAGAAAAATTTCATCTCACCAATCATAGACATCTCAAATTCTTTTTTCATATCACCGGCAAATTTCATACTCATATCATCATCACCACCAAAAATAATGTCATCAACAAAGACTTCAACAATCGAAATGTTATCATTTTCAATCTTAAAGTACATATTACTATCAGCAGTACCTTTGATAAATCCCAATTTTAGCAAGTATTTGTCTAATCTACCATAACAGGTTCTAGGAGCTTGTTTCAATCCATAAAGTGATTTCTTCAAATTGCATACCATGTCTCCATCATTTGACAATGAAAATCCATCAAGTTGTTCAATGTAAACTTCTTCTAGATCACCATTCAAAAATGCAGATTTGACATCCATTTGATATACCTTGAAATCTTTATAAGCAGCATAACCAAGCAACAATCTAGCAGCTTCAATTCTCACAACCAAAGCAAAAGTTTCTTCATAATCAATCCCTTCTTGCTGTGAATATCCTTTGCAGACCAGTCTGGCTTTATTTCTGACTACTTCACCAGCTTCATTCAATTTGTTCCTAAATACCCATTTACTACCAATAACATTTTTATCCTTAGGTCTAGGCACAAGTTCCCAAGTATTGTTTTTTTCAATCTAATCCAACTCTTCTTCCATGGCTCTAATCCAGTTATCATATTTATAGGCTTCAACAACATCTTTAGGTCCAACTTTAGAAATCAAACATATTTCTTCTGCAGCTAACCTTGTTCTAGTCATGACTCCTTTATTCTTATCACCAATAATCGGATTCTCAAAATGATTCAATCTTACATACCTCGAAGTCTTCTGATTGTTCTAATTGTGTGCTCCTGTCCCTACCCTATTTTGGGGCAAGACGCACGCATTGTAGGTTGTGCAGTGAGCGGGAAAACTTCCCCGATGTTGGCGTGTGACGAAAATCAGTTTCATTAACCCTAATTGACATGTATTTAAGTTGCATTGGCCCTCTCATTTGGAAAATTTCTATAAGTTCGATGAGTGGGAAATTTACATGAGATCAAGCATTCAAGAGCATTCAAGCATTCCTTTCTAGAATTGAGCATTCTCAAGTCTCCCTTCAGGGCTAGTTGTTGCATTCAAGTCAAGGATTCAACCATTGAAGAGGAGATTTATTCCAACATTCAATTCCACACAAGCATTTCTACCAACATTTCTATCACAACCTCCCTTGAGGTGATTTACATTTCAGCCTTTCATTTTCATTTACTTGCAAGTACTTTCTTTCATTACTTGGTTAATTCCAAAACTGGGGTTTGACCTGAAGGCAAACCCCCAATCCCAACCCCTTTTCCTCTCTTTTATGTGTATAGGTTGTAGGTGCACAACTGTACTTTTGGATTTGGACTCCATTTGCAGAGGCAAAAAAACCCTTTTCATTTCGCGGATTTTTCGGGGGACCATGTACATTTCCACCACGGTCCGAGCAACTTTTCCTCAAATTCACAGGGCAGCTTCATCTCGACATATTACTGCCAAATCCAGGTGCACAACTTCATTCCACACTCCCATATCAAGTTATAATCAGTTCTTTGTCACTTTTGCACTACATAATTCAATCAATTCCTTTCCATTTCAAATAGGAAGAGGGGATCAACTTGTCATTCCCATTTTATTCAGAATTCTATCTTCTTCTTTGGAGGTTGAATCTACTAAATTTTCCTCTCCTCTTCTAATGTAATAGGTGAAAAGTGTTTGAAGGGAAATCTGTAGTGAAACTCTCATCTCTCCTTGGAGGGAAAGTGTAGTTTTCCTCTTGATCTCTCATTCACACATTTTTCACCCACCAATACATTTTGGTGACATTACACTTTCATTTTTGGGTCAAGAATTTAGTCCATGGTTGAAACCCGTTCACAAAGTTCTAGAAGGGAAACCAAAGAATCTTTAAGGTCTTTAAACATGAGTACCTATGAGTTTGATGGAGATGAATTCTACAATCCATTTGAACACCACAGTAATATACCAGACAATGACAACAATGGAAATGATAATGGCAATGACAATGCATCTATGGATTCTGTAGAAGTTGAGGAAAATATCATGGATCCCCATTTTAATATATTGATTCAATAAATCATGAAAAGGGATAGACAATTTTTCCTACAAGCCATGGCATAAAGTGGAACAAGATTACCCTGTGATTTTGATATGTCACAAATTTTGGAGGATGATACAAACCAAATAAATCAAGTTAATGCAAGACAAAGGAGGCCCAATAGTGGTGGTAAGAAAGAGCGTCTTGTACTTGAGTCACCTTCATCCCTATTTCAAAAACCTGAGATTCGAAACACATACACCCATTCTCATGCTAGTTATGATAGAACCTCTCATGAACAACCCCACAGTCATCCTTTCCCATGGAGAAAAACTACCACCACACATGACCATGATCAAACCCAAGATCATACCAATGCATAAAATTACACTCAATCGAACATTCAAAATCATGACACGAGGAGACCTCATGTCAGATTTGGGGGCAATATCCAAGATCATTCTTATGACACCTCTTATCCCCATGGTCATGACATGTATCGAACTAGACCTAGTGCTCCTTACTATAATACCATACCAAGTGGTCCATATGCAGTCTACAACTATGTCCCTCCTCCATATGAACACATCTATGATCAATACCATCCATATATGCATTATATCCCTCCTCCTCCACCCAGTGGCTCAGACATGGGACTAGCTCAAAGAGAAAAGACACCACCCAAGAATGACTTGCAACAGTAGATAAAGGACTTACAAAAGCAAATGGCAAACATGAATACACCAAAGCAACAATATACAATGAAAGATATATGCCCTTACCCATTTAATAGAAGCATTCCAATGACTCCATTTCCTCCACATTTTGTAACACCAAAGTTTGATAATTACAAAGGTAAAGGGGATCCTAAGGCACACATAAGATAGTTTTTCATAACTTGCATTGAGGTAGTAGCAGAAGAAACATACTTGATGAGATTGTTTCCACAAAGCTTAGGTGAACAAGCAATGGAATGGTTCTCTTAACTTCCACCTGGAATTAAGTCATGGGGTGATCTAGCAGAGGCTTTTATACCATATTTTTCATACAACATTGAAATAGATGTGTCAGTAGCCACCTTATGTAATACTAAACAAAAAAATGGGGAAATTTTTGCTTCATTCTTACAGTGATGGAGAGGTCTTTCTAGTTGATGCTCTTATGATATACCACAAAAGCAAATGGTAGAAATGTTCACTCAAAACATCAACAAGGATATCAAATATGAGCTAAGAAAAGCATGTTTGTCTACCTTCAAAGAGGTCATTGAGAAAGGAATGGTGATAGAAAAAGTCCTTATTGAACAAGGTGTCATCAAGATATTCAAAGAAAATAAAGAAGAATCGGATGGGAAAGAAAAACCCCACTTTTGGAACAAGATTAAGAACAGAGTCAATGACGGGGTAGTAGATGCAAATATTGTGAAACCTAAGATAACTTTCCCCGGTGCAAGTTCTTTTAACTCAAACAATCAAGTGAATAATCAAAGGCAATCAAAACCTCGAAGAAAATACACCCTATTGGGAGAGCCAATTGAAACAACATTCAAGAAGTTAGTGGCAAACAAGCTCATAACACTACCAAATAATCCACCACATGAGCCAAAAGTAAAACCAAATTGGTGGAATGATGATGAATATAGCAAATATCACAAGAGCAAAGGGCGTTTAACTAGCAATTTTCACATATTGAAAAATATCATACAGGGTCTCATTGACAAAGGTGACATAGAAGTGGATGGACACACCTCTAATGAAGAACATGCGATTTTCGAGGAGCCATTTCCTAAACATGACAAGGGAAAAGCCAAAACCGATAATCGAGCCAATTATACTAAAATGCCCTATGATTATGATTCCACTATTAATCATATTTCAATGGACAATCATGTTTCTACTATCATTATAAAGGAAAAAACTCCTGAAGGTCCTACCCAAAGGAGTAAAGTTGTTTTAAAAAGCATTGGAACATCTTCCTCATCTTCCAAAAATGAAACCTCTAAATGTAATGTCACAACCCGTCGAGGTAAATTTTCCCTGAAAGGTATTCCATCCAATCCCACAACCTCTTCATCCACAAAGAATGAGTATGACCTTGAAGATCAGCTAGGGAAGAAACCCGCCCTCATTTCCATCCTTGAGACTTTATGCATATCTCCTGCACATAAGGCCATCCTTGATAAGACTTTGAGAGAGACTTTTGTACCCACTGATCTGAACGTGGACCAATTTCAAGCCATGGTGGGATACCTTTATGTTCCTCATACCCTCAAATTTACAAAAGTTGATGACACATCTGTAACCCACCCTCATAATGCACCTTGACATATTGAAGCCTTCATCTATAAAAACCGCATCAAACAAGTCCTGATAGATGGAGGAGAAGGTTTGAACATTTGTACATTGAACACTATTAAACAATTGGGATATTTTAAAAAGGTTGTGAATTCTACACATGCAATCACCGTAAAAGCATATGATAATGAAGAGAGCTCATCCAAGGGCGCAGTCACCTTACCTCTTAGAGTTGGGCTAGTTACAAAGGATGTGGTATGTCAAGTCCTTGATTTAGATCTCACATTTAATATACTCTTGGGACGTCCATGGATTCACAAAATGAGAGTCATTCCCTCAACATATCACCAATGCATCAAGTTCCCACACAATGGAGTTGAAGTGACTATCAAACATGATCTGAATCCATTCATATATTGCAATAACCTGCAAGCAAGATCAGAAATAAAAATCTTAGTCAATCGAGAGGCTATTCCTTCTTCAACATATTTGGATCCATAATCCTTGAAAGCTTCTACATCAAAACAAGCAGAGCTAAAAGAAAAATTCAAGGTTAAAGGCATGGGATGTGGTAAATATATCTTTCATGTTTATTAACTCCCACTATCTCCTAAGACATTTAGTCAACAGGAACAATCTATAAATAATTTTCAATGCCAAGTAATTGGGTGTGAACCACCTAGTGTTGTGGCTACTAAGTCTGAATGCAAATCTCCTCTAGTGATGCAAGTGGCTCTTGATATCAATAATCCTAAGAGTGGTTCCAGCAAAGAAGTTATTGAGTGTATAGCCAGCCCTCTTGAGAACTCACATAGCTTTACCATTTCATCTATTCATTCCATGTCCACTCCTCTCCCAGACTTGGATCAACAAGAATTAGAAAAGCCCTTAATCATTGGGGATAAAAAAAATTAAGCTATGAAAAGAAAAATCTAAAAGTAAAAAATAAAGAGAAGTCCATCAATCCAAATCAAAATCAAAAGCTATTGGACTCTAAAAAATCAAGGTCAAGGATAAAAATCCTATGAAATAAAAAGAGCAAGAGATGATCTCCCCTAATACCAAAATAACAGGGGGCAAAAGTTCTAAAATTCCAAGTCAAAAAGAATACTTGTTGATCCTAAGTCTCCATCATGCCATCCTACTTTCACTTTTTTTTGCAATCATAAGCTTCATCACTCATCCACTTATTTCGTACATCATTTACCTTCTAGTGATACATTGTGGACCTTTAATGGAGATTCCTTGAGGGACTTTGTTGTCAAGGATGCCCAAACTTCTTTAGGTGACATGCATATGGGCGAACGTAGTTCACACATTAGTAATTATACCTTAGTTCCTTCATCAAGGAAGATAGTCACTCGAGCTACACATCATTCAATCAAGGAACAATGCAATTACAATCATAAGGTAAAGCCTTGCACATTTGAGGTGGGTGACTTAGTTCTTAGAAAAAATCCTAAAAACCAGCAAGATAGAGAGAAGAAGGGCAAGTTCGAACCAAATTGGCTTGGTCCTTATGTCATCACAACAGTTTATGAATCAGGTGTATATCATCTTTCAATACCAAATGGAGAAAATTTGGAAGATCCTATCAATAGCATGCACCTTCGCAGTTCTTACACATAGCTTTTTGAAATATCTCAATATCAAAAATACAAAAAAAAATCAAAAAATATTAAAAATACAAAAAAAAAATCATAAAAATAAAAAAATTCGTTACTTGGTGAAAACCTGGCAAACAGGCACCTTGTGATACACACACAAAAAAAAAAAGTAAAAAAGTAAAAAATAAACTCATCCAACGGTGAAAACCACTTTGATGGCACCCTAGGCAAGTGCCATGGTGAAAATCGGGTTACTAGCGCCATGTGTAAAGACATTTCTCCTCCCTCCTTCAGGATTCAATCTCATTTTTTTACTTTGCACACACTCACAACCTATCCATCCATAATAAATTTATCCATTCCCATCATGGCTTTTTATTGATCTACCTAAGATTGGTTAGCCATTCATAATAATCCCCCCTTTTCACTCCTTTCCTTCCATAATAAATCAAGTCCAATCTATAACTAGCACAAAATCCTAAATCTAGTGATGGAAGTGGTACCCTAAGCATCACATGTTTTGAGGAGCATCATCTTTTCATCCATCCTTCTTTTTCTGCCAATTCACAATAAAGTTTCATTCTTCTTCACAATAAAGTATCAGTTTCATGGATTTGGTCAATTTCAGATGAGACGCAATTAGCCATAGGATTTCAACAAATCAAATCCTTCAATAGACTTTGGCAGCAACATGGTTTTTTTAGTATAATTTGTCCTTTATCAGGTTGACAACATTGTGACCAAATCAAACATGTTAGCACATGTGGAAAGAAACACAAATAACTTGAAGATTTCATTGTGTGTCGGTGTTAAGTCTTGGTTTTCTTTTGATTTTATCTTTTGGTGACATGTCTTTTAGCTTTTCTGGGATGTCTCTGACTAGAGATTCTATCTCTAGGATGTCTTTGACTAGAAAGGCGAGGATGGGATATGTCAACCTATTGTTTTGTTGTATGTGGATTGCCTCTTAGTAATTCTATGACTTGTCCAAGGATATGAGGACACTGTGAATCTAGTGTGAACTAGGGCATTCCTTGTTTGCGACTATCTGATCTCCATGCAAACGGGTAAAATGACTTTCTGGGTCAAACCTATACCTCAATTTTCATAACCTATTTTCCATAATAAAGCTCAATGATGATAAAGAACAAGAAGATCTCTCGCTTCCATATCTTCTACCTTCCATCCCCCTTTCTTCATTGACCTCCATCGTCCTTCCTTGAGTCTGTGTAGCCCACTATCACATGACTAAGTATAATGACACACCAAAAATATCTCCATTTCATGTAGTCTGAATCTGCATTACCACATATTAGCATTATATACATACATATAGATATCACAATAACATCACATTTTGCATATATAATTGGTTAGCATTTGCATTCTCATATAAAATATTTAAACACATAAAAGAACAAAAATAATGCATCTCATCATGTATATATTTTGCATCCATATCATAATCATCATCATAAGCATCGTAGAATCATTATAGTAACATGCATACATAAATTGCGTCATCATTAGTATATAGAACATCACATAGGAACACATGCATATAACTGCCACAAGGAATGAGTAATCTCATATATATCAAAAAATAATATCAGTGTCATGATACAATGATGTCGAAATCTCATAGGGATACAAAATCACCCAAAGGTGTCTACATCATCATACAAAAACTGATACAAAATGGATCCAAGAGAGTTATAATGAAGACCCTCCCTCGAAGGAATTTGAGCTCCCAAAGGATCAACCCCTGGATCATCTCATTTGTCCCCTCTTGTAGACCCTGAGGGACCATCTTTTCACCAAAGCAATTAACAGTCTTGTGTTTGCCCAAATCTCAATCATATACATAATGTGTCTCAATCCCATCACCTTGATTGTGGCATGGTCCTCAGCAGTCAAATTTGTTTGTAACCGTTATGTCATGGGGAATCTCTCTCTAGACTCAATCTGGGGTAATTACTCTTGCATCTGATCAAAACAATCATGTCAAGCCTAGTGGTACTCATGTTCATCACATAGTGTTGCTTATCATATCCTATCCTAGCCTAGTGGTACCTATTTCCATCACATGGTTTTTCTCATCAAGCTCTATCCTAGTGCTTATGTCTATCGCATGGCACTGCATCCTAGTGTATATGTTTGTCACATTGCACTATATCCTATCTTGCTAGAGCACTAGCCAGATTTTATCAATTTGATGGCTTATCCTACACTCCTCTTAGCAAACCTGCCTATTTTAGGGCATCTATTGAGTGAATCCTCTCAGTATCTTATCCAATTGGCAACATATGTTTATCATAGAATTGTCAATTCTAGCCTTGTTTTCAGTTTGTCTTTTTTAGGGCACCTATTTGAGTGAATCCTCTCAGCAGCTTATCTAATTGATAGCGTATGTTCATCACAAAACTATCATTTTTTTCATTTTAAGACACAGACACGATTCTATTGATTCCTCTTGAGTTAGTCTTTTTCTTGCATGACCTTGTCATCCTATCTTGTCAGTCATTTATAGCCTTTCTTTCTTATCGATAGATTGTCTGCAATCTTTTCAAACATTTTCATTCAATCTCTCAAGGGGGCATATCATTCCCATCATGGGGCAACTTTGTATCAGTTTATCTTATCTTCTTTGAGCCAATGTGGCAAGTTGCATTGTCTCAAAGAGGGGCAAAATGTAGACACCTAAAATTGTCTTGTCTAATTAAATAAATATTTTTATTTATTTAATTATTTTATCTTAAGTCTTCTATTAATTAAATAAATTCTTATTTATTTAATTAATTCATTTATCCTCTTCTAAGCCTTTCCTAATTTAAGTAAATACTTTATTTATTTAAATTATCCTTTTCCTAAATTAAATAAATATTTTATTTATTTAATTGATCCCACTTTCTCTATTAGTTAAATAAATCTTTATTTAATTAATTAATTCATTAGCCTTTTCTACCCATGACACATGTCATTCATCTTTTAATTCTTCTCTTACCTACCCCCTTTATCATTTAATTATTTCCTCTACCTACCCTTTAATCCTAGCCGACCATTTATCCTTTACACCTCTTAATCCTATCCCTCCATTTCTTACAATGTATTCTATCTAAGAGGATACTCTCCTTCATTATCAATTCTGTTTGTCTAATCATCTAATTATCTAATAGTCTAATCAAACCTAATGATGCAATCAAGCCTTCTTGCAACCAAGCTATCAACCATAATTGAGTTCTTTGTTGAGCTCTTATGCACACATAAAATCTGAGAGAAAATATATCAAACAAGATCAATGGAGATAGGAAGACAATGGAGATTGAAACACTACTTGGCATGTGAATGGTAATATTGCTTTATTTTGTTGATTTACATGATCTTAGGTATCTCTATTGGTATTGGTGAATGTTTCATTGTAGGACCTAGATTGTTTGTGGTTGAATCTTTATGCTTTTACAATAGTTTATCATCACTTTTCACCATATACACCAACTTTCATCAATTTAAGCAATCAAACAACTTTTACCAGTGGCATTCAAGTGAAAGATATTACCTTTTATCTTTGTACCTAATGCAATCTCATTTTTGGAACTACTCAAGATTCTACACTTCACATTCTTGAATTGAAGATCATATCCCTTTTCAACCATCTATCCAACACTCAGAAGATTATTCTTTAGACCTTCTACATACAAGAAATCACTAGTATTGTGCTTACCATCAAGAGAAATAGAACCTCTACCACGGATTATACCAGCTTTGTCATCACCAAACCTAACAACACCACCATCATACTTTTCCAAGCTCACAAACTTTTTCTTATGACCTGTCATTTGATGAGAGCATCCATTGTCAATCACCCATTCATCTTTTTCTTCAACTTGTGCAGCCAAATCCCTTTCCTCATTAATGCATCTAGTAGAATTAGTAAGTATTGTATCATCTTCCTTGATAGCTATAAACACCCATTCATTATCAACTGATATTCCTTTGTCAAATTCATCATTTGTCACACCTTCATCAATAGAATAATAACATCTCTTCTGGAATTTAGGCTTGTAAGTTTTCTTAGGAACTCTTTTTGGACAACTTGAAGCAAAAGATCCTATCTTATTGCATGAAAAACATTTAAGAGGCAAATTTCCTTCATACTTACCGGCTCCCTTAGGCAATCTCCTGGCAATCAATGCTTCAAGCTCGTCAAGTTCTTGCTCTACTTCTTCAATTTCCTTCATCTAATTCTCATTTCTATATATCCTCCTTGAAGAAATTTCACCTGGATCAAATCGTTTTTTGTCCTTTCCAAAAACAGTGGCTTTGAATACAAATTCTATTTTAGGAAGAGAATCACCAAACTCAATCAATTCAAAAGTTGATATCTTACCAATCAACATATCTTTGGTCACATCAATTACAGTTCAAATCTCCTCAATAGAAGAAGCACCTTTATGTTTGTAGGATGGGAGTAAGGATCTAAGCACTTTAGCAACAATCTTTGATTCTTCCAACTTTCCACTAACACATCTGATATTTCACACAGGTTCATTCACCTTCTGCATAAAAGAAGTAATGTTATCATCTTCACCCATCTTCAACATCTCATACTTCCCTTTCAATCTTTTCAACTTAACAATCTTCACATAGCTATAACCTTCATATAGGGTTTCCAACTTCTTCCAAATCTCATGAGCAGTCTATAATTCTATAACATTTGTCATTTCTGAATCAATCAGAGCACTCAACAATGCTTCCTTATCTTTATATTGTTTTCAGCTTCCTTAATATCATCCGGAATTGAAGGACGATTTCTAGGAACAATATATCTTCCAAAGATAATAATTTGTTCAACCAAATCTCAGACTCTCCTTCTTGTAATTTTCCATCCTAGATCACCTCAAGCTATTAAAATTGTCCAGAGGAACCTGCTCAAATACCAATTGATGAAAATAGGGTAGACAACTGAGAAGGGGAGTGAATCAGTTGTCACCAAATTTTACAACAACTTACTTTAAACTCATATCTGATAATTAACAATGAAAGAATAAATCAACAGCACAACATGAACACCCATAACACCAATATTTTTGACATGGAAAACTCAGTCAAGGGAAAAAACACGGTGGGAAATATGATAATACCTTGTTAGAAGTATATGAAATATTACAATGGGGAAAGCACATGCATTCAGGCACACTGCCTAGAGCTCACTACTCAAAAATAACAAAGGGAAACAACCCTGGGAAGGCTCACTTCCTTACAAATAGATTCAGATCACTTCCAAAAAATCATGAACTGAAAAATAGTATCCCCAATGCTTAGTTACAGTTATGGTTGAGCACATATCATCTCTCACACTTCTCCACACTCTGCTTTGCTTCTGAATGATTAATACATTATTCTCACACCACACATCCTTGACACACTTAATTACAAAGATACCACATTTATTTATACATGACATCAACCATGGATCAATATCATCAAGGTCAACTCAAGACATATCACCTTGATGAATACTAAGAGGGGGGATGAATTAGTATGCCAAAAATCTTAAACAAACTCTTACGTAGTTTAACTGCAGACTAGTGTAGCAAATTAAACAATAAACCGATTAAAACATAAACAAGCCAAATAGAAAATAAAGCATTCACCCACAGAAGCACAATCACCATAACACAAGATGTTTTGACGTGGAAACCCAAATGGGAAAAACCATGGTGAGTAGAACCCGCAAGTCAACTATCTGCAGAATAGTAACCAGACCGATTAAGGTCAGACCAATTAAGGCCTTACAATGTTCTTCACCAGAACAGATCCTGTTAGGAATCCAGATCTCTGTTAGGAGATAAGTCCTGTTAAAGACTACCCTGTTAGAGGATTTTGGATCCACAACTGTGAACCACCTTGTTAGAGGATTTACAATAGGCTTGGCTGGGCCTACCCGGTTAAGGGTTTCAAACTTGTCAAAGATATTAGTAATCAACAAGTGAATGATGTAAATAGTAGCACATAATGCTTGATTAGATCCTAGACAACTCCTTGTTAATGCATACAAGCATTACTTCAGTCTTCTATATTTCACTCTCAATCTCTATTATGTGAGACCTTTTCTCGCACAGACCTTATCTTCGTTCGCACACTTCAACATCTCCTAAAACCCTAGACATGATGTCCTCATATAGGAACCTGATTTCATGTCAGTCCAATAAGATTAGACTACAATTTCCTAGGTACAGTGCATCTAGACACATTTGGTAACACGGCACAGAAACACCGCCAAAGTGTCGGTGAATGATAACTCATCACACATTATAATTATACCGGTTAAAAAAGTATACCGATTACTGGTTAATAAGTGAAGACTAGAAAACTGGAACATAGTGTTCCAATCAAAAGATTAACTATCGCTCGGGGTCTCCATTCCGCTTTGAGATCTTCATACCGCTTGGGGTCTTCGGTCATATTTTGACCGGTAAGCTTTTTTTGTACAATACCGATAGTCTTCAACAAACATAGACTATACATTTAATGACATACAATACCGGTTGGAACAACTACCAGTTGAGAATAATTCATACATCAAATAAGTGTGGGTCCATCAATGGCAATCACAAGTAAACATCATCAAAATACCAACACACCTCATTACAAAAATATAACCATACATGCTACAAATCACATACGGACCAAAACAATATCGGTTAAGACATAGCATGGACCTAAATCACCACCTCGAATATGAAACACCTACAAGAATTATGCATCAAACATCTACAACATGCTACAATCATCATGTCAGCCAAGAACATAAAGAATACCACCAAACTAAAGAAAATCATCAATAACGCTCTCACCGATCAATGCAGACCACCAACATGAATAGCACATGATCTAGAAACATCTACAATCATCATAAATTACCACAGCAACATCTGCACCAACTCAAATTACTAGAATCATCGTTATCATCGTATCAAACTTCAAGAACAATAACTGAACTGACTATCAACCTAGAAAAATCATTTGTGAAGATCCAAACAAAAAACCACTTGAATTGAGGACACACACGATTGTCCCAAAAATAATTCTAGATCCACAAACCAAGATATTACAATGTGAAGCAATGCAGATCAAAATATTGAATACTGACAATACTGAAAAACAAAAAAATGGTCTCAACATAGATACTCATAACTCACTAAAATCTTGATGCAGACCTTTGACACTTACATTGAATCAACTAGAGATATCACTCTACAAACCCTTTAATCCGCAAACATTGATCATCAATATACAGTATAAACCAACTAACTGAACTCCAGTACATCATTGCACTAGACAGAGAAAATATGTTGACATCAATGAAAGCACATTTCGCAGATATCATTAGAGCATATATTTGTAGTATACCAACAATAATATCCAACACATCTCACCTCACTCACAATGAGTGCTATGACATAGTCCCTTTCACACACATAATAACAATAGATCATAATGAAAACACATCATATCCAATATGATCGTAAGCAAAGTTAGAACATAACATGCTAGTATCAAAAATAGACATAAACCATTGAATATGCATAAATAACCAATCATAAATCCCAACATAGTCCAAGTATATCATCATCCGCATAGAAAAAAATGTATCATCTGTCAATATGAAATAATTGTCATCTACCAGTATCATCGGAATATAAACAAAATCAGAAGAATCTACCAAGATTATCATAAATGTATCTAAACAAGTCCACAAATGTCTAATAATGCATCAAAATAAAAGTATTCAAGGAGAGACACTACATGTATTATGGTTATTGATGTATTAGATGATGTGTGTTGGGCATATTTGAGAGCATTTGTGTCATTTCATATTGATCAAAGACATAGAAGACAATTTGGAGGTACATCAAATAGCAATATATTAGTCTAAAATAGATGGTATATATTGATACACATGATTTATGTCTTGGTTATATGATGCGGTCACCTTGTTTGGTGTCTAGACGATCAAGAAGTCATTTAAATGGTGTTTCAATTAAAATTCATAATTGGATGATTGAAAAAAATTATCTAAGTGTAGACCAATTTATTTTCTTATGACTATGTGTTGATAAATTGCTTCACATTTTATCGCATTACATCTTCTGGCTATGTGGTTTGGGATTTACTATTTGTAGTGTATCAAGGATCTACTATCATTTTGTTTAAATTGAAATATCTTCTACAAAAAAAATTACAAGGTTATGTTCCTTGGATCATAGTTTGACAATGAAGCATGTATCAGTTTGATCACCAAAGTGCTCTGCATTCTACTACGGTGATTTGTATGAATTTGTGGTTTTGGGAGGATGTTAAGGATGACCGGTGTATTGGATCAATGATATGATTTTTAGGTGTGTCAGTGCTCTGTTGCATAGTATTTACTATGTTGATGTGGTGCAGAGCACATTTCATTCCACAGCTAATTTTCAAGCACATGGTGTTGTCTATAGGTTCATTTATGTTGTAACTATGGGTTGGATCAATGATCAACCTTGATGTAACTGAATGCCTATTTTGTATGGTCAATAATCTCTTAGGTGAGCATATAAACCTAGAGGTCTATTAGGCCATGAAGGCTTGGAATTTGGATTTTGTCAAAGTTAGTATGTCTAGGATGTTGTCTTAGGTGTTGGAGTGAATAATGACCTTGGTTGTGTTTCCATAAGGTCTAGGTAGTTAATAACCGGTGTTGTTCTAAAATTGCAAAATGTTGCATTTGTTGTCAAGCAAATTTTCAAAGTTGCCGGTGAGATGAAAACTACTTCTCCAATGGTCCTAACTACTCAAAAGTTGGTTATGGACATTGTAAGAGGTTTATATATATGTGAATAGCCATAGGAAGGCATGTCAAGGGTTTTGTAAAGTTTGGTGGAGAAAGTGAATAAGACAAATTTGATTTCGCCATAAAGAGATTTTTTGTACGATTCATACAGAGTGTGAGAATTTCTAATGAAGTTTTGATTTGGTTAGGAGTAACTCTTAAATGCCTTTCTAATGCACTGGGTCTAACCTCTCAAAGTATATTTTAGTAGAGGTTACAAATGTTTAATTTCTGCAGGTTGAAACCCTCCATTTTCAAGGGTTATAATGCAAGTAAGGCCCTAACTTGTTGTCTACTCATTGGGATCTGATGGCCATGGGTAGAATGCTAGTTAGGGATGTGTATTTTGAGATTCCAGAGGGG
Source organism: Cryptomeria japonica (assembly GCF_030272615.1). NCBI lineage: Eukaryota > Viridiplantae > Streptophyta > Pinopsida > Cupressales > Cupressaceae > Cryptomeria > Cryptomeria japonica. Next base: position 88,167,580 of record NC_081406.1, read on the forward strand.
TGAGGTCAGATGAATTGGTTGGTACAATGCCACCAAGCCCTAGTCTAAACCGGTTGAGGGTTTAGGTTAGATTAGATGAGTTCCTTTGAATAGACAATGAACAATGATGAGAAGATGACTTGAGGTGCTGAAACTGGGTATTTGAATATAGGAGAAACTTCCTGAAAGTTGAAACCTTCCTGTGATCCCATTCTCCATTCCTCTTTTGTGTGACCGGTCTAACCTGACCAATTAGGCCTGTAACCAAGTAGGTGTTGAAGAGTGCAGGAATAGGTGGAAAATCCAATCTTTTTGAATCTGATAGTGATCCCAAAAGGGTGTCTGAAACCTAAATCTGAGTAAGTGTTGTTTGGTGTTATTTGGAGAAAAGTCCCAAAAGATAGTAAAATTGGGCTACTAATCGGTGAACCTATACTGGTAAGTCTGTGAAACCAGTATCAGTAAAGTATGAAATTTGTACCAGTAGACCTATACCGGTGGGCTTGTCTAGTCCTCAAAAACCAATACGTGTCTTGTGTTTCAAATGAGCATTGTGGAAGATCTTGATAGGTCTTAGGAAGTGGATAGGAGTGTGTGTCAACTTGGTTAGTGGTGAGAAGTTGATTTCACCATTGAGGTGTGAAACATAACCAGAAAGAGAAGACCAGAGGTGTGTGTGTGGGTTTATCACCCTATTGTTGCCGACCTCTGCATCATGATGTCATATAGTCTACTTATTTTGCACAGTTTTTACCAGTTTAATGATTTTCTTTTGCACCAACACTTGTTGATTGATTAGTTTAGGAGATTTTTATAGAAATATTTTCGATGATCTCCAATGATTTCATCTTGGTCCACATAATATTTTGCATCTCTCTAATGGTACAAAGACATACATTTAGCAATTTTGACAATGATGTTGATAATTAGATCGACTAGTTGTGTTCCCTAAATCATGGTTGATCTTAGCCTATCTTATCAACTTCAAGGATGTGGTATGACATGGTTGGTTGTCAATTAAGTCTTGGGCTGATCCACAACCTATATTTTATGATAATAAATCCATTTAAGGCAAACTATATTATGTTGCACGTTTCACTTGTTAGGCCCTATTTGAGTCGACCTAATTGATGTTTTAGGATGTTACATGGGATATATAAGCAAGGATAAATCAATTGTAGATATGTGAGAGTTGATGTGAAGTATTGTAATGTGTGAAATCAACCAGTGTTGTATCAGACGATTAAGTAGTGTGTGAAATATGTGTGAAAATATTTATCCTACAAAGAGGATTGCACTATCAACATTTATCATATCCTTCTTTCACAATAGTTCATATAATGGTTTTCATTGTAATCTTGTTATATATTGACCTGGAGAAGTAATCTTTAGTTTCCAAGTTCATTGTATCTTTCCCTAGGGTAGTGAGTATTAGCTTGCAAGTTTATTCAGATAGCAATGACCTTCCTTAGCAATGAACCTAAAACAAGCATTTCAATACTTGTTTCATATATTGTAAGTTGATACTTGTGTCGACTTGAATTTCATCCTCAAGATGCTACCTGCAAAAAGTTAGTTTCACAAAATACCAATGGAAATGCTACAGGAAATCCAAACTCAACCAATGAAACTACATGAAATACATATGAAATAAAAATACTATTATTACCTTCATGGTTTATATCTCATTGTGTCCTAACTCCACTATTCCTGGTTGCATATGGTGTGCTCTCAGACAAGCACTGATAGCTTCCAAGATGGCATATGAAGAATGGACTGATAATTGATAGTTCACAAATGCTATGATATGCAATACTACATGATTATGCTAAAATGCTAATTGCTATTTGCTTCAAGATTAAAACTCACAGATGCATAAGTTTTACAAATGATTGGCTTGCAAATTCACTTGAAGTCTAACTCTCTCTCAATTGAAGCTCTTGATTTTATAGACCTTGAGAGGATGAGATGATGTGGCTCAGATCAATGGTCATGATCAAATCTGCAGATTTGGATGGTTGTGAGCAAAGGTGAAGGTTGAGAGAAAGGGGGAAGGAGAATACAAGTGTCACTCATCTCACCTTGACTAAGATGCTGACTGAGGGAATCTAGGGATGGTTGGAGAAGATTCAGGCATGATAGGACAAGTGAACTCAAGTCCTTCCTAAGATGTAGGGATTTTGGAGAGAATATAGAAGGAGGTTATGAAATATGTGTATGTACACAATATTCATTAAATTTGGAGGTTGAAGATAAATGATGAATTAATATTTAAGAAATATTAATTTCCTTAGCCACATGATGGATGAGTTGGCAAAGGGAAGATGAAGTGGAGATGAAGGGTGAGTTGGATAAGAAAGATTAAATAATTTAGGAAATCATTTAATATTTGAGACTATAGGATAGGAGAATAACCATTAAATATTAGATATTTGATTGATTGAAGGAGATAACTAAATATTAGATATTTAATTAACTTGATTAGAAGGATAATTAAATATTAGATATTTAATTAATTGAAGGAATATGATAGATGAATTAATTAATAAAATATTTCAATTAAATTAATTAATAGAAAGACATGAAAAATGAATTAAATAAATTAATCTTTTCAAATTAACTATTTAATAGAAGAATAAATATTAAATAAATATAAAATATTTATTTAATCGCTCATAGCCATTTTTATGTGTATACATTTTGCCCCTCTTTGAAATGATGTCAAGACAATATTGTTTCAAAGATTAAATCAAGTCTCGATAGTGTGCCTGATAGAGATAAAAATCATGATTGTGTGCCCCCTCAGGAGATTGATCGCAAAAATGTGGAAAACTTTGGTTTGAATGATTGATCTCATGATAATTGATAAAAAGTTCTGTTAATTAAATTCATTTCTAAAAAACAAATTAAATTGCCCCATTGAAAAGCATTAATTACTCTTTCAAATAGTAAATATAAAATTAACCAACATTAATTTTAATTTCATTGTCATCCTTATCAACTTGTGAAGAAAATTGTCTTGGTGAGGTGGTGAAATGGTGATTTTTGTGGAGAACCATCGATTTGAGTGTGTTTGACGATATCAACGACCTCCTAAGTATGGGTTGTCGGTATGTATCTTATCCTGAGCTTTGTTTTCAACTTGTTGTACAACTTTTCATGTTTTTAGGCACGTTTTTTGAATTTTTGAATTTTTTTGCGATTTTCGGTATTAGGTTAGCGCTTTTGCATTTAGATTTAGTGCATATGCAATTAGGGTTAGCGCATTTTCTCATGATAGGGCTTATGCTCATTTTGTTAGCGCATATGCTAAGGATGTTAGCGCATATGCATCGGTTAGTGCTTATGTTTTGTTTGTTAGCGCATATGCATTGTGTGTTAGCGCTTTTGCAAGTTTCGTGCATTTGTGCTTAGAGTTAACGTGTTTGTTGAAAGAGTTAGTGTATATGATTTGTTTATCGCTTATTTTCAATAGTATAGCGCATTTATTAAAAAATTTAGCACATATGCTCTAAATGAATGTAAAAGCCAAAAAATCACTGTGTTGATTGAATTTGACGTGTTGGATGCACCTATATGATGAAGAGGTACTTGATTGATTGATCGATTGATGTGGTTTGATAGATCGATTTGATTTGTTTTGATAGATTATCTCTAAGAAACCAATTTAGTGTCTGATGTAAGAGCTTAGCAGAGTTTTGATTGAACTCAATGATTGATAGAAAACCATGATTGATAGGTTTTAAAATGATTTGATAGCTTAAGTTGTTTCAATTTGATTTGATTGATTTGATAGAGTAGTGATTGCTTTAATTTGATAGATAGATAAGTGATGATTGATCGAATTCTCTTGGTAAATAGGAGAAACTTGATGTTCTCCAATGTCGGGAGATATTCCTGGTGGTATGTCATTTAGTGCCAAAGCTGACACAGGAAGAGGTGAGACATATAGATGCCTATGGTTTACACCATCTATTATATATGCCTGAGACTACCCATAATAGAGTATTGTTGACGGTGTTAGTCAAGAGATGGCACAGTGAGCATAACACTTTCCACTTGCCCATGGGTGAGATTAGTGTGACGCTCGAGGATGTCTATAGGATTCTGCACATCCCAGTGATCGGCGAGTTAGTGCAGTATGATGTTCATGATCATGTAGGGACAGAGGCTTGCAGAGCCATTTTTGCTTATGAGAGCATCTCTAGAGGAGAGATCTGATGGGAGGATATGGTTATGTATTACGAGACTCCCCCTATTATTCTTGTTGGTTTGATTGGAGGTTTCATTTGTCCTGATAGGCGATCGTGAGGTTTTGTTGTTGGATGGGGTGAGATTCTTCAGAGTATGATGCAGCATCGGACTTGATATGCTTGGGGTGTTTATATGCTAGCACAATTATATCATGATCTTCATCAGGTGGTGTATGATGAGAGTGCTAGTTTGTCTACAGAATGCACACTTTTGAAGATCTGGTGCTAGGAGCACATTGCTATTTTTTGGCCTATCCATCATAGAGTTCGTGGAGAGAGGCAGCCATATGTGTATCTATATGCAAGTATCCTTACTCAGCATAAGCTAGGTAAGATGGAGTATTGGCGTTGGGTGCTTGATTCATTGGATAGTATTACTTGGAGATCATATGTTGATTGTGAGCCATGGATGGATGATGCACGGACATTACCATTTATTATGCAGAGTAGATATCTCATTGGTCGGACTCCTTACATTATTGAGTGACAGTTGATTAGTCGCATTCTTAGATAGTTTGGTATCATTCAGCCTATGCCTACTGGTGTCACAATATATGCTTGGCGGTACAAAGATAGGCAAGATTGGGGACCTTCTTTGTCATTTGAGATTGCTCATGCAGAGTTTCTTGCTACTCCAAGAGTGGCGTATGATATGAGATTGCACATTCTTGATCCTGGTGTTACTACAGAGTATGCTTAGTATATACTAGCACATCCATGTCCTCGTATTACTGATCCAGCAGATCCTCCTCCCAACTTAGGAGATGAGGGTGATGATTTAGATGATCCAGGTGTCAGGAGGCGGAGACAAAGATGAGAGATTAGAGCTACTCAGGAGGCCAGGGGAGGTGGAGATGAGGGTGGGGATGGAGGTGGTGGTGGTAGGAGACTAGGATGGAGAGGAGGTTGATTAAGAGTCTATGGAGGCCCGTTTGGACTAGTTGGTAGGATTGGGAGACCGAGTCCTATGGGTGGGAGAGATGTTGGATGAGTTGGGAGGGATACTGGCAATGCAGGGATGAGATCATTGAGAGGGTTGCCATTGATAGGAGGAGGCAGGATGACTGGACTAGATGGGGGTTGCAGGAGAGGCATTGATTTTGGTAAGATTCAGCTAGGCCCTAGGGTTATTGTAGCTCATGGTGGAGATGATGAGGATCCAGTAGGTGGACATGGAGGTGGTGAGGAGGGGATTGGGGTTCATGTTCCACAATAGGATTTACTAGAGCGGGATGCATGAGAGCATGATATGCCAAAGTAGGAGACCATTGATAGTCTTAGAGCATAGATTGATCAGCTTAGAGAATAGGTATAGACTTTCATGGCTGAGATGGATAGGGCTGTCTGGAGATAGTAGGATACTTAGGGCCTTCTTGATCATATTCAGCAAGTTGGATTGGGTACTCTCTCAGCTGACACTATTAGAGCACTCATTCGAGTCAGGAAGGAGACTTCCCATTGTTGACGACTATATGAGGAGGTAGTCACAGAGAGCCAGAGAGTAGTTAGTTATCATACCATTGTGTTTTTGGATACTAGCAGTGGTGGAGTCATGGGACCTCCTCAAAGGAGTGGTGATCATGGGAGACAAGCATCTGGAGGATCTTCTCGCCCACAGCCATAGAGATGGATAGAGTCAGGTGTTAGTGGTACAGGACAGCCATGACTTGACTTGGAGGTACTTGTACTTTTGATCTGATATCATTGTATACTTGGAATTTTATTATTTTATGATGATCTATATGAAGACATGGACTCTATATGATGATGATCTTTATTATGCACGTTACTCTATTTTATGGTGATCTGTATGCATTGATTATATGGATGTAATGATTAGATGGATGATCTATATGATGATGATCTTTATCTTTCCTTTCCTTATGATAATGATCTACATGATGCAATGATAAATATTTTTTTGATTTTTTATTTTTGATGACCTTGGATGCAACTGAAATTGATTACTAACTTAAATGATACAAATGCAATAATCTATATGGAAATGCAAATGAATGATTATGCAGTATGTTATTCAAATGTTTTTTTGATTTTTTATATGTAATTCTTATAATGATTATGAATATAAGTGCAAAGATGAAACTAAATGAAATGAAATGATAATGAAAATAATAATGATACACTACATGATTAACGAAATGCACTTAATTGAATACAAATTAATGCAATGATCAAAATGCAACTAAATGAAATCAATGATTCTAAAAATGAATGCACCTACGATGATTAAATGCAAATTATTTTTGTTTGTCCAAGCATACTCAATATTAATTTATGACCATTGATCTATGAATGAAATGAAATGCTTATAATTCAACTGACAATGAATGCTTATAATGTATATGAATAATGAGCTAATCAAAAATGATCTAACTAAAAAAGATACTGCCATTCTTCATATGTTATCTTGTAAGAGTGTTTGATTTCATCATTGAGCTTTAAAATGTTGTAAGAAAATACAAGCAACTTGTCATAATGATTCAAGATGACCTGAGTATTTCTTACATGGATTTTGATATAGAAATTTTAATACAAGCAACTTGATATAATGAGTCAAGTTGACCTGAGTATTGCTTGCTGAACAAACAAGGATTATCTCCTTTCATTCATGACTTGGAACGTCCTCCTTGATCTTTTGCTGATCATATCCTGAGACAAGTACATACCGTAGTAAGAGATAAACCACAGACAGCAATCAAAGAAAAATAATCATGCCCCATCATAGCTTCTCCAGTCATGGACATCCTTGAGTCACATAGAGTACATGATTAGCAATAAAATCAAGATATAAACATTGAATCTTGTATGCCATTCACATGTTCTTATGGTCATTAACTAATATAATCATCTTGATGAATGATCTTTGATAATCCTTTATTACTTGCTGGTTGATTCTTCGGTTTCTAAGCTTCATGATTCAATTGTTATAATACGCCTTGATTTTAGTTGCTTTGTTGCTCGTTATTTGTTTCAAAACCCTAGGTGTTTTTGGTTTTTCTAAGTTTTCTAAATGTTTTGGATTTTCAAAGATTCAAAAGATCACCTTAGCACAAGGAATTAGGATTTTTCCCCCAATGGAAATAAAAATTTATTATGGATATATGAATTGATCAAGATCCAAACCATGGCGGGATACAAATAAAGATTGATCAATTCTAATAAAATCTAAGACAATGACTACGACAAGTATGTCAAAGATTGATAATTGTTGGTAAGCTGCATATTTCTTGCGAAATGGTTCAAAGAAAAAGATGTGAAAGATGGAATGGATAAGCTAAGATAGATGAAAGTGATAGATGTGTTATGATGGAGTGGATAGGTTAAGATAGATGAAAGTGATAGATGCGATATGATGGAGTGGATAGGTTAAGATAGATGAAAGTGATAGATGTGATATGATGGAGTGGATAGGTGTGCAAAGTGATCTCATAAATGGAGGAACTCACTTTTTAGATAGTGCATGTTTACCAGGTTTTCACAATCTAAATTTATTGCATTTTTCTCTCTCTTTTCTCTTTTTTTTTTTTGTTTTATGCTTTTTAGGGATTTTCTGCTTTTCTGATTTTTACTGATTTCTTAAAGACTTTATATGTTTTTTATTGATTTTTTCCAGGACTTTATATCTCAAGCATATAATTTCTTGAGATGAATAGAATTGATAATTTCATCAAACCAATCACCTTCAGGGGTAGATAACTTGTATGCTCCTAATCCATATGTTGCTACTATGACAAAAGGTCCTAGCCAATTTGGTTCAAATTTTCCCTTCTTTTCTCAGTCTTGCTGATTTCTTGGATTCTCCCTCAAAACTATATCTCCAATTTGAAAAATATGTGGCTTGACTTTGTGGTTATACCTTCTTTCCATTCTTTGTTAATATACTTTCAGATGATCTATTGCATTTTGGTGACGTTCCTGAATCAGTTCAAGTTCCTGGAGTTGAGAGACTCCCTATTCTTCTTCTGGTATAAGACCTTTCAAGGATACTCATAGAGAAGGTATCTCTACTTCTATAGGTAATATGGCTTCTAATCCATAGACCAAACAATATGGATTTGCTCCTGTTGGAGTGTGGATGTTGGTTCGGTATGCCCAAAGAGCAAGATTTAGCTAAATGTGCCAATCTTTTCCAGCTTTATTGATTGTTTTCTTTAAAATTTTCAAGATAGTTGTGTTTGATGCCTCAGCTTGACCATTTCCCAGTGGATAATATGGAGTAGAAAACCTATGTTGGATATGAAATTGTTCACATAGCTCCTTCACATCTTGATTTTTGAATGGTCTTCCATTATCAGTGATAATGGTCATAGGAACTCTATAGCGACAGATTATATAATTTAAAATAAATAATGATATTTGTTTTCCTATCACTGTTGTTAAAGGCACTTCTTCAATCCATTTAGTGAAATATTCAGTAGCAGTCAGAATAAACTTATGTCTATTAGAAGATGAGGTATTTATCTTTCCTACCAAATCAAGACCCCATTGAGAAAATGGTCATGATCCTGTCATAGGATATAATTCTTGTGTTGGTGCATGAATGAGATTCCCATGGATCTGAAATTGTTTGCATTTCCTAGCATATATGAATGAATCTCTCTCCATAGTAGGCCAATAGTAACCCATATGAAGAAGTTTCTTATCTAGTGTTAAGACACTTGAGTGTGTGCCACAAATACCTGCATGAACTTTGTTAAGAACTTTCTCATATTATTCTTGTTCAAGACATCTCAACAAAGTACCATCTAGACCACACCTATATCGGATATCTGCAATAATAGTATATTGAGAGGACTGACAGATAAAATTCCTTCTTTGATTGTGGGATAAGTGAAGAGGAAGGATATTTTCTTTTAAATATTGATAAGTTTGACCATATAAGGATTGACTGGTTCCTGATATATGACAAATGTAGTAGATATGTTGGGATTAAATGGTAGGGGTTAAGATATCCTCCATGAGAAATTTGTAACGATGTTGATTCACCTTATTTTTTAAGAGAGATGTTATTGTAGCCATTGCATCTTCTATTCTCATTTCGTGGAATCTGGGTGAATGATATTTCTTTAAAGTGTTCTTTAAACTCCTCTATCAATTGTTTGTATGGCATGAGCTTATCATCTTTAGTTTGATAATCTTCATTTATTTGGTTGATGATAAGTTGTGAATCACCATATACATATAGTTCTTTGACATTCCATTCAATGGCCATTTTTAGCCCAATAGCCAAAGCTTCATATTTTGTAGTATTGTTGGTGCATGGAAACCGCAGTCTATATGATTTCAGAATTGTGTGTCCCTGAGCTGTGATGAAAAATATTCTTGCGCCTGATCCATATTGTGTGTAAGAACCATCAAAGTACAATTCCCAAAAGTTTGTACTTTGTGTCAAAATATCTGCATCAGGAAATTCAATGTGCAAAGGTATGTCATGTTGTAAAGGTGCATCAACCAATTGATCAGTGATGACCTATCCCTTCATAGCTTTTCGGTCAACATACTCTATATCGAATTCACTCGGTATCATAACCCATTTGGCTATTCTTCCTATCAAGGTTCACTTGCTCAACAAATATTTGAGGGGATCTATCTTTGCTATTAGTTTCACATAATGAATCAACATATAATGTCACAGCTTCTGAGTTGCAAATACAACTGCTAGACATGTCTTCTTTGTTGAGGAATAATTTAATTCATAGCCAACAAGCATTCTACTAATATAATATATTGTTCTTTCTTTTCCTTCTTCATCATGTTGAGCTAGGAGAGCTCCTAATGATACATTTGTTGCTAAGATATAGAGCAATAATGGTTTCCCTTTGGTTGGTGATACCAGTACTAGAGGACTCATAAGATATTCTTTTATTTGCAAAAAAGATTCTTCACATTTTAGATCCCATTTGAATGGAATATTCTTATGTAGAAGATGTGTGAATGGATGACATATATTTGCTAACTGAGAGACAAACCTCCTGATTGATTGCAATCTTCCTTGTAAAGATCACAATTGATTTATGTTCCTAGGTGACTCCATCTACATGATGGATTTGACCTTTTCAGGATCTACTTCAATTCCATGAGTTGATATAATGTACCCAAGAAGTTTTCCAAAGGTTACCCCAAATGCACATTTCTTTGGATTTAATCTCAATTGGTACCTTTCCATCTTGTCAAAAATCTTGCTTAAGATGTTCAAATGTTCTTGTCTTGTATGAGATTTTGCAAGTATATCATCTACATAATCTTCCATAAATGTATGCATCATATCATGGAAAATTGTTGTCATAGCTCTTTGATAAGTCGCTCCTGCATTCTTAAGCCCAAATGGCCTGACATTCCAGCAATAAGTTCCTCATGTATAGGTGAAGGCTATTTTTTCTTGATCGTCGGGTGCAATTCTTATTTGATTGTATCCTGTGAAGCTATCCATTAATGAAAACATCTCATGCCCTATTGATAAGTCCACAATTATATCAATGTTTGGTAGCGGGAAATCATCTTTTAGACATCCTTTATTCAAATCTCTGAAATCTGTACAAACTCTTGTGCTTTTATCTGGCTTTGACACTGGTACAATACTTGAAATCCATTCTGGATAAGCAACAGGTCTTATAAAACCCACATCTAATAGTTTCTTCAGCTCGATTTTTATAAGAAGAGCAATGTGTGGATGCATCTTTCTTAGCTTTTTCTTAACTGGTTTTGCTTTTAAATCCACATTAAGATGATGCATGATAAGATCTGGATTAAGTCATGGCATGTTTGCATAGAACCAAGAAAAATTTATTTGTCTTTGCTTAAAGAATTCCATGTATTCTTTCCTCTCTTTATCTGATAATGAGGCAACATAATGAAGTATTTTAGGATCCTTTGATGTACCAATGTTTACTGCTTCTGTTCGTTCTATCAGGATAGAAGATCTCTCTTGAAAATATGCGGGAAGAATGTCAAACTTTCCATCTTCTGGCGCAACAAAGAGGTTTTCACCATTAGATACGTCCTTTATTTTCCCTTTTGATTGATCTAGTGTTGCCATGAAATGGTTTTCAACGGTAGGTCTCTTTCCTTGTTTTATTTCAATTTTGGCATTCTCCTTACTACGAGAAACATTACTTGATTTTGTAATGGAAGATATCTTAGATTTGATGGGTTTGATAGCATTAAGGTACACAGCTAAGTCATGATCATTGGAAAAGACATTTAGTTCAGGGTTTTCTAAATTATCCCAATCAATTAGTTCAGGATGAAGAAGGGGTAAATCATAATCACTGTCATCATTAGGTGCTTCAAAGTTCATGATATAATGATCATAATTTGTCATAGAGTAGGTAATGTCATAGATTAAATGTTTTTTAGAATTGTCTCTCCCAAGCGTCTCCCAATTAGTTCTAACAAAATCAGTATTAGTATTTTGTGGTTCACACTCAAGTGGTTCTTCAACTAACGTTTGTCCCTTAAATGAATGGATTATATCAACACAAATGTCTTTAATACTACAAATTCCTTCTTGTTTGACCTCATTTGCATTTTCGAGTTGATATACTTATGTACATGATAAAGAGGATTCTTTAATTTTGCTAGATTTTGTCTCCTTTCAAACTCAACTTCTTCTAAACTAATAGTCAATCCTACTTGACTATCTCTTAATTCTTCTATGGTTCTGCCACATCTTGTTCCTCTTTTGATGAAAATCCTATATTTCCAGATGCTTTATCTATCCCTATTGGTACTTCTTGTGGCGTCACTTCTTTGTCTTTGTCATTCCCTTTCCTTTTTGCATACGCCTCTTTTCTCTAAATTCTGAGTTCTTCTCATCTTCTTTCTAACTCCATCTTTTGTTTTGTATTAAATAAGTCTTCCTCTGTAATAGTTGTTTGGTCTTCATTGTTTTCCTTACTTGATGTACTACATAAGACATCTGGACCCCATTCATACTCATTTGAATTTGTCTTTGAACCATGATTTAGGACTACTCCACTATACCATACAAGAATGTTGCATGGTGCAAAAAGGTCCCTAATTTCTGCCATCTCCATTTTCATTGCTTCTAGAATATCTTGTTTAGATTTTGCATTTGTTTGTATTTTCAGAACTTGTTGACAAGATTCTTCTTTACCTTTGATGGTAATCTCCTCTTCTTGATTTTCATGTTCTTCTTGCTTCTTTTGTTTATTGGTTACTATTTCTGCTGCTTGATGTAGCTTTTCTTGCCATTGTTCTTCTTTAGTCATTGATTTCTTTCTCCACTTTTGTTGTTGATGATTATGTTGCTTTTGATTGGATTTTAGATATGCAAGCCCTAATTTATCTTCTTTGGATTGCGAGTATGGACAAATAGGTTCTGAAATACCTTGATGTCGCTTACCAATTGGTCCTTTTCCTTCATATCCCATTTTTTGCATGATTTCATAACCTTTGCCATATTGTTTTATGGGAATATTGACTTCAGCTACTGTTGCTATAGTTTTATCTTCATCCTTGTACAACCAACCAAGAATGTCTTTGTCTTAATTTTCTTCTTCAAGAGTTCCAGCACTAACAAATGTTCATTTAAACATGTGTTTTGATCTTTCTAATGTCTTTGATTGAATATATGTAGGCTTTCCATATGACTTAGGGGAAAGTGGAAAATTATGCAAAGAATATTTTCCCATTCCTTCATCATTTCATTTGAGCTTTTCCTCAAAGGTTTCCCATAACTTTTCTTGAATTTCTTTGGTAGGATATATTGATTTTTTGTTATGTGGAACTCTTGTATCTTGTGTTGGCTTCAAATTATTGCAATATTGACTAGCATCTGCAATTATAGTGATCTCTTGTCCTTCATGAGGAAATTTTACACATTGATGATATGTAGAAGGAACTGCTTGCATTTTGTGAATCCATGGTCTTCCTAAAAGAATGTTGTAAGAGAGGTTTAAATCTAAAACCTGACACAATATATTCCTTTCCACATGTCCTATTTTGATTGGTAACACAACAGTTCCTTTAGAAGAACGTGTAGATAGGAATTCGGAAATCATCAAAGCAAATCAATATTAGCCTAGTTCAATCAGGAAAACTAAAATGCAATGATAACAATCCTAAAAACACTCAATAAAGACATGAAAACAAGACATCAATTCAAACGCAAACCATTGCAAACTTGAATGTCTCCTTCATGTGGCTCCATTGTCCTTCTTTCTCCTTCAAATAGCTTTGTTGTGGATCTCACCTACTAGTGCTTAAGCATGATGTGAAAGCAAGTAGACAAGACAATAGCGCAAGAATACTAGAAGCGTGATTGATTCGACCAGGGATCAGGGACCTTGATTGAAGAAATCCATCCAATTTATAGACAAATTGGAGAAAAGACAAGATTAGCATGAATTTGATTCGAATGGAAATTGCAAATCAAAAATGACAATTATGACAAATTTGCACTTTCTATGCAAAATTGATTGATTAATCATTATGACAAAATTATGACAAATTTCTATGTCAAAATTGATTGATTGTCAATTATGACAAATTATGACAAATTGAAATGTCATTCCCATGAAATTAGGAGAAATATAGGAGAAAATTGAAATTAGATGAATTAAAAATTAGGAAATTAGAAAATTGATGAAATTAGGAATTAAGTGAATTAATTAACAATTTTTCATTTATTAATTAATTCACAAAGAGGGATGAATTAGTTAGCCAATTAAATAAACATTTAATTGTGACAAGAAGACTTAGGATAAATAAATAAATTATTTAACCTAGAGGGAGAAATGGCAAACAAGGTTAAATGAATAAATCATGAAACCCTAGAAGATGAATTAGAAATGCAAGGATGACAATTAGGTCTTGATTGAAGGATCAATTTGATCATGATTCTAACTTGATAAAAGACCAATGCTGATAAATGATTTGGTTGATAAATGCACCAATTGACGAGGAACAATGACTAATTGATCCAAATTGACATGATTGAGAAAGATGACGATCGATGACAAATTGATCGCAAGACGACAAGATTGAAAATGACAACGATCGATGACAAATTGATCGCATAATGATAAGATTGAAAATGACAACGATCGATGACAAATCAATCACATGATGATAAGATAGGATAAGAGGACAAAACCCTAATTCCATCATTGATTAGGATTGATGATGTCAAAATATGCCAAATGAGCACGCACATTGATGCGACAGGATAAGATCGATCAAAATTGTGACAAATATTATTATCGACAAGACCAAATTCAAAAATGAAGAAAATGAAGAATGTGGAAGAAGGACTCGATGCTCACAAATGATAAAAACCAAGTGCGTGACATAGGAGAAATGTTAATGCGATGCAAAAACCCTAAAATAAGGTAATGTGCAAATATTAAAGTATGATTCCACAAGCATTGACCATTTTTAGACGTCTACATTTTGCCCCTCTTTGAGACAATGCGATTTTAAGCGTTGTTTCAAAGAACAATAATGAAAATGCCCCAGACACTGACAATGACATATGGATGCCCCCTCGAGGAATTGGCTGGAAACATCCAGAAAAGAGGCCAATTGATCGATAATAATGATAGAACACGATAGGAGCAAACAGACTGAAAATCGGAGACCAGATGCACGAAGGACAAGCAATTGAAGGTATAAAAGACCATGACTAGCATAAGATGGAGATGGTGCACGTCCATCTATGCACTGACAAAGATCTATAAATGAGACAAAGAGTGAAAAGAGCTCATTTGCACTAGCCAAAGAGGAGAATTTGTTGCTCTGGAAAAGGACACTTGCAGAGAGATGGTGAACATTCCAATGGCAGATCACCTCAAGGAATGTGTACACACCTACAGATGATCGGACGATGAAGGAGCAGCAGTATGTATCTCAAAAACCCATATTGTAGATTGTATGAATTTTGACCGCTTGCGGGACATTGTGGGGCCCACAGGGAATGCAGAAACTGACTTCTGCGCCTGTGTGAGTGAATCCTGCACTTGTGTAGGGTAACCTACACTTGTGTAGGGTACACAGGTCCAGGTTGTTGCTACACAGGCGTAGGACTTAGCACACAGGCGCAGTTGTGCATGGGGAACCCTAATTTGGCCAAAAACAGCATGAGAATGATCCGAAAAGGGGGGATAAGAATAGAATAGGTCAAAATAGAGGAAAAACACCCTGATTTGGACATGAAACAAGGAAATGCAGCCCATAGGATTAAACCCTAAAACTGACAAAATGTGCCCCAATTGTGATGCAGAGTCGACAGTATCCATTGATCATGTGGGAGAACCAACCTGACTGCTTCATGTTACAACATAGACTCAGGAGCACGGATAGAGATACATTAGCAGGACTTGGAATATACTATATCACATTCATGCCTGAGATTAGGGCAAACATAGGACTACTGACCGCATTCGCAGAGCAATGGCATTCGGAGACCTCCTCATTCCATATGGCGACTGGAGAGGCGACTGTGACACTAGAGGATGTATGGCGTATCCTCCGCATTCTGATTCATGGGGAGATGATAGAGTATGACCCAGTGATAGGGAGAGACGCTTTGTGTAGATTATTTGAGTGTGATGCAAATGATCTAGATATCATAGAGAGGGAGATTGGCTGGGAGACAATGGCATCAGAGTATGATTGGCGATATAAGGTGATAGCAGTGGTGATAGCATGTCTATTAGTAGGAGACAGACGAGGACATGGATTCCCTATTGGATGGGGAAGAGTGCTAGAGCTGATGGCAACAGAGGGTACGGTGTATGCATGGGGACCATGTGTACTGGCTATGCTATATTTTCAATTGCATCAGATAGCATATCAGGGAGTTCAGACCTTGAGTTGTGGAGTCACACTGTTACAGGTATGGGCATTTGAGCACATAGCCATATGTTGACCTATTGCAGAGAGATAGGTATTACCACACCGACCATATGTGTATTGTTATGGGGGAGAACTAAGACAGGGTCCTTTTGGATACATATTGTATTGGCAACATGAGCTAGACAGATTGAGAGAGTTCACATGGAGGCCATATCTTGATTTCCCTAGATGGTTAGATGATAGTGATGAGCTATCATATTGCAGACAGGAGAGATACCTGATTGGGCTACCAGAGAGATTTAGACGACGGTTTGGAGAGAGGTAGGATATACCTAGAGGGACTGCACACTTTGCCCGATCTCACAGAGAGACGAGTCAGTGGGGGAGAAAAATTCAGCCACACATAGCATATGTCAACTTCACACGGCTACAGCGGAGACAGTGGGATTGGAGATCTGATGTGATGGACGTTGGGATGACAAAGGAGTATGAGCAATGGTTTACATGATGATAGCCAGTGCCATTGACAGGTCCTGATATTCCAATACCTAGGAGACAGGAGGACTTCCCACTCGCAGGAGAGGAGAAGGGAGATGATGAGGATAGGGATGAGGATGAGGGGGATGACGATTATGAGCCAGACTCAGCCAATCAGGAGTCATTGCAGGATATACCCACAGAGCTGGAGACAGCTAGGATAGAGGAGATGGAGATGTGCAAGGCTACCATAGCAAGTCAGCATGATTATATTGTGACATTAGAGAGATAGAATGTCATCTTGAGGATAGAGTAGGATCAATTCAGAGTGGAGATAGCCAGACTTACATCAGCTTGAGATACAGCAATAGCGTAGGCACAGCGAGAAGAACAGAGAGTCACTGAGTATATTGGGTTGATTAGGGATGCCAGTGCACGGGAGATGGCACAGATGTTGGTAGAGATCGGAGAGGAGATACGCCATTGGAGGACATTATATGAGAGTGCAGTTCCACCAGAGCAGAGAGCAGCTTCATATCGGGCATGATCGAGGACAGAGAGTAGGGCACGCTCTCGGAGGTCAGTGAGCAGCATGGGGGTGAGTGGACCTATGAGACCACCATGGCCAAGTCTAGGAGGGACATCATCCATGAGACATGGTAGGGATGAGGAGGACAGAGGGAGCACCCAGTGATAGATGCACGTGCTCCTTAGGACAGAGACAGATGTAGTTTGACATTATGTAGTCAGCCTGCGGGCCATACTTAGGACAGACAGTCCAATTTCATACTCTGATATTATGTTGATATATGATATGATATGCATCGATATGATGGGATGCAATGTGTTATGACTTATGTTTATTTTCCATGCATGGATGGCGTATGCACTATTTATTGTGGAACATGTATGAATACATTTTGATGTGTTTTTTATGCATTTATAATATGAAATGGATAAAATGCTTGATGTGATGCTTGATGTAATGTAAATGTACTAACCAAATGGATGCAGGATGTAGCATATGTGTTTGGGGAAATCAGAGCACTAGACCGAACTGACTATCCAAACTAACGGAAGAAATGTTAGAAAGAAGAAATGAGACAGAGGACAGTTAGAGACGAAGAAAAAAACTTGCTTTCAGTAATGCACTTTGTAGGTGAGAACCTTTATTTAATGTAGCAAAACGGATGCGTAGCATCATGGCATTGAAGGCCAGAGCTGAAATGCAACCCTTTTTGCAAAAGACAGACACATCACAGACAAACAGCAATCACAACAAAAAAGAAAGGGACCATGAACCATCCCGGTCACTCTAAATCACTCGGTGACATCATCGAGCAACATAGGAACATGATCGAAGATAAATCAATAAATGATAAGACTCGCTAATTCCAACAAGTCAAACAAACATCTTGATCTTCATTGTCAAAAGTTGAAAGTGTTGATAGGATGATCATGTTGTCTGGTTTCAGGACATGCGGTACCCCGTCTAAGATAGGACATAGTCTAGTTTCGAGTATACCGCACCCTGTATAAGACCCATGATAGTAGTGACAAAGTCAAATGATATTGATGTTGATGTTCGATCGAGAAGACAATTGTGATCAGTTTGAATGTCTGGTTTGATTGAAAAACGTTCATCTGTTAACGCATGATTCCATTAAAGCACAATGTGTGATTGTGAGTCGTTGGATGTATACTCAGTGAGTTGTCTATGCACAAAGGGATCATTTATTGCAAAATGCTTGTTTTTGGATTTTAATGTTTTGAAAAAAAAATTGTTCATTTTTTTCAGGACTTTTTTTTACTTTTTAGGTATTTATTTCAAGACTTTATTTGATTTTTAGGGATTATTTCAGGACATTTGTTTGATTTTTTATGATTTTTTCAGGACATTTTTCAATTTTTTATGATTTATTTCAAGACATTTTTCAATTTTTTATGATTTATTTCAGGACATTTTTCAATTTTTTTATGATTTTTTTTTTCAGGACATTTTTCAATTTGTTTGGATTATTTCAGGACATTTTTCATTTTTTATGATCTTGCCCCCAATGTCTAGCAAGGCAAGGAATATGACAGGTGAATAAATAGGCTTGCTGAAATGTTGGTGGATATAGGGAAGACAAAGGCCTTTTATCATGGAGACAATATGGATGCAATTTTCAAGGGCTATTGCGTGATGGGACAAGAGACTGGATATGACAATGTAAAGCAGGAACATGGCATGAGGGACATGTCAAGAGGTTTTTGAAACCATGTTTAAATTTTGTGTCCTTATGTCAGATCAAGATCAAGGGACAGAAAAGGTGTATGGATAGTGATAAGATATGGATAGGATAAGCAAGACCAAGAATGGGTAAAGGACATGGACTGAAGGTCGGGGTAGGATAAGGGATAGTGGCAGAAAGTTGCAATAAGACAGGGAATATGGATGAAAGGTTGTAATAAGCAAATGGATGAAGACCAAAAGCTATGATGGACTAAAAGCTACAAACAAGATGCATGATGCTCATGACAATCCTCAGCCTTGTCAAGATCAAAGGTGGAAAGAAGAAATGGACATGAGGGACAATAGGATATGAAGGGTAATGACAGGGGTTCGATAGGATAATGGAACAATGAAGGACAAAAGGATATGATAGGATAAAACCTGTCCCCAAGTACGGTATGCAAGAAGTTCATAGATTACGCATGATGCATGTTTGCCAGGTTTTCATCAAGGTACTTGCCCAAGGCGCTTGTTTACCAGGTTTTCACTAGTGGACGAATTATTTTTGATTTACTTTTTTTTTTTCGTTTCTTTTTCTTTTTTTCTCACTTTTTTTTTTGTATTTTTTTGTATTTTGACTTTTTCAAGAGAAGATGGACACATGATATGGGATGGAAGAAGGACTCAAACATCTTTTTGTTTGGATAGTAGCCTTGAAAAAAAAATGGACCATGACCTTTAAACGTATGCTTAAAGACGTTGGTAGGATAAGGACATCGAAAATAAGATGAAACTAAAGCGAGGATTTATGTAAAGGATGGGATCAAAGGGATCGAAGGATGGAAAAGATGCATTGGATAATGGATAGGGTATTGGAAGAATTGTGCTTGAGTGGATGGAAATGAAGGCAAGATCAACATTGGAACACACCTTGAGGGGTGATGGACTGATGGAGGAAGAGTGGGTTTTGGATATGGAGATTTTGATGAAGGAATAGCTAAGGATTTGTGGACATAAGGACCCAAAATGGAAGAAGGAGGTGATAGAGGAACAAATTTGAGAGGTTTGGATGGAGGAATAGAAATTTTGGATGCCAAGTTGGATGTTTCTTTAGGCTTTTGTGCTTCAAGGAGTTGCTTAGGGATCCACATGGTTTTTGATTTTTCATGCTTTTGTGGTTCCTTGGAGTGCATTGCTTGCACAAGGGATTTAGGAACCCATATATATTTTGACTTTGCTTTGTTTTGCTCAGTGGGCCTTTGTGACCTTTTGGATATTTCTTTTTCTTTATGAATCAATTTGTTCTTTTTTTTGACATGTCGATTATATTGGACATGTTGATCCTTGAATACATGTGGATTGCTAGACTTATGACGTTTATACTTGGCATCCAAATTGCTTGGAGGGGGAAAGGAATGCATGGATGGATATGAATGAAGTGGACTTCTTTTGGATTGATGAAATTTACTCAAATATGTGTTCCTTTGCTGACCTTGCATAGAGGACGAAGGAATATAAGGACCTAAGATGGATGGAAGGTATGATGGGGAAGGTGTATGTTTGAATTTTGAAGGGATGTTGGATTTAGTAGGGATACCCACGTCTTGAGGAATTTCACTGAGGCCATGACCCTTAATATTTTCTTTAACATGAAGGGATGCTTGATTATGGAGATCTACTCCTTTGCCTTTATGAATATCTTGACTTGTAGGATACTCTTTTCTTTGGGAAGAAGACGCAAGTCCATTATGAGGTGGATATGATATGAGAGAAATAATGAGATCTTGAAGTGGATCAGATTGCACCAAAGTGGAAGAACCCATTATGCATGTCAAGGGTTTATGAACATCTTGCACTGACACGTTAGAATCATGAGGGGGATTAGGATAATGAGGGGGACTAGGATTGTGTAGTGGACATGGTTCAATGACAGGCTCTTCAAGAGATGGAATGGGAGAAATAATGGGATCATCAAAAGAAATGCAATCTTGGAGTGGATATGCGGGATTAAGACAAGGAGATGGAGGAACAAAAGGATCTTGTGGAGTATTTAAAGGAATAATTTGATCTTGACAAGGAGGAAGATCATTGGAATCCTCTTTAAAGGTGTTTTGCTCTTGACTTTTAATGGGATCATCGGAAAGGATGGAAGGGATATCTGGAATGTCAATGGGATTTGAAAGGACATTTTTTTCATGAAATGGAAGGGGATCATTTGAGATTGGATGAACTAGGATATCTTGATCTTGCTCGGGGAATGGAGTGTCAATGGGATTTGAAAGGACATTGTGTTCTTGGATAGAATTGACAAGAATAAGTGAATCATTGTGAGTGTCTAGGGAAATGGGATCCTAGTCAACAATTGGATGGGATGATAAGGTTTCAGGATCTTGATCTTGATATTTTTCAAGACACATTTCTTCATGCTCTAAATTATCCTCTTGACATGAGGTTGGACTTTGGATATGCATGGGGGATTCTGACAAGGGATCAATGTTTTGGCATGAAGGAAATGCACTTTGAACATTTGTGATGGATTTTGGAAAGGAATCAATGCTTGAACATGAGAAAGAGGGACTTTGAATGGGGTCCTCTAAAATAGGTAATGAAAATAAAGTACATGGTGGCATTGGGTCTTGTATTTCTGAAACATGACAAGGATGTGCATCATGAATTGGATTATCTTGGCAATCAATTATGGATAGCCCTTGGATAATTGCATCCTTGGGTGTATTGTTTGATGAGGACAATATGGAAGGTTCTTGTGAAACTTCTAAAGGTGTAGGGATAGATGCCACTAGAGAGTCAATTTGTTTGTGGGGGGATGAGGCACTGCTAGACATAAGTGTATTATCTTGATCTTCCTCAAAGAACTCACTTGGTAATTTCCTTAAGATCATTGCAATAAAGCCACCTTTCTTTCGAGGTTTTGACATAGTTGTATCTGGAATTTGAACTGATTTGGCAAGGAGTTGGTTCTGATCTGATGTCATGTTTTGATATTGGACTTCGTTCAATTGTTCTGACATGTTTGAAACTTGGGTTGGTGTGTGCTGCAACCTTTGTTTTTGAATGTTTGGTTGTGGTTGTTGACATTGATATGTTGATTGAACTTGTTTATATTCCACCATTGGTTGAACTATTTGTTGACATTGTATAGTTGGTTGGACATATTGTTGAAATTGGACCATTGGTTGTGTTGGTTGTATATGTTGGACCATTGGTTGTGATGGTTGAAAATCTGATTGATAGTAAACACCTTCTTGTTCTTGTTGTGGAGGCACATAATGTTGAAATTGATGTTGTCTCTTTTCTTGAAATTGTTTCATCATCTCTATTTGGGAGAGGAGAGCTGGTATGTCTGATCATTCAAGAAGAGATCTTACATCAATTGGCTCAATATTTGGATTTCGACTTGGAAATTTTGCAAACATTTTGGACATTTGTGATCTATTCTTCTCAATGTTTTTCACTCTTTGTTCCAATATCTCCTCTTCTTGAGCTAGTTTCTCCTCTAGTTTTTGTATTTGGACATTTACATCATTATGATAAGTTTGATCCAAGTTCTGAGACATGTAGAGATTGGATTGACATGATTGAATTCTCAATTGTGATGACATGGCTTCGTAAGAAGGTTGAGACCTCATTTCAACAAACATGTCACTAAGCAAATGCAATATTTTTGGAATTTTTCTTTTTCAAGGATGATGTATGATATGCAACTAAATGCAAACTAAACAGATGGAAATGCAATCTATGGCAAGAATGCAACCTATGTTTTTGGTTGTTTTTCAAAATTTTGACAAACTTTTTGGAATGCAAATCTAAAAAAGAGACCCTTAGGAAATTGAAATGATGTCTAGACCTCAAAGGACAAAAGGACCAAGTGACAAAAGGACAAAATGATAATGTCTTCCCTATATGCTTGGATACTAAGCTAGGTTTGACCAAATGACATTGATGACTGTTGGATTTTGCCAAGATCAAGGGCACAATGAAAAGCATAAAAGAGACAATAGAATGACAAGAACAAACTGTATTCTCATCAATATAAAAATGATCAACTGGATTAACCAATACAATGAATAGAGGCCTGCTTATATAGGCAAGGCCATATGGATATATGGGCACACAAATATGACAAGTGGCTCAATGAGAAACAAGGGTAGGTAGGAAATAGGTGTGGGTAGGTAGGAGAAATAATATAATATTCCACATGAGGTGGATCACCCACCGAAGGTGGAATTATCACTCCACAATAAGTGGATATGATAGTGTAATAACAAGATCAACACCATAAGAGGTGGAATTTCTCCTACACACACTATCCCAATGAGGCACAAACACCCAAGTGTCTCATATCCAAACTACTATGAAATGCATTATCCTAAGTAAACTTAAGTAAGTGTAATAATATCCATGATGAATAATTATTTACACCAACACCCCCCCTTAAGTGCAACTTAGGGGAATGCACTTAAGTCTACATGATGGGTCCCGGCTACGAGGCCATGATAGGTACCCATGTACAACATGCAAATGCAAGCAAAACAATGCAATCTCTCACAAACGGAGAAAGGGAGAAAACCCAGTGGGAAAAAACTCCCCCCCAAAAGAGAGATGAATGTACAAAAGAATCTCAAGGAAGAAGGACAAAACCTCAAAGAGGAAAAATTCCCCCCCATAAGATAGGAAGGAGAAGTCAGCTGACCCCCCCTAATGACACATCCCTCACCCCCAGGAGAGCTCGCAACTGCTGGAACTTACTCTCGGTGAAAGGTTTGGTGAATATGTCAGCAACCTGCTCTGCTGTAGAACAATACTGCAAATCAATGACCTGCTCCTGGATGAGCTCTCGAATATAGTGCATATGAATCTTGATGTGTTTGGTCCGCTGGTGTTGGACCGGGTTCTTCGAGATGGCAATGGCAGTCTGATTGTCACAATACAGGACTGTCGGCCGTGGAGTAGGGAATCCAAACTCTGTGAGAATCTGCTGGAGCCAAATGGTCTCAGTCACTGCGTTAACAGCGCCTCGATACTCAGCCTCAATCGAAGAGAGAGCAATAGCATGTTGCTTCTTGCTCTGCCAACAAATGGGGCCCGAACCAAGGTGAAAACTATAACCAGAAGTAGACTTACGATCAACTAGATCGCCAGCCCAATCGGAGTCTGTGTAACCAACCAAGCGAAGTCCTGTGCCTGCTGCATAGTGAATCCCATAGTGATGTGTACCCTGGATGTAATGTAGAATGCGTTTGGCGGCTTTCCAATGAAGCTCATGTGGTTCCTGCATGAAGCGGGAAACCATGCCAACTGCAAATGAAATATCAGGGCGTGTATGAGTCAAGTAGATGAGACTACCCACAAGCTGACGATACAAAGTGGCATCAACTAGTGGAGAAGAACACTAAGCCTCAAGCTTGACTCCTGAAAGAAAGGGAGTCGGGGCAGGCTTACAATCAGCCATATGAAAACGTGCAAGTAGATCAAGAGCATACTTGGGCTGCGATAGAGTAATCTCGGAAGATGACTGTGAAATCTCTATCCCGAGAAAGTAGTGCAAAAGACCCAAGTCAGTCATAGAAAATCTATCATGCAAAGCAGATTTGACCCTGCTAATGATGGATGAAGTACTCCCTGTAATGATCAAGTCATCAACATAGAGCACAAGTATCAAGTGAGAGTCATCCTGTCGCAAAATGTAGACATTCGGATTGGAATGACACCTGGTGAAACCTGCGGAGAGTAGAAAGGAATCCATCTTGGCATACCAAGCCCTGGGGGCCTGCTTAAGGCCATAGATAGATTTCCTTAGTCTGCAAACCAAAGAAGTATCCTGGGTGAAACCTTGTGGCTGCTCCATATAAATCTCCTCATCAAGATCACCATGAAGAAAGGCACTCTTCACATCCATCTGATGTACAGCCCAACCATGAGCTGCAGCTATAGCAAGTGTCAAACGAATGGAGTTCATCTTAGCTACGGGTGCAAAGGTCTCAGTATAGTCAACACCTGCAACCTGCGAGAAACCTTTGGCAACAAGCCGAGCCTTATACTTATCCACACTACCATCCGCTGCAAACTTGGTCCGATAGATCCACTTACATCGAACCATCTTTCTCCCCTTAGGGAGATGAACTAGATCCCATGTGTTGTTCCTCATTAAGGAACTGTACTCTTCCTCCATAGCTTGGTCCCACTCAGGAACCCCTGATGCTTCCCTAAATGTCTGTGGATCGGAAGCGGTAGCAATAAATGCATGTGGAAGATCCTGATGTTGTGATCGAGTTCTCCGTGTATCCGAAGGATCCCCAACAAGAGAACACTCAAGTGTCTGTCGAGCCCAACGAGGTCTAGGTGGAGGTGGAGAATGAGGCACCTCAACTACAAATGGACCTTGCGGAGGTGTTACCCTGCGAGTCGGAGTTGAGGGAGTCTCATCATCTGAATCACTAACATCACTATCCACAATGGAGGAAGGTGGAGGAGGTAGAGAGGCTAAGCTAGGAGAGCTTTCCTCAAAGTGAACACTCCTCTCAATGAATACCTCATGTGTCTCTGGATCCATCAATCTGTATGCCTTAACACCCTCAGGATATCCAACAAATATGCAAGGCCGACTCTGTGGTTCCAATGCCTTGCGTTTCTGTGGAGGAATGCGAGCCCATGCTGGACACCCAAAGACTCTGAAATGTCTCACAATCAGTTTCCTACCAACCCAAGCTTCAAAAGGAGTAATACCTTGTAAAGCTTTGTGAGGAACCCGATTCTGGATGTGAGTGGCACAACTGATAGCCTCTGCCCAAAAGGCAGGATCAAGAGAACGTGCATGAATCATACAGCTAGCCATTTCTTTGAGTGTTCGATTCTTGTATTCTGCAACCCCATTCTGCTGTGGAGTGTATGCAACAGAATGCTGAAGATCAATCCCCTCAAATGTACAAAAGTCCTCAAGTCTCTTGTTCACATATTCCCTGCCATTATCTGTTCGAAGAATCTTGATCACTTTCCCTGATTGTTTTTCCACACGAGCCTTGAAGTCCTGAAATCTGTCAAATACTTCACTCTTATGAATGAGAAAGTAGACCCAAGTGAAGCGGGAGTAGTCATCAATGAAGGTAAGAACATAGCGGGCCTTACTAAATGAAGGTGATGGAAATGGACCTGCTACATCACTGTGAACAAGTTGAAGAACTTCCAAAGCTCTCCAAGTTTTCTCTTTATCAAATTTCTCTTCGGGATGCTTGCCCATGGAACAACCTGAACATACACCCTCTGAAAAGCTGATTCGAGGAAGACCTGTGACCATGTCTTTAGTGCTGAGCTGCTGAAGATAGCGGTAATTGAGGTGACCAAACCGCTCATGCCATAGCTTACTTTCTGAATTTGAATGAGTAAGCAAGGCCCTAGAAGGTGAATGTGGCACAAAGTGGGAAAATGAGTAAAGCCTTGAGTTGTCATTGACTTGTCCCACTGCTACCAAGGCATCATCATCAAGTTCCTTTACCACAACTGAATCTGGTGTAAACTCAACCTTTTTCCCATTCCCATAGTGAGTGATTTGGTAGATGGAGAGAAGGTTGGTAGACAAGTTAGGAACATAGAGAACATTCTCAAATGTTCCATCATCCATGTCAACTGAACCTTTCCCTTCAACCTCTACTTGTGTATCATCACCTATGTAAATGTGAGGTACCTTAGATGGCTCTAATGTAGAAAACTGCTCCTTTCTAGAACCCATGTGATATGAGGCACCCGAGTCAAGTATCCATTGTTGTGAAGAACCTGTTTTAGCCACAAATGCTTGCCCTTTTCCTTTTGACTGTGAGGAAGAAGAAGAAGAGGAATCCTTCTTTGTGTAGGCGGATGGCAAGTTGATGTTGTTTTTCTTGAGAAGATTGGTTAACTCATCAACTTGCTTTGCGTGGCATCGATGCTCATCATGACCATACTTTTTGCAATATGCACAAGTTGGTTTATCCTTCTTAGGTGGTGTCCCCTTCTTGGAAGAGGATTGAAGATTGCCTTGTGATGGAGAGGATGATTGTCCTTTTTCCTGTTGTGGTTGAGACTTAGATTGCTTCTTCTTCTTGTTGGAATTTTTGCCTTGACTTCCTTGATTTCCTTGATTTGCTACCAAAGCCTTGGACTTTGAAGTCTTG
Organism: Cryptomeria japonica; assembly: GCF_030272615.1. Classification (NCBI taxonomy): domain Eukaryota; kingdom Viridiplantae; phylum Streptophyta; class Pinopsida; order Cupressales; family Cupressaceae; genus Cryptomeria; species Cryptomeria japonica. Next base: position 88,194,507 of record NC_081406.1, read on the forward strand.
AGAAACCCCATGTTCAACAATTTTGATTGTTCCAATATCAACATTTCTGTGAAAGCTTCAAAAGAAGGCATAACATAAGAACTCCCCACTGTCAAACGATGAGTTTGGAAGCTAGATACAAATGCTGCATACTCTGGTGCAAGCTTGTCCAACAAGTTGAATATCAACTGAGCATCCTTTTTGTCTATTCCACAATCCTTTAGCTTTGCTCGTAGCTCATTTGCTTTGGTTACATAATCTTGGATTGTATCAAAATTCTTGGGATCTAAGTTGGTGAGCTCATTATCAATCTGATAGCCTCTGATTTCATCAACTTGTCCATACAATTTCTGAAACATATCCCAAGCCTCTTTAATTGTGTTACACTTCTCAATGTGAAAAATGAGGTCATCTGATACATACTTGCGTAAGGTTCCAAGAGCCATGCAATTCTTAGTGAGCCATTCTAATTGAGCATTTGGATCAGCCTTAGGATCAGGTGGTGCTGTTATTGTTCCATCTATGTAGTGTGTGAGACCCTTTTCCATTAGTTTACTCCATACTTTAATTTTCCATGATGCATAATTATGTGGAGTTAATGGTGGAAACTTATTAGGACTCATTGTAACAAGAATGGAAAGAGCACAAAAGAGGCACAATCACACAAGACACCCCCCCAAATTCACTCAATCAAAGAACCCCCCCCCAAATGTGATGATTTGGCACTTTATAAGTAGTGCGTATACAATGGGCCACTTGCAAAAAATGGCAAAGTGGACTTCTGATTTACAATTTTACAACTTCCTCAAGAAGGCCAAAAGAGACTCAAACTGATAATGCAAGAGATCTAATTAAGATTCAAGCAATTTACAAGTACCTTATAGGTCAAATAAGACCAATATCTGAAAGTACAATTTTCACTCAAAATCTCTGAAATCTGATCATAGATTCTGAAAGTAGACAAAAAAATAAGCACTTTCAAAAAAAACGGCACCTGAAAAGGAGGTCGTATGAGCTCAAACGAGGCCTTTGAAGTTGCAGAATTGAGGATTGGACAGGTACAGCTGAGAGAATCCGAAAATTCCGAAAAACCTGTGCATCAAAATCAGAAAATAACCACACCACTGCGAAGATCACAAAATTTTAGCCCATTTCAAAAAAAATTGCACCAAAAAAGGAGCAAAAATGAGCAAGATATGGCCTTCCAAAGTTGGACTGCAAAACTGAAAAGCCCAATGGAGAGGGGTTTAAAAATTTTCAAAAAATGCTGATGTGGCGCTGATGTCAGCAAAACACTGTGTTAAATTTGACGGCCATATGACCGTCACGAAAACTTCGCTGCCTGGCTGACTGGGCGTCCGTACTGTACGGACGGATGACTCGGCCTGCTGACTGTGCAGTCCGTACTGCACGGAAATGCTGACTGTGCAGAGGTGACGTGGCAGTCCGTACGATGATGCGTGGCAGTACGGAAAGCTGACTGGCTGTACGGTTTTCCACGTGGGCCAGTGCCCGCCTGCCACGTGGCGGACGCGGGTTCCTCCGGTCTTTGTCCGCGTGGTGGTGCCCGGAGGCTGAGCGGCGGGAGGGGCCGCTTAGGCTGCGCTGCGGAGGAGCTGGGACCGGAGCGGCGCGGGAGCTGGAGTACCTGTGGAGGCGGCGTCGGTCGTGGAGGCGGGCGGCGTCGTGCACGGTGGAAGTGCAGGTCGCGGGAGGTAGACCCGGCTCGGGCTGCAGACAGGAGGTGGCGAAGACGCAGCTGAGCGGAGGCGGGGTCCGGAGCCGCCGGCGGGAGGAGCTCGGTGGTTAGACGGAATCTGGCGCCGGAGGCCACGGGTGTATGAGCGGGCAGCGGCACTGACGGAACAGCAGGTACATTCCTGCAAAAACCTGCAAAACGCGGACAGGTACGAGGGTACGGCGCACGGGGGGGGTCTGCGGACCCCCCAAAAAATTGTTTTTTTTTTTTTTTTTTTTTGATTTCTCTCCCCTTTTTTTTGATCTTTTTCAAATTTTTTTTACTTTTTTTGATTTTTTCAAAAACAATTCTCTGAAAAATGAAAAAAAAAAATTTTGAAAAAATATGTATATATAAAATTCGAAAATCCGTACGATATAGCAAAATTGGGGAAAAAAATTTTCCTCACCAAAATAGGTCGACTTTATAGTCAAAATTTATGGAAATGGCCTCCCGGATTCAACGGTGATGTCCAAATCGCTGTATGATGCCTCCAAAAAATGAAGATCCCCAAATCCGAAAATAGAAGCCTTCCACGATGTCTCCAAAAACTAATCAACGAAGCCCCAATAGCTCTGATACCATGTTGGATTTTGCCAAGATCAAGGGCACAATGAAAAGCATAAAAGAGACAATAGAATGACAAGATCAAACTGTATTCTCATCAATATAAAAATGATCAACTGGATTAACCAATACAATGAATAGAGGCCTGCTTATATAGGCAAGGCCATATGGATGTATGAGCACACAAATATGACAAGTGGCTCAATGAGAAACAAGGGTAGGTAGGAAATAGGTGTGGGTAGGTAGGAGAAATAATATAATATTCCACATGAGGTGGATCACCCACCGAAGGTGGAATTATCACTCCACAATAAGTGGATATGATAGTGTAATAACAAGATCAACACCATAAGAGGTGGAATTTCTCCTACACGCACTATCCCAATGAGGCACAAACACCCAAGTGTCTCATATCCAAACTACTATGAAATGCATTATCCTAAGTAAACTTAAGTAAGTGTAATAATATCCATGATGAATAATTATTTACACCAACAATGACAAAAAGACAAAAGTTTGATAAGGTCTAGACTTCATAACAATGACTTAGGGTTTATCAAAGATTTGGATTACTCAAGTATGACAAAACCTAGTTTTGACACTATATTCAAAGGGACAATTACTATGCAAATGACCCTAATATGATATGATAATGACCTAAGCTTAATGAAGAGACCTAGGGTATGCAAATGTGACCTAATGTTACGAGGACAAAGATGCAAATGCAAATGTATGACAATGTCAACCTAAGACAAAACCTAAGGTTGAATTATGAAATGGTATTACTTTAATGCAAGAGGACACATGCAAATGGATGACCCTTATTGATATGCAAAGGAGTATGACCTAGATGAAACTTTACCTTGGTACTTGACAATGAATTTGCAAAATGCAAACCTAGGATGAACCTAAATCTAAGTGACATGAATGTTGAGACAAGATTTTGAAAAATGTTTGAAAACCATGTTTGAAGGTGTTTTGAACTTTGTTGAATGAAACAACTCTTGTGTTTAACCTTGTTTTGAATCAATTTGTCTTGTTTTTGAAATGAGACACAACTCAACTTTTGACAAGCAAAGAAGACAAGATACTTCAACTTAGACTCAAGACAATCATGCTCATTCACACATTTCTTATGGATGGCAAGGACAGTAGGTACTTGAGAGGTAGACTCGTTATGTGATTCAAGGAGAATACATAGATGCTTGACCCCATGGGCTCCCCTCCATGGCACTCACTTCTCAGGGTAGCCAAGCATCAGTCCCCATGGAAATCTCCCCATGGCGAACTTAGTATCTCTTCCAAGTATCCAAACTTGTCCTTCTCAAGCAACTAGAAGGATTTTGGCCTCTAAATACAAGGTGTTTAATAAGGATTTATGTTAAGCGCTACTCCTTGGTGTCACGCAAGCGTGATTGAGACATTAAGCCCACCAAGATACCAAACAAATGTAGTCACGCAAGCATGATTTAGACCATGAGGCCCTACTTAGATGTTGATATGAGAAAGAGTTCAAGGGTCATCACTTCCCAAGTAACTACAATTCCCACGTAACCCTTCCTTCAAATCTTTCGCCCATCAGGTATTTATTTATAGTGAATTAGAATGCCAAGGTATTCTAGCCGTACTCACTTTGGGTCGTTCCCTTCTCATGATTGTCACTTGCTTGCAAAAGCAAATGGTCGGGAAGGCAGGCCCTCTAAAGGTAACACACAATCAAAACATGAGAATGATATCGAAGATCTGGATTTCTGATCACCCTAAGAAGGATGAGAGCATACTCTCCTACTCCAATGTCAAAATCAACAATCAAAGCAAACATACGTTCATTCCATCCTATTTAGAAATCATACTAGGTGCCTAAATATGAATTACAAACACAAAGTTTAGTTGTAAACCAAGGCAACCTGCAAAACCACCAAGTTAGAAGTTTGATATGTGTGATCTTTGACTATCGAATCTGCATAAAATTTGTTAGTAGTTTCATCTTTGTCTTTGCCATGCGTAATGCCAAGGTGCTGCACAAAGAATCAGTACCATAAAACCAAAAAGCACAAACAGAATGCAAAACAAATCAATTTGCAGGTAAAAACACTGCTTTTTTTACTTCTATTTCTGGCCTTACACAGGCGCAGAATTCTTGACACAGGCGCAGAATGCAGTAACACAGGCACAGAATGATGCAACACAGGCACAGAATGATGCAACATAGGCGCAGATCCCTTTGACACAGGCGCAGAAGTCTTTGACACAGGTGCAGAATGCTTGACACAGGCGCAGATAGCTCTTACACACGCGCAGAAGTGCCTAGAAAGGCCTGCATTACCCTGTTTCTTGGGTTTTTCACCTGCAAATCATCTCAAAAGCACTCAAAAGCATGGTTAGGGGGTTAGTTCACATCAGGTTCACCAATTAATGTAGATAGGAATTCAAAAATCATCAAATCAAATCAATATTAGCCTAGTTCAATCAGGAAAACTAAAATGCAATGATAACAATCCTAAAAACACTCAATAAAGACATGAAAACAAGACATCAATTCAAACGCAAACCATTGCAAACTTGAATGTCTCCTTCATGTGGCTCCATTGTCCTTCTTTCTCCTTCAAATAGCTTTGTTGTGGATCTCACCTACTAGTGCATAAGCATGATGTGAAAGCAAGTAGACAAGACGATAGCGCAAGAATACTAGAAGCGTGATTGATTCGACCAGGGATCAGGGACCTTGATTGAAAAAATTCATCCAATTTATAGACAAATTGGAGAAAAGACAAGATTAGCATGAATTTGATTCAAATGGAAATTGCAAATCAAAAATGACAATTATGACAAATTATGACAAATTTGCACTTTCTATGCAAAATTGATTGATTGATCATTATGACAAAATTATGACAAATTTCTATGTCAAAATTGATTGATTGTCAATTATGACAAATTATGACAAATTGAAATGTCATTCCCATGAAATTAGGAGAAATATAGGAGAAAATTGAAATTAGATGAATTAGAAATTAGGAAATTAGAAAATTGATGAAATTAGGAATTAAGTGAATTAATTAACAATTTTTCATTTATTAATTAATTCACAAAGAGGGATGAATTAGTTAGCCAATTAAATAAACATTTAATTGTGACAAGAAGACTTAGGATAAATAAATAAATTATTTAACCTAGAGGGAGAAATGGCAAACAAGGTTAAATGAATAAATCATGAAACCCTAGAAGATGAATTAGAAATACAAGGATGACAATTAGATCTTGATTGAAGGATCGATTTGATCATGATTCTGACTTGATAAAAGACCAATGCTGATAAATGATTTGGTTGATAAATGCACCAATTGATGAGGAACAATGACTAATTGATCCAAATTGACATGATTGAGAAAGACAACGATCGATGACAAATTGATCGCAAGACGACAAGATTGAAAATGACAACGATCGATGACAAATTGATCGCATGATGATAAGATTGAAAATGACAATGATCAATGACAAATCGATCGCATGATGATAAGACAAGATAAGAGGACAAAACCCTAATTCCATCATTGATTAGGATTGACAATGTCAAAATATGCCAAATGAGCACGCACATTGATGCGACAGGATAAGATCGATCAAAATCATGACAAATATTGTTATCGACAAGACCAAATTCAAAAATGAAGAAAATGAAGAATGCAGAAGAAGGACTCGATGCTCGCAAATGATAAAAACCAAGTATGTGACATAGGAGAAATGTTAATGCGACGCAAAAACCCTAAAATAAGGCAATGCGCAAATATTAAAGTATGATTCCGCAAGCATTGACCATTTTTAGATGTCTACAGAACGTTCTGCTTCATCATAAGCCTTAATGGTTATTTTCTAATTTGGGTTCACTGCATTTTCTGAATATCCCAAATCTTTTATCAAACTTAATGCATAAATGTTTAATCTAGCTCCACCATCTATGAGTATGTGTTTGACACGAGTTTTATTAATGGTGACTTCAACATGTAAGGGAGCATTGTGAGGATGTTGTAAGGATGTGTCATCATTTTTCAGAAAATGATAAGCAATGAGGAGCTATAAGGTGTCCTACCCTGTTTTGGAACTAATCTATATCCAATTCTTTCGAAACTATTGTTTCCACTAAAGATTTCTCCAAAATTTCCCTATGCATAGCTGAAACCTTGAGAAGTTCTAGAATTGATATTTGAGTGGGTATTCTTTGTAATTGATCTACTAAATTGTATTGTTGTGAAGTGGATGTTGGGTCTTTTGTTACACCTAGAAAAGTAACCTTTGTTTTTCTTCTTGTAATAACATTGATTGGCTCTAAATATGGATTATCTTTAACAATGATAACATTTACCACATCATCATATGTATAAGTGTAATTCACTTTGGCTTTTCCTTTGTCATATTTTAATTGGGATGGTTCACCTTTGTCATAATTCAGAAGTGGAGTTTTGAAAGCTAGGTGTGATTCATTTGTCTTGTGGCTATCCACTGTGATAGTTCCATTATCAATTAGATCTTGGATAAGGTGTTTCAATATTTGACAATCATTTGTTTGGTGTCCTTTATTCCGATGGTAATTGCAAAAATGATTGTCATTCCACCAATTTGGCTTGACTAGTGGTTCATAACTTCTTGCTTCTGGTAAAACAATCAATTTGTTGGCAAGTAGAGTTTTTAAATTTGATTCCAATGGTTCTCCAATGTTTGTGAATTTCCTTTGAGGATTGGAGAAGAAGGACTTGGTTTTATTTTTTTCTGGATTGTTATTGCTTGGGATTTGACTTGATATATTAAAAATTGGTTGTTTTTTTGTAGCACTATTATCATCATTTCCTCCATTGTTGACATTCCTATTCTTTGACCAGAACTTGGGTTTTTCATTGTTGTTGTTGGTGTTGTTGTTGTTGGTGGTGTAGGAATTATTGTAAAGTTTTAGCTATCTTTTCTTTACCATTGCGTTCTCTATTTTTAGACCATTCTCGATCATCTTGGCAAAGGAGGGAGGACATTGCATTCTTAGTCAATAACTCATTTCACTGATAAGATTATCAATGAATATGTCCATTTTTTCTTGATCAGGCACATCTCTTGGATACCTATTAAACATGTGTTTCCATCGTTGTAAGAAGATCATAAAATATTCATCATTCTTTTGTTTAACATTGCATAGATACAGCATTGTTATCTCATTCCTTATATTATAGGAGTATTGTGAAATAAATCTATTCACAAGTTCTTCAAAAGATTTGATTCTGGATGGTAATCTTGAAAACCACTCCATTTATTGTCCATTTAAACTCCTGGGAAAAAGACGCATAAGGTAAGTTTCATCGTGGGAAAATTTCATGCTCATAGTACAAAACTCCATAATGTGATCTTGAGGATCGGATTTTCCATCGTATTTGTCATATTTAGGGATCTCGCAATGTTGCGGAAATGGTACCATATTCAAATTTTTATCGAAAGGATATGGGCATATATCTTCCAATGAATACTTCTTGGAGCTTGTTCCATTTTGCATATCTTGCATCTGTTGTTGTAGAGTTTATATTTGTTGAGTAAGGTTTAACAACGGATTATCCACATAGTTTCTCCTTATTTCTTTGTATGTTCTTTTATCACTATGCTCTTTTCTTGTGTCATCCCTTTATTTTCTTGTCTCTTCATGACTTTCTTTGTTCACATCTTCGTTATTTGGATCATCTATGTTTTGGGTGTTACTTGCCTCTGCATCTTGTTTCAAGGTTTCTATGTTAAGGTCTTGTGGTAGTTTAGCTCCAAATTTTGCTAACATCAAGAGATATTTATCTTTTTGTTTTGCCAACAATTTTTCCATTAGCCTATCAAATTTGAAATCTTGTTCAAGGTCTCTAATGGTGCTATTGACTACTTCTTCATCAATAGCAGTATAACCAAAAGTTTGAAATGTAGGATTATCTTCTTCCTCCGTTTATTTTTGTTGTTTTCTCAGTTGTTCGTATAGAGCTCTAGTCCAAACTGGCATGTGATTATTTCAAAAATATTGAAATTTCCAAAGGACAAAGTCAATAGGTGATTATTGGTTTAGGAAGATATGCTTTGTTGATTTTATCGCTATTGTTTGTTCGTTGTGATAAATCATCTCTTTGTTGAAAATCACGTCCTTGCAAAAAATTTCTGTCAAACTCTGTACTGTAGCCACGTAAGTAGTGACGAAAATGGTCTAAGAATGTCCTATGTTTTAATAAGATCTTGCGATTGATATACAAGAATCTTATTCTTTTTTGAGTAGCTTTATAACTGGGTTTTCTTTTCTTAAGGTGATACTTAAAATTCATATAAGCATCTGACAATTTACAAGTTTGTTTGATTCCAATGTTGGTGCAATTTTGATTTTGATATAACCTAGGTTCAAAATAGGAAAGATATATCCAAGATTATGAACATAGGATAAATTGATCAAGCTTCATGATAGGGGATTTGATTATCCTAATGAGAGACTTGACAATGATGTTGATCTTTTTCACTTAAGATGTTTGAATCAATAGCCTGTTGAATGTTTATGCTTATAGAAACCTTTTGGGAATAGCCTATTGGATTAGTGACCCAATTGCTGAGCTAGTTTGAAAATATGTGATGGTTTAGAGACAAATCTACTCAAGAAGTATCTTGATACTTATGTTTTGACACTTAGTTTGATTTGGTATTTGAAATGTTGGAAAGCCTTTATATTACCCTTTTGATTAATTTTTACAGCAATTTGTTGGATTTTTGCTCACTTGTAGATGATAATTTTCTTCAATTTTTGACCATTTGGAACATGTTACAGACATAGAAGACACAATGTTTAATAAATAAAATGCACAATCAAGTACAAATCTTATGGCAGGCTGAGAAAATAGTTGTTGAATCTCACATGGGGTTTCCCCCGAGGCTACGCTATTCAAAGAGGATATTTAGATGCTTGACCCCACTGGCTCCACCCTCGGCACTCACTTCTCTGGGGCAGCCAAGCACCAGTTTCCATGAAAATTCCCCATGGAAAACTTTATATCTCTACTAAGAACCGTATGTGTGTGAGCCGCTTCATAGGTCTGACCTCCTGTGCCAACAACTAGAAGGATTTTGGCAACTAGTACAAGTGGTTTTTAGTAAAGGCTTCCGGTCATGTGGCCATACATGCGGCACTTTCAGCTTTGTAAATACAGAAGGTTCCCAGCCTATAGAAGTTACGCTCCATAGGGTTTATGGGGAAACATAGTGTCGGTATGAACTTATCAGCACATATTGTTTGGGACTTTCATCACAAACACAATTTATTTAGAGTGGATTGGAAGGACTCAGTATTAGCCCATTTCCACTTTAGATCATTCCCCTCTCATTGACCCCCTCAAGGCAGCTCGGGAAGGCAGGCCCTCTAAAGGATTTAATTGCTTGAAAGTAAAGAAAGCATAAAAGAGTGGGTCTGGCTTTTTGGATCACCCAATTAAGGGGAGAGCATATACCTACCACTTTTGAGACATTGAATATGTGTTCTTTTTAATTTTCCATAGCAATGTGATCTATCCTCTATTTGGAGATGTTTCTCCAACAAGCATGGTGTTTATTTTAGCCTTTTTAAAAGTCTACGTGCAACTATTTTAGAGAAGTTACTCAAATGCAAGTTGCATGTTGTCAATATATCCCCTTAGTTAGACTAAATGAGCAAGACATGATATATTACTTTGAAAAATAGGGCTTTTAATTAACTAGGTGAGGAAATGCATAAAATTTGCCTTAAACACAATCCTGCACATGCATGTCAGTAGTTTGAAAAATTTTAGTTCTGGGACATTCGGACCTGCAAGAAAATTATGTCAATTGCAAACAAAATCTCTATTCTAACAAATGTGTTATCTTTCACCACAAAAGCACTAATCTTCAGAGCAAAAGCGCTAACCTACACTACAAAAGCGCTGCTTTGTGGACTCAAAAATGTGACTTCTTTAACAAGTGTGCTAACCTAGAGGACAAAAGCATTAACCTGTAATGCAAATGTGTAGATTTTCAAACAAAAGCACTAACCTACATGACATATGTGTTAACCTACAATGCAAATGCATTAACCTACAATGCAAATGCGTTAACCTGTGATGCAAATGCACTAACCTGTGATGCAAATGTGCTAACCTATTGAACAAAAGCACTATCAGAATTCACACATGTGTGATTCTGTATTACAAATGCATTAATTTTACTTTTGCAAGATTTTTCAAAGGTATATGCGAGGTCTATGAGCCCCATGGTGGGTGCCAAAATATGTCAACTTGAATTTCATCCTCAGAATGCTACCTGCAACAAGTTAGTTTCACAAAATACCAATGGAAATGCTACAGGAAATACAAACTCAACCAATGAAACTACATGAAATACATATGAAATAAAAATACTATTATTACCTTCATGGTTTATGTCTCATTGTGTTCTAACTCCACTATTCCTAGTTCTAGATGGTGTGCTCTCAGACAAGCACTGATAGCTTCCAAGATGGCATATGAAGAATGGACTGATAACTAATAGTTCACAAATGCTATGATATGCAATACTACATGACTATGCTAAAATGCTAATTTCTATTTGCTTCAAGATTAAAACTCAAGGATGCATAAGTTTTACAAATGAATGGCTTGCAAATTCACTTGAAGTCTAACTCTCTCTCAACTGAAGCTCTTAATTTTATAGACCTTGAGAGGATGAGATGATGTGGCTCAGATCAACGGTCATGATCAGATCTACAGATTTGGATGGTTGTGAGCAAAGGTGAAGGTTGAGAGAAAGGGGGAAGGAGAAGACAAGTGTCACTCATCTCACCTTGACTGAATTGTTGACTGAGGGAATCTAGGGACGGTTGGAGAAGATTTAGGCATGATAGGACAAGTGGACTCAAGTCCTTCCTAAGATGTAGGGATGTTGGAGAGAATATAGAAGGAGGTTATGAAATATGTGTATGTACACAATATTCATTAAATTTGGACGTTGAAGATAAATGATGAATTAATATTTAATAAATATCAATTTCCTTAGCCACATGATGGATGATTTAGCAAAGGGAAGATGAAGTGGAGATGAAGGGTGAGTTGGATAAGAAAGATTAAATAATTTAGGAAATCATTTAATATTTGAGACTATAGGATAGGATAATAACCATTAAATATTAGATATTTAATTGATTGAAAAAGATAACTAAATATTAGATATTTAATTAACTTGATTAGAAGGATAATTAAATATTAGATATTTAAGTAATTGAAGGAATAGGATAGATGAATTAATTAATAAATTATTTCAATTAAATTAATTAATAGAAAGACACGAAAAATGAATTAAATAAATTAATCTTTTCAAAATAACTATTTAATAAAGAATAAATATTGAATACTTATTTAATCGCTCATAGCCATTTTTATGTGTATACAATACTCACTGTGTTTTTTTGTCCTTGGGTTTTCCACTTTAAATTTTTGGTGTGGTGCATGTTCTTTTTTTGTTTTTTACTTCTACAAATCTAATTTAATAATTTAAAGGTTAATGAATGGCTACAATTTAGTTTATGTTGATTCAACCCCCCTCTCAGTATCTGAGTGTGTTCAACACTTGATTTAATGAAACCTTTGAAAAAAATCTTGAATTTTCCTATTTATTTCATTAGTCTAGATAATTTATTATCAATGCAATGGGGCATTAAGAAGAGATGTAGTAGGAACAATATCAATATTGTGATTGATTTCTCATTGTAGGGGAAGTGTATTTGGCTCCTAAAATAAATTTGAATATCTCAAAAATACATTTTCAAGGGTAGCATGTAGTTCAAACATTATTATTTTTCATTAGAATCAGCATATTGTGGCCTTATGGAAATTATTGCAAGGTAGTGAGCCTAATTGATAGCTGTGCATGCCTATCCGCAACTAAGTACTAGATTTGTGTTGCTCTTAATGAACTTGACTGGAGTTTTCTTACTATCTTGGTGTAGTTTTTATTTATTGTTAAAGGAATCATAGTGAGATTTCCTATTGTACTAATAGGGTTTATTTATCAACAAACCACAACAATCTATGGTGATCACACCACAGGTGACCTTATCAATGAATTTGAGACCAAATGCAATAGAAATAGTCCATGTGTGTGATCTAAGAGGATGAAATAGTACCTTTCCATCCAAGTGAAAATGGATGAGGATGTGGAACCATCGGAAAATGTAGCTTGTTAACAATTGCCTTCACAATCATTTTTTTCTACGAACCATTATCAATGATACAATTGATAGAGAAATCATGTGTTAGATGAGCATGAGTGACAAACAATTGTCACATCCCCTTAAAATAAATGATGGTTCATTAAGGTGACCTTATTAAGTCCACCTTTCAACTCATCATATGTCCTAATAACTCAATGATGAATGTATAGTACCAAACCAGTACTGAGAGGGGGGGGGTGAATCAATACAAACAAAATACAGACCTAAACTAGTTTAGCAGCAATTACTCTAAATGACTGGCAAATAGTGACACCGGTTTGAGACAGAGTGCAACCGGTAAAACTCAAAACAACTAAAACAATCATAAACCAGTTACTTACTGAGTTTTCCACTCAACTCAAAACTACACTACCATTTCACCCTTATGCATGAATAGGTAATCTATCATCATATCTTCACAATAGCTAGTTCAACATGTTTTATTGACAGGCATAAAACACGGAACCTTCATATGCTTAATAGGCAATAACAAAGCATCACAAGATAAAAGCATCACCATTGACACACATATTTTTCACGTGGAAACCCAACTGGGAAAAACCATGGTGGGGATGAATACCCACAAGCTTGTTGTTGAACTCTTTGGAAGTCCGCTCTGTTAGAAGCCTTGTCTGGTTAAAGACATTACAAAAGGTTATGCTAGGAACCGATCTTGTTAGAGATCACCGAGTTAAGGGATGGCTACAATACCTGATTAAGGGTTAAACCCTGCTAAGGGTACCTTGTTAGAGGGTTTCAAGAACTCAATAGCTAAAGCATTTCCAGAGCTCTCTAGCTTTCTAGATCTCAATAACTAAGTTACCCTGTTAAGGGATTTACAGCAAGCCGGTTAAGGCTACCCTGTTAGGGGATTTTCCAACTGTTGAGGTGGTTAGAGATCAATAGGTATTACAATGATCTGGTAACAACACTCAATGCCAATGCAGATCCGCTTAAGCTCCTCTTCACCTTCTACACTTACACTCTGCAGGTATCACTTCTCTCCTCTAGTCTGGCAAGGATCTCATATCCCTTCTCTTGGATACTCACACATAGCTTTTGCCAACCACCTCTAAAAGAATCACAACATTGACCTTACAAGACAACAGACAGGTCGGTAGCATAAACCCTAAACCCTAGACCTGTTAGGTTAAGAAATTCAAACAGTTCAATCCTGAATGGTGATCATACTATATTAAATGTAGCAGATCTTTGAATAAATCTCAAGACATTCTCCATCGTTCATTATCCACCGATTTCATGGCGGCTGATAATCCATCACGCGTTTTCACTGTTTACAAACTTCGCACATTCCTGAGGTAGATAGGGATAGTCTTCTTCATGCAAGATCCTTCATGCGCACAAGGCTGACGTGGCAACATGATCTATTTTTTCTTATACTGCTTACTCATTACACAAAGATCACCGGTTGAGCCATACAGACTTGAAGCACTTCAACCGAAAACCCTGAAGTTGAGACTACCAACCGGTAGTCATACAATGCTTCCATGTGCCGGTTCCCATAACCATATGCTGATTCACCTTGAACAAGCACACCGCTTCACTTTGGCACAAATTTTGGTTCACAGAGTTATACCAGTTCTCACATACGCCAGTTCATACCTTTTCAACATATTGACATCAATGACAACATACAATGTCATTATGTCCACATAACGGTTCACATAATGCCAACAATCTCCCCCTTTGGCATTGATGGCAATATACAAAGATATCTCTCCGCTTCACATCTTCTCCCCCTTTGACAACAATGCCAAAGTGGAGGCACAAGCTTCTTGGTTCTATTATGTTTCTCCCTCTGAGGAGTAGCATCCTTCAACACATCAATCCTGAAGAAATATTTGACTATGCAATACATGACTGATGTGGAGAATATACCTTTAGTTCACCTCTTGAAGGGGCAGTACCCCTAATTCACCTCTTAAGTGTGTAAATGTAGTCTTTGGAAGAGGCTTGGTGAATATGTCTGTTAACTGCTCCTTACTGGACACATGCTCTAGTGCAATCTCTTTGTTCTGAACCTTTTCCCTTAAGAAATGATACTTAAGCTCAAAGTGCTTGGTTCTAGAATGTAAAACCGGATTCTTTGAAATATTGATAGCACTTGTGTTATCACAGAATATACTTACCGGTTCAGGTATAGGAATTTTGAAGCCTTTCAGTACATGCTTCATCCAAATTGTCTGAGTGCAGTTCATGAAGGCTGCAACATACTTCGCTTCCGCTGTATACTGAGAGATACAACTCTGCTTTTTACTCATCCATGAGACTAGTCTACCACCAAGGAAGAATGCACCACCGGTTGTGCTCTTCCGGTCATCTACATTACCAGCCCAATCAGCATCTATGAACACTTTCAAGTTGAACTCCTTGCTATATGGATACCACAATCCATAGTCAGCAGTCCCCTTCAGATACCTAAGAATTTGCTTGACTACAACCAAGTGGGATTCTCTTGGACTTTTTTGGAACCTTGCAGTAATGCCAATTGCATGTGCAATATCCGGCCTCCTATGCACTACATAATGCAACTTACCAATCATTGATCGGTATTCCTTCTCATCAACCAATGCAGAGTCATCCTCTTTGGATAGTTTACAACCGGTCACCATCGGTGTACCAACCAGTTTGCTATCTTCCATACCAAAGGTATTCAACACCTCTTTGACATATTTGGACTAAGTGATAAAGATTCCATCCTTCATTTGTTGAATCTGTAGTCCAATGAAGAACTTAATCTCCCCTATGAGTGACATCTCAAACTCTTCCTTCATCTCATCAGTAAACTCAGTCCAGTTATTCCTTTCTGCTAGGCCATCCTGTTGTGGAGTCTGGGGGGCAGACAGTTGTCTCTTGATGCCAAATTCTTCACAATACTTGTTGAATTCACTGGAAGTGAATTCCCCTCCTTGATTAGTTCTCAGACACTTGATCATTTTACCACTTTCCTTCTCCACTAATGCTCTAAAAGCTTTAAACTTTACAAAGGCTTCAGACTTATCTTTCAAGAATGTGACCCACATCATTCTTGAGCAGTCATCAGTGAGAATCATGAAGTACCTATCACCCTGCACACTCCTAGTTTTCATAGGACCACACAAATCAGTATGCACAAGATCAAGCAAGTTGTCAGCAATGAAAGATTTACCTTTAAAGGTTGAGGAAGACATTTTCCCCAATTGACATTCTCTGCACAAGGTATTATCTAGTTTTCTTAGCACCAGCAATCCTCCAACTACCTTGACCTTACTGGCCTTTACAATGTTATCAAAGTTTACATGCCAGAGTCTCCTATGCCATATCCAGCTATCATCAAATTTGGCCATAAGACATGTGCTTATATTTGCATTCAGCTGAAATAGATTACCTTTGGTCTGCATGTTGGTGGCCACCAATTCACCATCTTTTCCCTTGATTCTGCAAACTCCATGTTTGAATTCTAGAGT
Organism: Cryptomeria japonica; assembly: GCF_030272615.1. Lineage (NCBI taxonomy): Eukaryota > Viridiplantae > Streptophyta > Pinopsida > Cupressales > Cupressaceae > Cryptomeria > Cryptomeria japonica. The sequence continues at coordinate 88,210,528 of NC_081406.1, forward strand.
GAGGCCACTATCATTCAGCTAGGCAACACTCAGAAGGTTGTGTCTGAGACCATCAACCCAATACACATTGTCAACACTACTCTTTCCATTCAAAGAGATGGACCCTCTGCCTTTGACCATGCATGGTGCATCAATTCCAAAGCAAACCACACCACCATCAGACTCCTCCAAGGATAGAAACTTGCTCCGGTCACCAGTCATATGGTGAGAACAGCCACTGTCAATGATCCACTCATTGGAATTATCAAACTGGGAGACAAGAGCCTTCTTGTCTAACACATCTTCTTTAACAGCAACAAACACAATATCTTCATTTTCTTCATCCTCTGATTCTTCATCTGTGACACCTTCATCAACTGCCACAAAACAATTTCTTCAGTTTCCTCCTTTGAATTTCCTGAACCTTTCCGGTTTGTCCTTGATATCGCCATTAAGATAGTTTACAGCAATATGTCCTATCCGATTACAAGAATAGTATTTCAAAGGTAGCTTACCTTTGTATTTACCGATTCCTTTAGGAATCTTCCTAGAAAGTAGAGCTTCAAATTCCATCAGAAACTCCTCATTATCCATTACTCAGCTTTGTCTTGGTTCACCACTAGTGCTTGCTTCTTTTCCTTTCCTAGCTGGAACAGCAGAAGCTCTGAAAGCTAATTCAATCTTTTGAACACTACCATCAAAACTATTTAGCTCATAGGTTGTCATCTTTGCTATGATGGAGTCCAAGGATACCTTAGTCTTGTCTATTGATCTCAGCTCCTGAATAGCAGCAATCCGTATTGCATAGACCGGCAATAGGGATCTCAGGACTTTGCTTACCATAGTGGAGTCTTATATTTTACCACCTGCACTCTTAATTTCTCCAACAACTATTTTGATTCTTATTCCATACTGTTGAATGGTCTCACCTTCAACCATCCGCATATCTTCAAACTTCCCTCTCAGGCTTTCTTCCTTAGCCTATTTTACATGTTCATCACCACCATAGATATTTTCAAAAGCATCCCATACCTCTTTGGGATTTACCTTGTCCTAAACATCAATAAAATCAATGTCAAATAGACTACTAATAAGAGCTTCCATGACTTGCCCATTTTCTTGTATCTCTCTCTTTTGGTCATCGATGAAAGTACTGGTAGGGACAACATAGACGTTCTCAACATAACTCTAGTGTTGAGCACCCATGCTTCTGATGAATATCTTCATCCTATCTTTCCATATACCGAAATTTTCCCTGTTAAACTTTGGACCTTCCCTCTTCATCATTTGTCTGGGATCTTTACCTCAAGCGGTTGAGCTTATAACACAGAGGACCTGGAGGAAGCTCTGATACCAATTGATAACTCAATGATGAACGAATAGTACCAAACCAATACTGGAAGGGGGGGGTGAATCAGTACAGACAAAATATAGACCTAAACCGGTTCAGCAGCAATTACAGTCTAAATGACTAGCAAACAGTGACACCAGTTTGAGACAGAGTGCAACCGGTAAAACTCAGAACAACTAAAACAATCATAAACTGGTTACTTACGGATTTTTCCACTCAACTCAAAACTACACTACCATTTCACCCTTATGCATGAACAGGTAATCTATCATCATATCTTCACAATAGCTAGTTCAACATGTTTTATTGACAGGCATAAAACACAGAACCATCATATGCTTAACAGGCAATAACAAAGCATCACAAGATAAAAGCAACACATATGACACACATATTTTTCATGTGGAAACCCAACTAGGAAAAACCACGGTGGGGATGAATACCCACAAGCTTGTTGTTGAACTCTTTGGAAGTTCGCTCTGTTGGAAGCCTTGTCCGGTTAAAGACATTACAAAAGGTTCTGCTAGGAACCGATCCTGTTAGAGATCACCCGGTTAAGGGATGGCTACAATACCTGGTTAAGGATTAAACCCTATTAAGGGTACCTTGTTAGAAAATTTCAAGAACTCAATATCTAAAGGATTTCCAGAGCTCTCTAGATTTCCAGATCTCAATAACTTTGAGTTACCCTATTAAGGGATTTACGGCAAGTCAGTTAAGGCTACCTTGTTAGGGGATTTTCCAACTATTGAGGTGGTTAGAGATCAACAGGTATTACAATGATATAGTAACAGCACTCAATGCCAATGCAGATCTGCTTAAGCTCCTCTTCACCTTCTACACTTACACTCTGCAGGTATCACTTCTCTCCTCTAGTTTGGCAAGGATCTCGTATCCCTTCTCTTGGATACTCACACACAGCTTTTGCCAACCACCTCTGAAAGAATCACAACATCGACCTTATAGGACAACAGACAGGTCAGTAGCATAAACCCTAAACCCTAGACCTGTTAGGTTAAGGAATTCAAATAGTTCAATCCTAACCGTTGATCATACTGTATTAAATGCAGCAGATCTTTGAATAAATCTCAAGACATTCTCCATCGTTCATTATCCACCGATTTCATGGCGGCTAATAATCCATCACGTGTTTTCACCGTTTACAAACTTCGCACATTCTCGAGGTAGATAGGGATAGTCTTCTTCATGCAAGATCCTTCACGCGCACAAGGTTGACATGGCAACACGATCTGTTCTTTGTTATATTGCTTACTCATTACACAAAGATCACCGGTTGAGCCATACAAACTTGAAGCACTTCAACTGGAAACCCTGAAGTTGAGACTACCAACTGGTAGTCATACAACGCTTCCATGTGTCAGTTCCCATAACCATATGTCGGTTCACCTTGAACAAGCACACCGCTTCACTTTGGCACAAATGCCGGTTCACAGAGTTATACCGGTTCTCACATATGCCAGTTCATACCTTTTCAACATATTGACATCAATGACAACATACAATGTCATTATGTCCACATACCGGTTCACATAATGCCAACATGTCCTATCATCACTAGAAGTCTTGATGGGAACATTCTTTTTGCCTCATCATGAGATTGTATGATCAAATTCTTCATCTTTAATTTAAAATATCAACTTTTTATGTCGCTTATTTTTATAGTAAGTACAAAAAAAATTATGTTTCTTTGTACCTAAAGAAGAATCATGATAAAAATTACAAGAAAAAGAATTTCTCTTTAAATAAATTTTGTTGTGGTCGAGAACTTGAAGCTTTTGAGGGACATCTAGAAAAAGAAGGTCAAGATGCTTGATATTTGGTAACAAGATTTTCTCCTACTAATTGCACTTGGTTGAATGAAACAATGAGTGTTTCTAGCATAGCATGTTTCAACTCCCTAAATAAGTATTCTTGTTGTAGAGGAGGGGATTTTGTCACCTCCAAGATGATGAATCTCAGAGGACAAATCTATCTGCCACTACGTCACTCAAACTGGTGCTAAGGTGAGCTAGGGGATAATAGAATGACAGAGTTAAGTACTTATTCGCAATCTGAGGCACTTAGACGACTCTGTCAAGCCTCTGTCCAAAGGACAAGCGTGTAGGTCTGGGACACTAGCGCAGCGTACTATCATCCTATACAGAGGAGGTACATAATTCTTATAGGGAGTTCCAGGTGCGATTATAATGCAATAAAACATGGAAAGTAATGAAGCTAAAATAGTCAATGCAATAAACGAAAAAACCAAGATGAAATGGAAGGATAAAAAGGGAAGAAAGTAAACAAACAATAGATCCATGCTATGAAACCTCTGGCCAGATGAATCTTCTCTAATGCAGCTTGCCCACAAGATAGAAAGGAAAATGTTGGGGGTTGTGTTTTGGAGTCTGCCTCAGTCAGACCCCTGTTTTGGTGTTTCCACCTCCACGGACAACCCAGATAGATTTATAGAATAAAAGATAAATGAAAGACAAAATAAATGATAGAAGAGGGATGTGATAAGTCCCAAGATGCTCAAAGATAGGATAAATAGATAGATATTACTGAATAGGTGTGACAAAAGCCAAGAGATTTGCAAGAGGTATCATGAGAGCTTGAGAGAACTTGATAGAGCTTGTGAGAGTGTTGTACCAAACTAGATACTATTGTAGCAAGTGAGTGAGAGACAAGAGAGAGAGAGAGAGTGCTTGGAGAAGCTAGAGAGGTTGAATAATCAAGAGAGCTTGAATGAAGTGAAAGATGGATCTAAAAGAGAGAAGAGGAGGAAAAGAGAGGGTCATGAATTGTCTAAAAGATTTCGAGTTGTTTCCACCAACATACGTAGGTGACAAGTGGAAAGACATGCCCAGAACTGACATTCGAACATTAAGATATCGAGGGAATAATGTGTGATGCACGGATGTTTGCACGGCGCCCTAGTGTCCAAATGATTCACACTCGAAAACAGCAAGAGACAAGGCAGACACCGGGCTAACCAGACTGATGCCACAAGGGAGCTAATAGGAAGGGTGTCTTGAGCATATTCAGAGGGAAAAAGCTGATGCAAGGGTCGAAATTAACCTACTCAAGTGCTAGGGGAATAGACACCAAAGTGGTTAAAAAAGATATAGGTCAAATTTCAAAGGGGTGTGCAATTTTTGACACTACACTTGTCACCCACTCTTGAACTTTAGGATGATAGAATCACTTGGATCTTGAACTCAAAGTCATATTCTCAATGGTTTGAATCAATACATATAATATTACATAGACATCTACCATCCTTGTCACAAAAAAAGCCACCTGATATGCATTTTTTATCATAGTTGGAAGAATACATTGTATCCTTAAAAGATGTGACAAGTTGATTGCATCTGGTGATTGGATTTTGAACATTTTTTCATTAAATGATCAAAACCTTAGCAACACCAAAGAGATTCAATTTTGTAAATAAATATTTTTCATCATTAGGGATCTCATTATAGGAAAACCATGTCTCCATGTAAAAACTCCAAGTGTAGAGAATATTAGGATCTCAAGATCCAACATAGATATTGACCTCATATTTTACTAGAGTTTGATAACCTTTGGGACCAAGAAGTTGCTAAATTGTAATATTATTGACTTTATCATTCATAGAGGTTATCACACCAATAAGTTCAATAAATTACTCAGCCAAATTAGCGGACATATTATTTTGAGTATGAGACAGTGGCGACCACTTTATGCCTTCCAACAATAAAAATGGATAAACAATAAGGTTCAATACTCCACTGGACTTGGATTTAATGAAAATAAATTAAATTGGAATTTCCATTAATACTGGAATAGAATATATTGATAATAAAAAATAATCTTCCAATTGAAGATATAAAATTTATTATTTTCTAGGAAAAATTAAGGTAAAATGAGTAATAGTAGTCTATTTCCTCTTACAATATTTGATTCTTAGGAAAAAAATGTTTAAATAAGAAGAAAAATGATTTGATATTTTGAGGTTCTTAAAACACAAATAACTTATTACCTCATTACCTTAGATCCAAGCTAATGGACTTAAGAGCAGCCCAAGGTCTTCTCCAATACCAAGGCTCCTTGGGTGCAAGATGGTCTAGGCTATATACAAGTTGATATGCCTCTAATCAACCTTTGTTTTCATCGATTGAACTAAGGCATGAATTTATTGGAACTTGACTACTAAGTAAAGCCCTTGGTACTCAAATATAGCTTAGTTTCTACCACTACATGACCAAATATGGTATGAACTGGGATTGGGCCCTCAATCTTGTTACGCATGTCTTTGTGATCGCCTAGGCTCAGTGTCCATGGATAAACCTTGGTGTGTGTATCTTTGCAAGATGAATATGGATGGAGAAGCAATTAGAACCATAGTATGGACCTTGTCTCTTACTTGCAACATACATGTAATCAAATAACCACACTCAAATAGGTTTAGATCACCTCTACATAAGAATCTCTTTTCTTGCATAGAGTTCCTCTGCACTATGCAAAATGATAACACATTGAAATAGTCAATACACGTTCTCCTGAGTGTATTCCTTGAGTGAAAAGCAACAAATTTGGTAATTAGGGTTATTGAGAAGCTCTTGGAAGTTGATTGAGTGACAATGTTCTTATTGGGAATAAAGGGCAAAACCCAAATCGCAAGTAAGATTGAAATGCTCTAATGACAACTGATATGAAAAGAGGCAAGAAAACATAGTATTAAAAGATTAAATTTATAAACAAAATACAATAATCTCTACAAGATAAAAGACAGTATTATTTGCAATAAAATAAACTATTAAACTTGCATTCTCAATGTTGCCTATGTGAGGAGAAAATACAATTATATAGGCATGCAATATGCCATATTTGCATTATTTGGTATATCTTCCCAGATCTCAACATGAGAATCAAAACAAAACTAATTAACAAATAGAATGCAAATATAATAACTTATGCTAACCTCCCAATAACTAGGAAACAAACATTGGCTTTTTTACTTTTGACTTTTAGGTTTATACATAACATAAGATAGTTATAAATTTTGTAGACATATGAATAATTATACCCTATAAATCCTCATCACAATTTCAATAATAGATTCTTTTCATCATTCCACTTCCAAATTTGTCACTCTTCTACACTTTTTTTCTACATTTCATATATTATGATAAACTTGTTTAATTTAGCCTTCTTTAGCCTAGTTCACTACACACATTAAATCAATCATAAAAACAACAATTAAACAAATCGGGTATGGATCTAGGATAGTTTGTCTCTCCCTTGAGCACTAAAGCCAAACTGGGATCTCTAAAGAAATTGGGAACCGAGCTTCTTTACAATAGATAATTGCATATGGTGAGTTCTTCAATCTCTATTTAGGAGTCACTCGGGTGGCCTAGAGCGCATTCCTTATGTGCCTGTGCCATTCTTTTTTATGTTGAGCTCATATCCTTTTGATGAGTAAAATCAATTTTTTGTTGGTCAACTCAGATAAACCATTACCTTGCGGGTAATAGTTAGAAGACGTTTTTAAGTAAATACCATTGTTGAGGGCAAATTGAGTGACCCAAGAACCCATGAAATATCTGGCATTATTTGAGATAACGATCTTTGGTGGACCAAACCTTGTAACTAACTCCTCTAAGAGACCTAAGATTTCATTCTCAGTTGTGTTTCTTAAGGGGACTACTTCAATCCATCTTGTGATGTAGTCTGTTGCAGTGAGGATCCATTTGTGGTTGACTGAAAATGTCATGTTTGTCATTCCTATGAAATCCAATCCCCATTGAGTGTAAGCTTCATCTACCGCTATAGGCTTAAGTGGCATGGTTGCATTTCTACATTTTCCCACATACAATTGACATTCTTTACATTCGTGGATGAGAGAATGCACATCATTAAATAATGAGGGCCAGTAATACCCTGTGTGGGTGATCTTGATAGCAATTGTTTGGTCAGAGAAGTGTCCTCCCACGGGGCCACTATGGAAATCATATAAAATCTTCCTAGCTTGTTGCTTATCCATGCAACGGAGCAGCACACCATCAAAGTTTCTCTTGAATAGAAATCCTTTGAGCAACCGATAACCACTATTATGTAATCTACAAAACCTTCTCTTTTCAAGAGGAAGCTTTGGAGGGAACCTTCCAGTTTGCACAAAGTCTTTCCTATCATAAATCCAGCACTTTTAATCTTGGTCTGCATGCATCAACACCATTTTGTCCTGCATTTCTCCCGGAGCCTCGAGATCCTGAGCTATATATTCACAAAGACCCTTTCTTTGGATTACTTTGGTAGGTCTAACATCAATGTCATATTCTAGAATTTTGGTAATCCAGTTAGCTCTCCTCTTTGTAATTTCTCCTTCCATTATGTACTCATAGATAGCTAAGTGAGCAACATAGATAGTTATCTTATTACATGCGATCAAATGCTTGAACTCCATTAGACCCTTTACAATGGTGAATGCCTGCTTCTCCACAAAGTTATACTTGATCTCATACTCATTTAGAGTTTTTGAATGAAAGGAGATTGGTTGTTCTCATGTGCCTTCTGCATTTCTCTATGTTAGCACAATAGCAATACTAAAGTTGGTATTGTAGACACCTCAAATTAATATTTAATTAATTTAAGCTTGTCAACATAATTAATTGATTTAATTGGGTTATCCTTATTCCTCTTAGTGTTAATTAAATTAGATTTAATTAATCTTGTCCAATAATTAATTTATCAAATAACTTAATTATTCCCCTATTATTCTAAAGTCCCCTCCAATAATTATTTCCTCTAAACCCACTCAGTTAATTAATTATAATTAATTAACCTAGTCATGTGATTGCTACAAATCACTTTTTCCTAATCTCACTCAACCTAATTAATCCTTCTAGAATCTCTCATAATCATGCTTCGTATTATCCTTTAATTTAAATTCCCCCTCATGTCACATCAACATTGAGCCTCTCAAAGAAATTCAAATTTCTTTAAATCCCTCCATGCATCCCTTATTTTGGAATTTTTAATTCCTCATTTTCAAGTTCAAATTTCCTTTCCCCCCCTCTTCTTAAGGAATTTTATATTCCTGTTTATTTTCCCAAGTCATCCTTGATCCATGCCCATCATTTCAAATCAATCTCAACCCTACATAAGCAAATCAATTTTGGCCCTTTATTGGCCTCCTCCAATCTATAAATCAGAGGATCATTTTCTCACAAAAGGATCCACTTCCTCCACAGCATTCTCATGTTGCCCATTTCTCTTCTATCTTTTTCCTTCAATCTTCCAATCCAAATCCATTTAAATCCTATCAAACCCAATCCTTTTTGTTGAGCAAAGGAGAGAAATCCACACACCAATCAAGGACCCATCTGATCAAGTGAGGAAGGGGCGCATTCTTCACTTCATTGAAGCTCTAATCTGAAGGAGAAGGTAGAGATTGACAAGGTATAAATAGTCATTTTATGTTTTTATGTGTTTTATTTTAATATTATCATTGAATCTTGCCTTGCTCATTTTTCCCCTCTTCATTCGGGCATGCTCGGTGTGACCCATGTCCCTAGAATTTTATATTTTTTGGAGTTTTTGTGAGTTTTTGTGAGTTTTTTGTGAGTTTTTGCTCGTAGGTATCCGAATAGTGCGAGCGATAGCAAATTAGCGTGGCCATCACGGGATCAGTGTGAGCATCACCTACTTTGGCACGTGTGCACGCACCTTAGCGCGTGGGATGGGAGTTTAAAAATTTTGACATGCCCTTTTGCAGGTCTGCAAAACAACGTGAGTGCCGCAGAAAAGCACGTCCGCTTGCAACATCATCCTATTCCTTCTTCTCTCTTCTATTCTTCCACCTTCCATTTTTATTCTGGAATTAGTATTTGAAAACACACTAAAAAATGAAAAATTTAAAAAAAAACAAAAAATTAGTTAATTTTGTATCTAGCTATCTTTTTTATTTCAGAAGTGTCACTTCAGCGCAAGCGCTCTAGTAGAATCACACCCATTTTTTAATTTTTAAAATTTCAAATTTTGGTTGTGCTAACCTGCTTTAACGCGACCGCCATTAGAATATCACTTCCGCCCCAGGTATATTCTGCATTTATTTGAACTTTGTGCTTTTCTGCATTTCTCTTTTCAGACCCCCTTTAGCGCATACACAGGCATTTCAGTGCTTGTGCAGGCGCTTCAGCACGGGTGTCTACAGAATAGCGCGAGCATTGTTTCTGAAGAATTTTGTCTACTAATTAGATTTTTGAGTTTTGCAGGTCCTGCTCGAGCAGTCAAAGACATAAACAAAACTACTAATCTGATTTTCTATAGGTTGCCTAAGGAAATCCAACTAAGTGTTGTGTTTTTCTTAATCTTCTTATCCTAGGCACCTAGATTTAATTAGGGTTAAAAGAACTCTTTCTTTTTGTGTTTGAGGAAAGTGTAGAGGTAGGAGAGTATTCTCTTATCTGCATATACAATCAGAAATCCCGACCCTCAAACATTTTCTTGTTTGCTTGCATGTTTTTACCCTTAGCGGGTCTGCCCTCCCGATTTGCTTAGGCATTGGTGAGAGGGAAATGACCCAAGTGAGTACAGCCAGACCTGGGCATTCCAACTCACTATAATAAATAGGCCTCTTGAGACAAAAGTTTCAGAGGACAGAGATATTTGAGAGTTCACTCTCATATTGAGCACTTTTTAGAATCCCTAGAGGTCTCAACCATGCTTGCATAACTACATCTTTCTTGGTACTTTGTAAGGCTATAGGCCTCAATCACGCTTGCGCGACTACAAGGAGTAGTCTTCGAATGGAAATCCATACTAAAAACCATAGGAATAGAAGCCACTTGGTTCACCTCTGAAAGGTTGATAATCTTTGTGGAAGGGAGATAGTAACTCCCCCAAGAGACTTGCCATATCATGCCCCCATTAGCGTTCGGAGTCGGCTAATATGACATTGAGAATCCATTGTGTAAGACTCGGCGATCGTATTTTGATTAGCTATTGGGTGTGTGCCTGAGTCAACAAGCAAAGGTTTTCCTCCTCATCCAACTTCCTAGGATAGCACATTTTTTTTCTCTATGTGCATTAGTGGCCAACGTGTATTCATTGCTTGACATCTCTTGCCAATTCCATCATTCCTCCAGCCAATTAATCCTCCCTCTTTCCAAATTCCATCTTGTCATCATCAAATCTTTAATCCATCTCTATCTATCCAAGTAATTATTGAATCCCCAATCCACTTTCATCCATTTAAACAATCATCCTTCCTCAACCAACATTCTTGTCCAAATCATTCATCTGACTTTGGGTAGCCTCCCCCTTTATTCTTCCTATTATATATCCATTCTTCCATAATAATTCTTCCTCTAATCCAATTAAATCTCCAAAAATCCCAATCAATCAAATCAATCCATCTTTCTAATCCAGTTGTCCAATCCCTCATCAATCAATCATCTAATCCAATCAAGTCCTAATCCAAAGACCAATCCAATCAAATCAAATTCAATCAATCCTCAATCCAACCCATCATCATTTGAAGCCAAGTCCTAATCCTCATATTCATCCAATTCCAATCTAATCCTTCATTCTCAACATGGCTACCCAAAATTTGAAAGCTTGGTATGAGAAAATGCTCATGGAAGTTCACGAACCACCTCAACCTTCCTACCAAGTCAATCCCATAATCTCTCATCCACCTACCATACCTTCATCCATCCCACCTCAACACATTGCACCTAATCCCAATCTATATCATATCTCTTATCCTTCCTCTACCTTTGACAAGGTAAATCCATCTTATTCCCCGTCTGTATATCTATATTATCCATCATCTGCATATATACCTCTATCTCCCCACCCATCTACATCCCAATCCCCATCCTCTTACAACACATTCATTACCTCTACTCCCCATCCAAATCCTTTACTCTATAATCCTCCAAGAATCAATCCTAATTTCCCAATCCATTATCCTAATCCTCCATCCAGTCCTCATCCCCCATCTAATCCCAATTCTCCATCTAAACCTAATCCTCCAAAATCTTTATTATCCATGTCCTCCAAATCCATCATCCATAATCTTATCCAAGACATGTTATCAAAGGAGACAAAATCCCCACCTCAAAACAAAGTTGCCAAGTCTCCTCAAGTCCTCCATCCACCCCAATCACCTCCACCTCAAAACAAATCTCAATACCCCACACTTCATGATACTCCCATTCCTCCATCTACTCACATTGAAGCCTCCATATCCTCCTCCATCACACAATCCTCACAACCCCAAACATGTCAAATGCTTGTTCCAAAGAATGCTAGAATAGAAAACTCTCCATCTCATGATGCATCTCCCTCTCCTCCATCTAATGATCCCATCCCCTCCACTTCCTCTCATGATCATATGATTCCTCTATCCAACCCTCTCCCTCCATTGCATAATCCTCTCCCATCTCATGATCTAATCACCCCTCCCACTCCATCTCATGGTACCCTCCCTAATCAAGATCAAATTATCCCTTCATCTCCATGTCATAATCCCAACCCATCTAAAGATCCTAATCTTCCTTTCACATACCATCCCCTTCTTAATGGACTCACATCTTGTTTTTGAAATAATAAGGGTCCTCAATCTAATGCTCAAGATGTTGGTACATCCTCTATTCCTCCTAAATCCAAAATTCCTTCATGCAAATCAAAATCTCATCATCCCCCATCATCCACATCCATTTTGGGACCTTATATTCCAAAGCTAAATCCTCCATTCCTTCCATCTATTTTGGGTCCTTACACCCCTCCATCCACTATCCCTAAGAAATATCAACAAACGCACACATCATTGAATGCCTCCCAACACTCTCCTTCCATCATTCCACCATCCATAAAATCATTAAGTCATTCATCCTCATGCACCCGTCCCATTTCCATTGGAAGTAATTTGGATGCCCAATCTAAAAAGCATAAAGCTCAAAATCCACAAAAATCAAATGATCAACATGTCCCCTCAAAATGACATGCTCAAAAGAAAAATATGATCCAAAAGAAAGAAAAATCAAAAAGGCCGCAAAGGCCCCAAAAGAAAAAATCAAAAACTATGTGGATTCCCAAATTACTCAAAGAAGTAATGCATTCAAAATTGGCATCCAAACTTTCTAATCTAAAAGCTCCATCCATTCATAAGTCCTCCAATCAACCATCTAACACTTCTCCATCTTCAAAATCCATTTTGGATCCTTATGTCCCAAAATCCACCATCCCAACTCCATCATCCCCTTCTTCTATTTTGGGTCTTCATGTCCCAAAATCCACACTTTATACTCCATCTAATTCAAAAATTATCCTCCATCTAATTCAAAACACTCTCCTCCACTACTCCACCACCCTTCAAGGTGTGTGCTAATGTTGATCTTCAACAAAAAAATTAAAACCCATCCATTATCCACCATCCATTTTTCACAATCCCATTTCGTTAGTCCAATCCTTTCCAAATCCTTATCTTCCATCCCCTATCCATTTCATCTCCCCGATTATTGTTACCAACATCTAGGAGCATACATCTAGTTCAAAGCAATACTAAGGGATACCATCCATGGAACTATATGCTTGAGTCCTCCCTTTCTCCTTCATGCATCCACTATCTTCCATATCCACTCATCCTCATCCTTATCCATTCAAACTATTCCAAAAATTCAAAAAATCAAAAAAAAAAAAAGTAAAGAAAAATCATTTCATCCAATGATGAAAACCACTTCTTGTGGCACCTTGGGTAAGTACCATTATGAAAACTTGGCAAACAAGCATCATGTGTAATTTCCTCCTCTTGCACTCTACACTTGGGGGAAAGCTTCATCCATGTTATCCTACCATCTTCATCCATCCTCCTTTCCTATCTTTGATCTTGACTATCCTATCCATATCCTCCATCTCATATCCCTCATCCTATCAAAATGAATCCTCCATTTTTAGTCTTGATCATATAAAGACAAAATAATGTATATGCATGCATTCTTTGGAAAGCACAAACCTCGATACCTCTACCATCCATATCCATTACACATTATCCTTCCATCTCATACATTATCCACCATCTTTTCCTATCCTTCATTTCACTACCCTTAGGGGGTGATTTTCCACCTTTGCAACATAGTCCTTGGGTCTCCATCATCCTACCCTCCATCCCTTATTCCTCCATATCCCATCCATATCCATCCACTCAATCCATCTGTCTCCTATACAAACAATATCTCCCTCCATCCATCCATCCATCCTTTTACCAATCCTTGGTTCTCCCTTATCATTGGTTCCATTCAATCAAATCCTATCCACCAATCCACCCCATCCTATCCAATTTCTAATCCAATCCTATCTCATCCAATCATATTCTCCATTTCTTCCAATTCAATCATTAATCCCATCCCCTAATCCAATCCTACTCACTCATTTGTCCCCCTTTTTCATCCTAGCTAATCATTATCCTTCTTCCAATCCTATCCAATCCATCAAACTGAGTTTTTCTCGTCTACCTGAGCTCACACTGACTTGTGTTTAATCCAAGCACCCATACATACTTTGCTAATCAAATCCAAGTGGCAATCCTCTCATCTACAGACCTTGCACATCCAACTTGTCTTTTGTCATCCATCAATCTATCCACACCCTACCCATTAGGATGAATCCTTCCCATGTCTGGCAGTTCATCCAAATCCATCACCTGCCCATCAGGATGAATCCTTCCCATGTCTGGTAGTTCATCTAAATCCATCACCTACCCATCAAGATTCATCCTTCCCTAGTTCGGCAGTTTACTCAAATACATATCCTTCTCTTGGCAAGAGATGCTAGTTGGTCATGTGCATGTTGATTGCATGCTTGATCTTTTCGCTTTAATTTTTATCGTGTCCCAGGACTATACTTGTTCAGGACTGCCTTGATCATCCTATATCTTGGTATGTCTTGACTGGTGTATAATGGGGCATAGTTTTCATGGCATGGTGTCTTTGAAGGTTTTCCTTGTATGATTCAGCAACCCTACATTAGTGTTTATCAACACTTGCATGATTGTGTGCAAGGCATACTTGTTTGACTGAGCGTCATTCCACGCCTCGGATCTTCATATCATCCTGATTCTTATAATCAGTGGTGTAGACTATCCATGGCCATATCAAACCTAGGTTTACTCTCTATATTTACTCAACAAGATATCCAATCCATTTATCATTTCTTTATCTCATTTCATTCACAACACTCCAATCCATCCTTGTCCCCTCTTTCTTCATCTTCATCCTTTCATCACCTTGTCTTCTCATCCTTTTCAAGAGCACACCCATGTTCTTCGAACCCGCATGTCCTCTCGAGGGGGCATACAACTACTTCCTCGTCATCCTTCCTCCTTGTCATTCTTCGTCATCTTATGACTAGGGCATCATGCTAGTAGTCCTTATCCTTTTCTTCCACTATGTTTTATTCTTCTTTGATATAACATCACTTCATGATGCTATATCAAAGAGGGCAAAATGTAGACACCTAAAATTAAAATTTAATTAATTTAAGATTGTCAACATAATTAATTGAATTAATTGTGTTATCCTTATTCCTCTTGGTGTTAATTAAATCTAATTTAATTAATCCTATCCAATAATTAATTTATCAAATAAATTAATTATTCCCCTATTCTTCGAAAGTCCCCTCCAATAATTATTTCCTCTAAACCCACTCAGTTAATTAATTCTAATTAATTAACCTGGTCATGCGATTCCTACAAATCACTTTTTCCTAATCCCACTCAACCTAATTGATCCTTCTAGAATCTCTCATAATCATGCTTATTATTATCCTTTAATTTTAAATTCCCCCTCATGTCACATCAACATTGAGTCTCTCATAGAAATTCAAATTTCTTTAAATCCCTCCATGCATCCCTTATTTTGGAATTTTTAATTCCTCAGTTTGAAATTCAAATTTCCTTCCCCCCCTCTTCTCAAGGAATTTTATATTCTTGTTTATTTTCCAAAGGCATCCTTGATCCATGCCCACCATTTCAATCAATCTCAACCCTCCATAATCAAATCAATCTTGGCCCTTCATTGGCCTCCTCCAATCTATAAATGGGAGGATCATTTCCTCACAAAATGATCTACTTCCTCCACATCCTTCTCATGCTACCCATTTCTCTTCTATCTTCTTCCTTCAATCTTCCAATTCAAATCCATCCAAATCCTATCAAACCCAATCCCTCTTGTTGATCAAAGGAGAGAAATCCACACAACAATCAAGGACCCATCCAATCAAGTGAGGAAGGGATGCATTCTTCACTTCACTGAAGGTCTAATCTGAAGGAGAAGGTAGAGATTGGCAAGGTATAAATAGTCATTTTATGTTTTTATGTGTTTTATTTGAATATTATCATTGAATCTTGTCTTGCTCATTTTTGCCCTCTTCAAGCATAAACATAGATTAGGAAGTCTTTGGACATGTCAGGATTAACCAGAATAGAAATAGATGAGATGGCTTCTTTTATTTTTTGAAAACTTCTTTGGTTTCCAAGTTCCATTTGAAGTGGAGGTCTTTTTTGAGAATTAAGGTGATGGGTCTAACCATCCCAGCAAAATCAGATATGAGATGGCTGACAAAGTTGATTTTTCCCAAAAAAATATTGAACACATTTCTACTTCACAGGCAGGGAAGCTCCTTGATGGATTTAACATGATCTAGATCAATTGACACCCCTTCTTTAGATACTACATGTCCTAATAACTTTCCCAAGGGAACTCTGAAGATACATTTCGTAGGGTTCAGGGATACACTAAACTTTAGGAACTTCTGGAATACCAATTCTAAGTGATCAAAATTGCCTTCCTTATTTTTTGAAAAATACCGTCAAGTCATCCAGGTAGATGAGGATGATCTTATTTATCAGCTCCCAAAATTCTACATCCATGTCTCTTTGAAAATTATCTCTAGCATTAGACAATCCGAATGACATTTTTTCATAGGAAAAAGTCCCCCACTTTATGGTGAACGTGGTTTTATGTTGGTCCTTCGGTTTGACAAGAACTTGATTATATCCAGAGGAAACTATCAAGCATCAAGAAAATTTCTAAACCAGCTAGTATAAAGGTGGATATCCCCATCCTTTTCTCGGACCGGTACTAGGTTAGAAACCCAAGTACTGTGCTTGATCGAATAGATGATTCGAGTCAATTATTTTTTGCAATTCCTATGACATCAAGGATTCAATGTTTGGATTAACAGGACATTGCTTTTGTTGGACTAGCTTTGATCCTTCAATTAGCTCAATGGTATGTTGGATTATCTTAGGATTATAGCCTTTTATCTCATCATATGATAATGCAATCACTCCTATGTATTCATCACAGAAATGAACCAGCCTGTCCCTATCATGTTGAGAGACATTTTTTCCAACATTGAGCTTTCACCCATTTCCAAATTGAAGCTTAGTATAATCTCCCTTATCTGCTACAAATTTTCTTTGTCCATTCCTTGCATCATCACAATCAAAGAGGTTATCCAAATTGATCAAACCTTTTAGGATTTTATTCGATTTTAGCTGAATTGCTTGGTTACCATATGCCTCGGTAACTTTGGGTTCTAATTGATCGAAAAACTCACCTGATTGTTGTATGCACATGTCTATATGTTCATCATTTTCAAAGACTTTCCAATGTAAATCATTATTTGGTATAGCTCATCTGACGATCACTCGAACCGAGTGTTTTTTCTCTATAATTCTGAAACAGGATCAAACTGAGATCCAATCGTCACAATATGATTCATTTTTGGGGGGGAATTGTTTGAATGTTGAAAGCTTCAAATCTCTTAATCAGATCCCAAACTTGATGGTGGTATGAATGCATGCAGATATTCTTTAAATCTGATATTCCCCAGACCTGATGAACCACTAGCTCTGAATCTCCCAAGACTCTCAACTATTTGATGCCTAGACGCTCTGCAAGACTCAAACCATGGACAAAACCTTCATACTTCGCTTCATTGTTCGAAAAAGAAAACTAGAATCAGAAAGACCTTAGGTTTTTCTCTCCAGAAGAGGAAGTTAAGCAAATGCCCGCTCCGGATCCATTTTTGTATCTTGCTCCATCAAAGTGCAAGGTCCAATTTTTTTAGGTCAAGTCTTTCTTTTTCTTTTCCCTATCCTGTGGGACTTTTGACACTTTACAAATTGTATGATCCTTATCAAAGATCTCATATGTCCCAATCCTTGTGGCATGATAGTTCCCATAAGGATTTTCATCCATGAATTCATTTAGGAAAATCTCTTGGTCTGGAGTTTGGTCCCTAGTAATTTCTTCATCTTCAAACAATTCTATGAATCTCATCTCATCTCCTGAGATGGATGTATGAGTTGCTTCAAAATTGTCAAAATTGATCATAGCTTCATCAACTATATGCTCAGAGTGTAAAGGCTCGGACAATATTTTAAATTTTGGCCTCATGCTTGGTTATGAGGATGAGTTGAGACCAGTCTAAAGAGAGATATCCCCCTACTTTTGTAGTGAAATATTTGGACAAGAAAAGCCTTAAAACAAGGGGAATATCAATGATTTCTACTTCTTGGAAGACGGTGATGCTCAGACAAGCGAACAAGGTAAGCGGGAGATTTTTTATTACATCCACACTTTGGAGTTTGTTACCATCACACTGCATGACTCCCCTATTTATGGGCTCATATTCTAATTTCAAAACCTCTTCTATTTGTTTGGGCATGATAGTAGTGCTTGCACCGAAATCGATCATAGAGTTGTGGAGTAGCTTGTTCCCAACTATAAGAGTTAAAAACTGTTGGCATTGTGTTGTAATTGATGTCAACCGGTATGCAAGTTGATGTTACCAATATGCAAGTTGATGTTACCGGTATTGGATATTGTTGGCATGTTGATGTAAAATCAAGCAAGAGACAAACTGAAGGGAAGACAAACAAAACTGAAGAAAACAAATTGGATGGTTGCCAAATCATATATATTGAAGATGTGAATACTGCACCGGGAGAAAATTTTGTGACCCGAATAAGAAAATGAAAGGATAGCATGTCCTAACTGGCAGAACAGAGAAGTGCATGATATGAATGTTAATCGGATGGTGTATATCGGTAGTATGTTTGGTCGATAACTAAGCTTGAACTGACACAATCAAGTGAGTTGGATGTCGATAGACATAACACGTGGATTCCAAGTGGCAAACATGCAGTGGTAGGTGAATTGTGTATCAGAAAGATAGATGTCAATTAGGTTGATATTAAATGACTACGAAAATCATGGATCGATTACAGAGGATTACAGCTCGAAGAATATTGAAAGGAAACAGTTGGATTGATAAAATCAAGGTTGATACTTGCATCACTTGCATATTTACTGAGTGGACTTGTATCTATCTCCAGCACATTGAAAACTGGCTGGGATACTTATGTGGAGTTATTGGAGAAAGCTTACCCGGAAATCTTGAAATTGGTCAAGCTCCGGTAAGACATTTTTGGAGGTATTCGGTGTACAGTTATCATTCTTTAACATTCATTTTACAATTTTTTGGGCATTGATGTCAAAGGGGGAGTAGAATACATGTGAAAAAGAATGAAGGGTTGCATACATTAGGGGGAGTTATAGAGTTTTTGGAGTATTGGATCATTTTGCATATTCAGCTCAGGGGGAGCAAGGCAGGATGAAACCGGCAGTTGAAACTATGACCATTTTTCACATGAGTGTTGCCATCAATGCCAAAGGGGGAGATTGTTGGCAATTGAAACTCTATTGGTTGGTTTCATTATATTGTCATTAATGGCAACATGATTTTGGGTTGCAACTTCATATGGTGTACTAGCAGGCACTTCACAGACTCTACACCGGCACTGGCACCGGCACCGACAGGATAGAAGATTTATTTAGTCACCGGCAATGCAGGTCGACATGGTATAGTAAAGGATATCGATATTGGAGGCTGACACATCTTGGATCCGACATCAGAAACTTGGTTTAATGCTTATTCATTTATGTTATATGGCCGACATGTAATATGATATTTTATATATCCTTGTAAGCCGACATAAGGCATAAATTTGTATAGGGTATATAGGGAAGATTGATTAGATGAATTTTGATATGGATGGATGGATAAGGTTATCGATGTAATGTAATGTGAAATATATCAAAGAGACTATGTATGTGACGAATTCATTGTAAGGGTTATTCCAGTACTGAGGTTTAGGGTTTTAACAGGAACAGACAGAGCTTAAACCAGAGCTGTATTCTGGCATAGGAGATGATATACTAAGGAGTTCACACTTCTCTGGATTGTTGTCTGGATTGTTATGTAGTCAGTGAGACTCCTTTTGTGATGAGTAGTGTGCTCTAGGCTGTAAGCCTTCCTGCAAGTGCAGGCCCATCATATATTGTAATATCTCTTAACATGGTCAATGAATTGATATTGTGGGTCACAAATCCCACCGTGGTTTTTCCTCATTGAGGTTTTCCACGTATAAATTTGTGTGTTACGGTTCTCATTTATGTGTTTGTCTTATTGGTTGCATTACTTCTTTCAATTTTGTTCATACCAGTATACCAGTTGGTGTATGAATGTTTTGTTAAGGCTAAAATCTTCTATTCTGGTATAACATTGATTCACCCCCCACCTCTTAGTGTTATTGGTTTCCAACATGTGCTCCTTTGGGTAAGTGCCCATAAACTGCTAGGGGTTGGTGCTCCTTGGGTTGGTTCCCTAAATATTGTAAAATTATTATTTCATTGTGACGCTAGATTGGAGCAGTAGCTCTCCAACAGCATTTCTCATTGAGGTTTTTCCCACATTGGGTTTTCCTCGTATATCCTGTGTTATGTGATGTGCTTTTGTGTGTGATTACTTGTTAAATTTTTTTCTACCAATTGCACACAGTGTTTGAAATTGTTTAATATCACTAATTCACCCCCCTCTCAGTGATATCTTGTGTTCTACAAAAACAAAGGATTAGGTTTCGGCTTACCTTCCTTTATACTAGGAGGAGCTTTTGAGGTTTCATTGGTGAGCATCATTGGTGTTCATGACTGATCAACCGACTCAAGTCCTTTGTGTTTTGCGCATGCAAAATTTGTTGTTGGAATGGTTGAAGGCTTTTCTGCTTCACCAAGCACCTCTCGCAAATGGTTTTTATGTTCTAGAATGGCAAGAATATCTCATAGGAACACATTGGCAGGAGCCTTCTTTAATTTCTCTACTACATCAAGAATTGTAGGAACTGGATCTTTTGATTCCCTGGCCTTGTAAGGAATGAAGTCCTTAGTTTTCTGAAAGCTAGAAATCACAATGGGTTTCTCCTCAAGCTTCTCTAAAATTACCTTTGGCTATTGTATAACAGGTTCTCCTGTAAACCAGCACTTTGAGAGGAGGTTGTAATCTGATTGCACTTGAGGCATCCTCCAAGATATTGCAGGAGCATCATTTGTAAGAACCGTTTCTTCTCCCTCCATCCATGAAAAAAGGGCATATTTTGGAGTGATTTCAACCTCTTGTTCCATAAACATGTTTTGCATTTGACCTACAAGCACTGCATTATCCATTCTTGAGGAAGCATATACTCTAGCATCGCGGCTCATTCCTTGGCTTCTTTGATCAACTACTTTCTGCCGCAAGTTTCCCCTTGGTCAATTTCGTGGCATTTGGTTGCTAAGTTATCCTTGAGTAGCTCTCGCACCTCCTTGGTATTAGTTTTGCTGATAAGGGGGTCTCTCACCTTGGTAGTTTTGAAAAGGCAATCTAGTAGGCAACGCTTGTTGCCTCTTAAGGTTGATAATTTCATTTGAAAATTTCCCAAGCAAATTCTTCATATCGCTCATTTCGGCAATTAGGGAAGGAACAAAAGTACTAGCTTGTTGGGAATTAGAGTATACATACAAGGGTTGCAGAATAGATGCATTCAGGATTGGTTGCTCAGGCGCTTGGCTTGTTAAGTCAAGGACTACCGATATAGGGGACCTTGGAGGGATTTTACCAGCATCAATCAAGTTGATCTCTACTTGAACTACAAGTTCATAAGTGTCCGGGAGAGTGTTGTCGCCTAAAGATTGAATCATAATAGATATGTTAAAATTGAAATATTTCAAGTAGAACACGAAAGCCATATTTGCAAAAGGTCAGACAGATATAGGTATTCTTTCGAAGTTTTTTGGAACTTCGTGTTAAAATTAGGTACAGCCTCTTGAGGAGCCCTTGTAACGGTTATTAGTTGTTGCAACAGAGAAGATCTATCTCCCTTTTCAGTGAAGCATTCAAAAAACCGATCCCCAATTGGTCCCAATCTCCTATTGAATTTGATGCAAGAGATCTATACCAATCTTGTGCCTTCCCTTTAAAAGAAGTTGCAAGCAATCTTAATGCCACATTTTGTTGCGTGACATTGTGCACGATACACATAGAAGCTATGTCTTGCAAGTGTTCCCCAGGGGTTTTAGAATCCTCTCCTGTGAATTTCGGCAATGCTTTTAATGTGGAGGTCAAGATAACATCCCACTAGTTAGGAGCAAGTGGGATAAGAGGAGTCCTACTATTCCAAGTAACAAAATTTCTAGGAGGTTGGGATACCATCGGTACAGGAACTACCTGGACTGAAATTCGGGTTCCTCGTGTTGCTTCTTAGACTACTACTAGGGGTGGTACTAATAAGCTTGGGTTCAATGCAGTTTGGCTCCTAGTAATAGGTCTATGGCTCATACACCCACTTTTAAAAATAAGCAAAAATGTGTCCCATCAGGTATGCCAAAAAAAGAATTGTTGATCACTAAAATTGCTCCAAGGATAACAGCTTTATGGGAAACTCGGCAATGGGGGACTTGCGCATTTTCATTGAGTGATCTTCGGGATTTAGAAGTTGACTCTTCATTCATTTGGGGGAGAAAAGGGGAAGAAAGAAACATTAAAAGTAAATCTGTTCTAAAGAGATATGCTAAATTGATTTTTTTGTCAAACTAGGAACATAGAGAACTTCACATGCATGTCATTCTGAGGCCCATTCAACAACCTACATGCCCTAAACACTAATCAAGATACATCCAAATATTACTTTAACATAAAGCAACATACACCATGCATCTACTAGATAAAAAGTATAAAACATGATTTAATCAGTAGAATCTTAAACATATATTGCTAAAGTTATGGTAGAATTTCGAAGATGCACAAAAAACTATCAATTCACACTGAATAAGGTAATCCTAGAGGTCACAAGAACAATCCGATTATCTTATCCCAAAAATACAATAACAGATTAGAGGCCAAATTCTTGCCTAGAAAACTTGTCTATATCTTCCTTAGTAAACTAAAAGTTTTGAACCCTTGGCAAAATAAACATTGCACTTCTTATAGAATGTGGCCTAACGGTCCAATGCTAGAAAAATAGAGAAGGCATCTTGAAGACACATTGCTAGAAACACCATCATTACCCATGAAATCAACCAGGAGTGTGAAAGAGAAAACTGCTTTCGACACCTACCGCAACTGCCCCCCAACCTTTTGCAAAAAATTTAAAATATTTGCGATCATTTCCTCAATTGCTTGTGGTTCAAGCACAAATGCCCTACTCTTTGGAAAAAATATGCAGAGATCTCCTGGCCACCCTTATGAAAGACACGTGGCAACAAGAGGGACAGGCTTGGAACCCAACAAAACTGCAAATCAAAAACCTAGCAGGGAGCTGCCACTTATCACAATAACTTTATTTAATAATCATAGGCTTAGTGACGCAAAGGAAAAGAACACCATTGCCACACGTCATTTTATCATGACTCCATGACAAAGAGAAAAAGAGAGGCTTGGAAGATGTGACTCATGCCAACACATGGCGAATGCGAACGCATCGAAACCTAACTCACAAGCAAAGAATAAGGGAAGCGGGGACTTCATCAAAATAAAATGGGACATCCCCTTAATAGGCACCATGGATAAATAAATCCACATGTATCTCTCCTGAGACTCCAATGGGGCTACGTACTCCTGCAATCATATGAAGCAACGTGCATCAGTTCCTGTCAATCCTAGTGGTACTTATATTTATCACATGGTGTTTCTTATCCTATCCTATTCTAGTAGTACATGTGTTTATCACATGGTGTTGCTTGTATGTCCTATATCTACGGTGTTTATGTTTATCACATAGAATTGTGTAGTAAGGTTTATCCTAGTGGTACTTATGTTTTATCACATGGTTCTCCTTATCAAGCTTTATCTTGCTAGTGTTTGTGTTTATCACATGGTGCTATTGTTATTAGTGTATATGTTTATCACATTGCACTTAATCTTATCCTTGCTAGGGACACCTATATGATTTTATCATCTCAATAGTTTATCCAATTATTCGCACAAGTTTATCACATTGCCGCTAATTCTATCCCTAACCCTATCTTCGTTGGGGCACCTGTCTAATTTTATTATCTCAACAGCTTATCCAATCTGCAGCATATGTTTATCACATTGTCGTTGATTTTTGCCCTATTTTTTTGCTTGTCTGACATAGACGCACTAAGGGACATCCTATATGTGCAAATCCTACACATACGCACTTTTTCCTGGCATATACGTGTTTTCACACACATATGTGCCACTACCCGACGTAGATGTGGATTTGCGACATATACATTACCTAATGTATATACGTAGATTCTAATGACATATACACTATTACAAACCTATACAAATATTTAGCTAAGCTATATGCGATGTCGCATCATTTATGCACTCGTACCCTACACATACACATTCAAACCCTAAATCTATGTTGCTGCACTTTTGCTTCGTCTTACAATCTAGCCTAATAATGTGCAATAAATACAAAATTGACAAGCAAGTTTGAGGTACATACCGGCTCACCCATGTCTACAAGCTACTCGAAGCGTCGAACTCGATCAAAGTAGAAATCTGACTGATATGAGTCTCTAACTATTGATTGCTCTCTGAAGCTCCCTCGATGCTCTATGCTCTGATCTCTCAAATGCTATGGATGCAAATGAGGATGTTTCTCCCCATGGATGCTATATATAGGTTGTGGAACCCTAATTGGCTATGCTTGCCTCCCAGTTCCTTTTCCCTACCTATCAATCCATTTTCAGTCCAATTTTCACCTGCTTGAACTTGTCATCTTATCCTTCTCCCTTCTATCATTTCTTTCGTATCAAGAGATTGTCTATGATTTTTTAGAAAAAAATATTTTTCGCCCAATCACTTGAGGGGGTATACCACTCTCATACTGGGGAAAATGTTGTATCAACTTATCTCATCTTCTTTGAGCCAATGCAACAAGTTGCACTATCTCAAAGAGGGGCAAAATGTAGACAACTGAAATTGTCCTAGCCTGATTAAATAAATATTTTATTTATCTAATTATTTTATCTCAAGCCTTCTATTAATTAAATAGATTTTTATTTATTTAATCAATTCACTTATCCTTTTCTAGCCTTTTCCCTATTTAAATAAATATTTTTATTTATTCAAATTGTCTTTCCTCAAAATTAAATAATTATTTTATTTATTTAATTGCCCCCTCTTATTCTATTAATCAAATAGATCTTTTATCTATTTAATTAATTCATTAGTTTTTTCCCTCTATGACACTTGTCATTCATCTCTTAATTTACCTCTAACCACCTCCCTAATATTTTCTCATTTTTTATACCTACCCTTTAATACTAGTCGACCATTTATCCTTCCACCTCTTAATCATATCCATTCATTTTCTAAAGTGTTCTCTATATAAGAGGATCCTTTCATCCTTGCCAAAACCTAACTAATGCATCTAATCAACCTTCATGCGATCAAGCAATCAAGAGGTGAGCTCTTTGGCATAATAAAAAATCTGAGAACAACCATATCAAGCAAGATCAATGGAGATAAAACCTTACTAAGCATGTGAATGGTATAATCTTTCATGTTTTGTTGTTTTGCATGTTTTAGGTTCTTCATTGGTGTATGGTGGCTTTTTTAATTGTAGAACTAGGGTTTTATGTGGCCGGATCTTTGTTTGGTTTTGCAATAGTTTAACATCCCAATTTCACTGTATATAGAAAGCATTGGATATTGTTTTGTCTTCAAACACTTATCATACTTCCAGATGATTATTTATTATGAGGGGGCTACGTAGTCTTCCATTTTCCCTCCCATGGGGAGACTAATGATTGGATTTTCGTGATGGATGTAGTTCTCAGGTGGTATTGGTGTTGAGACCTCCATACATCACTCCATTCCTCACTTGTACATAATTTTTATTATCTCTTTTTTGGGAGAGGAGTTTTTTTCCCATGGGTTTTTCTCCATTTATCCATTCATAAAAGATTAGTTGCATGATTAGTTATACATGGATACCTAATATGGCCTAGTTTTCAAGACCCATATATTGCATTCGCATTTTAGTATTGCATTTTGCATACTAATTATTCTCCCTAAAAATGCACTTAAGGGGGTGTGTTGGAGTAAATATTATTTACTCATTCTAAAGTCCAACTTAGGCATTAATCATTTAATAGTTTTAGTTGCATTTAATATGTGTAGCTAGGTACTTGGCTTATACCTGTATTGGTGGAAAATTAAAGTTAGGGTTAAATTAAGATAATAAAACCACTAAATGACCTAATTAACCATCACATTAAGGAGGAGAGGAATTTAATAGATCTATCTTTGATAGATCAAGATTCTGATTAGATTCGGTTTATAGTGAAAATAGAAACAACAATATTAAAAGATTAAATGAATTCAACCACAAAACCCTAGCCTAACAACAACAAAGATCCACCATAACATATGAAGATTACCTAAGACAATGCAAATCAACAAAATCACAAAGATGATACCATCACATGTCTAATAGGGTTTGAATCTCCATTCTTCCTATCTCCATTGATCTTGCTTGATATATTTGCTCGCAGATTTTATGTGTGCACAAGAGTTCAACAAAGAACGAAAATATGGTTGATAGCTTGATCGCATATGAAAGTTCTAATGCTAGTTCATGCTTAGGAGGATCGATAATGAAGGAGAGTATCCTCTTATATAGAAGACACTTTAGGAAATGGAGGGATACTATTAAGAGGTGTAAAAGATAAATGATCGGCTAGGATTAAAGGGTAGGTAGAGGAAATAAGAAAATAATAAGAGGGTAGGTAGTGTAGGAATTAAGAGATGGATGACATGTGTCATGGGTAGAAAGGATAATGAATTAATTAAATAAATAAAGATGTATTTAATTAATAGAAGGAGTGGGATCAATTAAATAAATAAAAGTATTTATTTAATTTAGGAAAAGGATAATTTAAATAAATAAAAGAATCTATTTAAATGAGAAATAAGGCTAGAAGAGGATAAATGAATTAATTAAATAAATAAAGATTTATTTAATTAGTAGAAAAATTAGGTTTAAATAATTAAATAAATAAAAACATTTATTTAATTAGATAGGACAATTTTAGGTGTCTACAGATTCCAAGCTCTTATGATAGGGCTCTATCCTCCTTGAATTGAGTTGAATTGAATTGTTGAAGACTAGGGAAAGATAGTTAACTATTGATGCAATCTGATAGAAATAGTGAGCTATAGATGTCGTATGGAGCCACCAACCTAGATCTAAAAAGAAGAAGATGATGATTTGGGTCTATTCCTAGAAGTTCGGCCTGATTTTTCAAGACCAACTAGTATCAATTTGCCATGGTCCTCTGAATTTCTTGTGGTCGAAAGTTGAGCCTACTCGTCTCTATGAATCCTATCAATCCTTTTGAACGTGGCTCTATACCTATTCTTGCACACAATGAAAAGGGGAAATATGTTGGGAATAGGGGTTTTTCCTATGTAAAACCCTAGTTTTGGAATTAACCATGAAATTGAATTGAAAATATAGATGAAGTATTGCAATAAAATACTTTCCTTTTGAGGGAAAGGTTGAGAATGGATGAAAAACTGATGATATACCTTTAATGAAGTTTTGTTTGTCTCCACAAAGGATTTAGGGTTTCATGTATATTGTCTTCATAAAACATAGAACATGAATGTCATATCCAATGCTTGAATCTTGTCTTCACTTCTACTCCAATCCTTGATAGAGGACTTTGCTTGCTCACTTGAGTTTACTAGAGTGTAATTGGGATCTTGAATTCAATAGGTTAGGCTTTAAATGAGAAGGGTAGACCTCCTTTTATACTTGCTTATCGAAAATCCAATTGAATTTATGCAACAGGCCAACACATGGCTAGATTTATCGCTCATCAAAGGTGAACATTAGAGGGGGCCTAATTAGGAGGCCCAAAGCGGTCTTGATTTAGGACCAAGGTGTGGTACATCCTAGTCCTGCAAATCGGGACTCCAAATAGGGAGTCAAGCTGTAAATTTGGTGAGAATGTGAGGTGAATGGGTGGTGTGAGCAAAATCGATGTTGCAATCAGGCCTTGGAGGACAAAATGCCAAAGTGAGGACAAAATTGTAAGCGAGTACAATTTAGGATGCTACAATACCTACCCTCACATCTTATTGAGACACATGTACTCATCCTATGTCCTCTCACCTACTGCTCTTGCCTATTTAAGCAAGGCTAATGTACATTATTTCTCATCTCAATACATTTTTCATTCTTTTAGTGAAATATAATTTCTTCTTGTGAAATTTTTCCATGGGTCGTGATCCTGGCTCCCACAATCACATAGTTTGATCAAGTGGACACACTATAGACTAATTTATACTCATCTTTGTGATGGACGTGTCGAAGATACCAAAGTTCAAAACCATGGTGATGAAGGGAGTACAATTTTTAAAATGTATTTTGGGTCTAATGTTGACATAGTGACTAGGATGGTTGAAGGCATTCATCAAAGAGCAGAATTTGGAGGATGTGGATGCACGATAAATTCATATGATGAAAGATGAGACGAAGACTTTAGAGGGGGACATGGAAGATCCTCTTATGACTGTTGATCATAGTGAGTGGGTTGATATGCCCCTTGAAATCAAGCAAAATGCATCAAGTTGAGAAGAAAGGTGGCAAAACCCCAGGTGATGGTGTCAAGTGAGTTTTGTTGGTTCAAATTGGGTAATTTCTTCTTCTTTTTTGTGGAAGCCATATTTTTTGTTGTTGGGATACTTTTTTAGTACAAGTATATGTAAATTGTGTATAATCTCTGGCATATAAATGATACAATCAGTAGTATAGGAGTAAGCAACCAAGGGGCGGCTAGTAGGTTGAGTAGGTGGGTTGGGATGCCACGGTTCAGTAGCTTGAAGAGTTGGAATGGAAAGATATACAATATGTAATCTCTTTTGAGTCTAAAATATGGATGCAACCCCTTTAGGTTGAGTTTCATTGATAAAAAAAATAGTTATCTATTTTTGTGGAAGGTAATTTATAACTGGTTTTTTTTCACTAATGCATCTTTATAAAGTAAATCAAAAGGAATTGCAATATGTTGTAATATCACAAAATATTGATTTTAAAAAAATGCATGTTTTGAAAGATGTGCTAAAATGGCTTCCAATTTAAATATGTATGTTTTAAAAAAAAAAATCAACAGAGTTATTAAATTAAATAATTAGAGTAATAAATTATTCAAATTAATTTAAACCACTTCGTGTATAAAAAGATATTTTAGATAGATATATGTTTGTTTAAGAGCATAAAATAGGTTGATATGTTAGTTACACCGTGATTGCATAGATTTTTAGGTATATTGACCATGGATAGTTCGAGACCCTCAATGATGGTTTGGGCTTCCCTTGTGGAGTAGCATGGGGAAGCCTACAATTTTGTGGTTTCGTGGAAGTCATTTCAATAATGTCCTCTCTCTTCTCAAGTTGTGAAGATGAGAATGGAAAGAGGCTTTAATAAATATATTGCTATTGACACATATGTTGTGTATCCATCTTTTATATGATGTATAATTTTCTAAGAGGAATATGTGATTCTCTTTTTACTAATTATTCATTACTTGTGATATTAAGCTCTTTGTAATTATGTCAAAGATCATGACCAATATGGTATTTTGATATCATTTTTTAATTGTGAATAAATATTTGGTACAAATATTGATATTGCAGTTTTATTTTTCTCATATTGAATATGTTTTATTGGGTAATATTTGTGAATGCTTTTAAAAAAGGATAACCCTAGTTCATTTTAGGCATCTCCTAGAACATCTAGATCTCTTGCATCTATAAGACCAAGATCATATGCACCCTCATGGAATTAATTATGCAATCATAGAAATGACCATGCATAACAAATGCAACATTAAGCATTCATTTATCATCATTGTCATCTCTATTTATTATCTACCATCCAATCAAGGCTATAATTTGATAATATAACTTGTCTATCAAATGTTGTTCAATGACTCATTTAAAGTCACCCTTCAAATTCTACGGCATGACTTATTTTAGGGAAAAAAATATCTATAAATTACACATACATACATACATACATAGGAATAATCTTATATAAAATTCTAAAATCAACCTTTTAATGTGATTTAGTGTTCTTAAAATTTTGATTGTATTCTACAATAAAATATCTAAAGTACAACCATCAATTTTAGAAACTATTTTCAACTAAATATTATTATTTATTCTTTTTTTTTCTAGAATATTTTACTCAAAAATAAGTTTAATTATATTCATAAAAGGAAATTTGTTCTCCTTCATATGAAAACAAATCCTTCTTGGGATTTTATTTTCACATTTAAAAAATATTCTATGAGAATTTATTGGGTAACATTATCCTATTATAATTTTTTATTTACTATTATTATCAATGAAAGTAGTGGAGATTACTGTTATCAACATTGAAATTAAGGGATGCAATATAATAGACACAGTCAAAATCAGTTTGATTAGATTTGTACAATAGACGTTTTATTCTCCTTTTCATGTGAAAAAAATCATTATTGAGATTTCATGTAATCGTTTAAGAAAGAAAACTATTATAACTTATTCAACATTTTTTTATCTATATTAATTATTATTATCATTGACATTAAAGGAGTTATTATTAAACTATTAGAATAAAAGAATGAAACATAATAAATATATACATTAACATTAATTAAATTGATATAAAAATATTTTACTCTCCTCCTTGTCATTTAAGATTTCATTTTACATCTACATCCATTAGCATTCATCAAATATGATTAGACTGATATGAAAAGATTTCATCCATTACTTATGTAAAAAATCATTATTTACACCCAAGAAAAAAGCTCTGTTACAACTTATTCAACGACATTCTCACTTTATAATATACTATTTTCATAATTTATTTTCTACTATTGTCATTGAAATTAATGAAGTGAAATAATGGATGGAATATAATAAGCATACATGTCAAAATCAAATGGTTTTAATTCCAACATTTTGGCTAAAATATGAGCTCGATTATCTCAAGAAATAATAAATACATTACATCTGTCAAATTAGCTCTGTTTGAAGTCGACTTTCCTCGTATAAGGTGGATGTAAATCACTATCAAATAGTTATTATTAGTTCCATCTTGCACAACTAATAAGGTCAGTGATGGTGACAATAATTGTGGAGGATCATAATGGGACTGCTCCAAATGTTGACACCTGTCTTAAAAATTATAATTTAAAATAAAAGGCAGTGAAATGTATTTTTAAACTGACCCAAAAAATTACAACATGGGGAACAATATCTACAATCTAATTATGACAATGAGGAAATGTGAAGCAGCAGAATATGAATATTGTTCTCTCTTTTCAATGTGCATAATAAGAAATGCAAAATTTGTGTTATTAAAAGTTGTGCAACGCACATAGATTTGATTCTAAAATACAGCTGAGGGACATTACCATAAGTAGGAATCCGGTAATCTTAACCCAACAACAACTAGAGAGTACCCTGCAATACATAACATGTTTTCATAAGCATGTTGAGAGTCCTTCAAATAGAATTTGTTTAATAGGAAAATATCTATTATAATGAAGCAAGCTAATGTAAAGTATGAAAAAAGAATTAATAATGATTAAATATGGGTTACATGACAGAAAAAATAGAATTAATTGAATATTATAAAATACTGAAAAATATTTTTCATTATAGTAAATGGCAATTTATTTTATTTTCAAAGGTTATTTTATGTATTGTGTGGGGTTTGTTTAGGTGTAATGAAGGGTATTTTGATTCAAAAAGAATGGTTTTAAAGAGTGGTTTTTATGACAAATAGGGATGAGGTTCTCAGGGTGATTGTATCAATGTGTTAGGTATGTCCTTTCTAAGTAGATTTCAACTTAAATATATGTCGTTGTACTTGTTGCATCTAGTGAACTAGTTGTTGATAGGCCTTGAGTTCATCGTATAAAAGGTTGGGCAAGGTGGGCATTTAGAAAACAATGATAGAGTAAAGCTTTTGGATTGCTATTTCTAGTGCAAAACATGAGTGCCTAAAGGCTTCAAACCAATCTTTCTTTCATAGATGACTACGAAGAACTTGTCTAATAGATTTTGAAATAACATATATAATGTTGTCAATTCTAATAAACCAATTTTCCATACAAGTTGATAGCCAAAAATTACAAGTAGTTATGAATTGGATCTTGGTGGGAACTTGGCTCTGCTGTGGTTTGTGTCTTTTTTGTATTCTTTGGCTTTCCTTATGTTTACCATTCCCTTGATGTAGGAAAACCCTTTTTCTCCCACATTTATTATAATTTTTAGTTAGTCATTTATATGGCCTCAAACGACTTCAACCTAGTAGTTCATGTAGATGTTTACACTTTGACAACTTTGCAAAATGGATCTCTCGAACAAGTGACCTTGAGAGTTCATCTTGAGGTTATTTCATGAGGTGTGCATTTTGAATTCCTAATAGATGTGATTTTTTCCATCCATGTTGGATTCACTCTCCCTAAAAGCATGCTTCGAGACTAAGTCAACAAGCAATACACCATGCATGTGATTTTCAAGTCAAACCCATTGACCCATATTTCATGAGTAGTGATTCACAAGAACCCATCTCTCATGAGAATAAATGGTACACTTAGCACTCATTGCATCTAGGTGATGCTCACAGAATTGAAGCATTGACCTTCCCAAAAGGTCACCCATCCTAGTACGACTCCAACTCATAAAACTATCCAATTGAATTGATAACAACACAATTGAATCCTGATAGCAATATTAGAATTTGACTTCTTATGAAAAATATCTCCTACTTATCAATTGATGAGCTTAAGGGGCTCTGTAATGAATGGTTCACAAGGCACAACATTTGTTGAAGGTTTTGTGAATGGGGTAGCAAGCTAAGTGGGCTTAACCTTGGAGGAAACTCCATGGTTAAGAGTGTATGGTTAAGAGTGTTTGAGTTGAAGTAGCCCTAGAATGGGTGCCAATGTTTCACCTCTATGAGCATCACCTAGATGCAATGAGTGCTAAGTGTACCATTCATTCTCATGGGAGATGGGTTCTTTTGAACCACTACTCATGAAATGTGGATCAATGAGTTTGACTCCAAAACTACACAGTTGAATTCTGATAGTGATATCATAATTTGAATTGATGTGGAAAATATCTCCTACTTATCAATTGATGATCTTAAGGGGCTCTATAATGAAGGGTTCATAAAGTACAACACTTGTTGAACATTTTGCAAATGAGGTAGCAAACTAAGTGGGCTTAACTTTGAAGGAAAGTCCATGGTTAGGCGCACTTAAGTTGAAGTAGTGTTGGGATGGGTGACCTCCTTAGAAGGCCCAATGCTTCACCTCTATGAGCATCACCTAGATGCAATTATGATGTAGGAGCATCTAGTGGTGTAAGGGTAATCTAAATCAACCAAAAAAATATTGTATTTATTTTTTGTGCAATTTGTGGAATAATGTTATGATGAATAAATTTAATGTTTTTGTGGCCTAGATATTTAATAAATATTTGGCCAAGTCCTTAAGGTGGTATCTTGTATGGGAGTTGAACACATTTTGATGGAAAATACAAAGCATAATGAAAGAATCCTTGACTAATGCACCCACTTTGGAAAGTGGAAGTAATTTGTAACACTTGTCATCAATGGTTGAAAGAATACCAAACTTAGGCGTCCATTTTGGAAGTTAGTGACTTTTGTCATGCATGCCTATGTATGTTGACACATGTCACTTGTGTGCCTCCCAAATTGGGGAACCCAAGCTTGCATATCTTTGTATGTGTTATTCTTGGGGTTTGGAGAAATTACATAGCATCTTTATGACAACCAGTTGATTGGATAAGAAGGCAATCGCCATGTGGAAGTTATGTGAAACAATTTACTATATTTATAGGTTGTCCACTAAGCTGGGGTGGTATGGATTTTTACCATGGGCTTTTGAAACCTTGTTTTGACTCATGGTAATGTTTTATGGTGGTATTTTGAGCCCCTACGAGTCTATATATTGAGGGGTTGAGTTTGCAGTTTCAAAACAGAAAAAGAAAAAAAGAATTAATATTGATTAAAGATGGGTTACATGATAGAAAAAATTATATATTGTTCTAATTATGAAGATTTGAATTCAGAATTATAATTGAATATTATAAAATATTGAAAATTGATTTTCATTATAGAGCACTAGATTTTATTTTTAAAGGTTGTTTCGTGTATTATTTTGACTCAAAAAAATGGTTTTGAAGAGTAGTTGTTATGACAGATGTGGATGAGATAGTGATTTCATCAATGTGTTTGGTATGTCCTTTCTAAGTAGATTTCAATTAAGATATATGTTGTTGTACTTGTTGCATCTATTGAAGTAGTAGTTGATAGGCCTTGAGTGTATCATATAAGAGGTTGGACAAGGTCGCCGTTTAGAAAACAATGATAGAGTAAAGCTTTTGGATTGCTATTTCTAGTGAAAAACATGAGTGCTTAAAGGCTACAATACAATCTTTCTTCCATAGATGACTAATAACAACTTGTCTAATAGATTTTGAAATAACATTTATAATGTATCAAATTCTAATAGGCCAATTTTCCATACAAGTTTATAGCCAAAATGCAAGTTGTGAATCAGATCTTGGTGGGAACTTCGCTCTGATAGTGTTTGTGACTTTTTTGTAGTCTTTAGCTTTCCTTATGTTATACCATGCCCTTGACACGGGAAAACCCTTTTTCTCCCACATGATTTTAGTTAGTAATTTTTATGGCCTCGCATGTCTTCAACCGAGTAATTCATGCAAATGTTTACAGTTTGGCAACTCTGCAAAAAGGCTCTCTTGAAGGTACTTCATGAGGTATGCATCATGAATCCCTAGTAGATGTGGTTTTAGTCATCTCTATTGGATGTACTCCCCTTAAAAGCATGCTTCAAGACTAATTTCCCTTAAAAGCATGCTTCGAGTCAACAAGCAATGGGAATTTTCAAGTAAAATTCATTGACCCATGTTGAGGACTGGTTGCGGGCTCTGGATTCTCTCCCTAGGGGACTAGTCTCGCCTCAGTTCACCCCTTCCTAGCCCCAACTTGGCAATAAAAGTAAGCCCAAGGTAAGGCAGATTGGGTCGCGGGGATACCCCTAGCGTACAAAAAAAACAATAAAATAAAAAATAAAAAATAAAAAAAAATCATTGACCCATGTTTCATGAGCAATGGTTAACAAGAACACATCTCTCATGAAAATGAATGGTACACTTCGCACTCATTGCATCTAGGTGATGCTCACAGAGGTGAAGCATTGGGCCTTCCCAAGAGGTCACCCATCACAATACTACTCCAACTCATAAAACTATCCAATTGAATTGAAAACTACACAATTTAATCCTGATAGCAATATCATAATTTGACTTCTTGTGGAAAATATCTCCTACTTATCAATTGATGTGCTTAAGGGGCTCTATAATGAATGGCTCATAAGGCACAAAATTTGTTGAAGGTTTTGCTAATGGGGTAGCAAGCTAAGTGGGCTTAACCTTGGACAAAACTCCATAGTTAAGAGCGCTTGAGTTGGAGTAGTACTGGGATGGGTGCCAATGCTTCACCTCTATGAGCATCACCTAGATGTAATGAATGCTAAATGTACCATTTATTCTCAAGAGAGTTGGGTTCTTGTGAACCACTACTCCACTACTCATGAAGTATGAGTCAATGAGTTTGACTTGAAAACTACATAGTTAAATACTGATAGCATGAGTCAATGAGTTTGACTTGAAAACTACATAGTTAAATACTGATAGCAATATCATTATCTGACTTGATGTGGAAAATATCTCCTACTTATCAATTAAAGAGTTTAAGAGGCTCTACAATGAATGGTTCATAAAGTACAACACTTGCTAAACATTTTGCAAATGGGATAGCAAACTAAGTGAGTTGGAGGAAACTCCATAGTTAAGTGCACTTGAGTCGAAGTAGTGCTGGCATGGGTGACCTCTTGGGAAGGCCCGATGCTTCACCTCTATGAGCATCACCTGGATGCAATGAGTGCTAAGTGTACCATTCATTCTCATGACAAATGGGTTTTTGTGAACCACTACTCATGAAACATGAGTTAATGACTTCAACTTGAAAACTATACAGATAAATTCTGATAGCAATATCATAATATCTTTCACCTAGCAAATCCTTTGGTCTAAGGATAATTGTAATAAATTATAATTATTAATCATCTAACTCTTCCTATGGATCAATGATTTTTCTACAGATCAGAGGTCATGTTTCATTTAATGCTTAAACTCAGAAAAATGATAATTTTCCAAGAAGCACAGTGATCATTATCTTAGGCTCTCCGATAGGTTCCTTTTAACAACATTAAATTGAAAAAGAATATATTTATTTTCAAAACTAAATTATTTAAGCTAGGAGCATATTGTCCTCATTTTAGTGATGTAATTTCAATAATGGGCACGGCTCCAGGTTCCAAGTTCCAAGTTCCAACACACAGACGAGAAAATTCAGATTATAGCACCAGTCTTCAAACTTTCCCCTTTAAAATATTAAGTTTAAATCAGGTTTCCAGATTTGATATAATGTCACAAGCTCAAAAGATGAACATCTACCGTGCCATGTTTACATGAGTAATGATAGAGTATATTGTCATCCTCACTATTTAATAAATCCATTAGGGGCAAGCCTCTACGGCCGCAGCTATTCTGGCTCCAAATACGCCAAATCATACGCAGCCGTTGTTTGCAAAATCTGTAGTGTAAAACATGACTGACTGGCGTGTTGTGCATATCATGCTGCTGTTTTGGAGCCAGAATAGCTAGCTATGTCCAGCCTCTACTATGCCATGCTTTTATATCAAAATCCCAACTCATTGCTCAGAATTTAACAAGAATATACTGTGGGTAATCAACCACGATGTCATGTTTTCATTTCAAAATCCTAAGTCACTGCTCACAATTGATGAGTTATAGTTGTGAATCTGTTGGTAAAAATAACCTTATGAGAAATAAAATTGTTGTAGGGACATTTCCTCACCAATGTCCAAAGAAAGCCATGCTTCCATCTTATTATATCTATGTTACCCCGAGTTTCCGGGACGGGACGGCAGGGGACAGCAGGACGAGTTTCCGGTACGGCAAATTTTTTTTGCCAATTTTGGGGACGGCGGGAGGGCAGCAAATATAGGGAAAATTTAAAATATATAGTGAAATTTTAAATGTTCATATGAAAAATAGATAAAGCATGTATATATACATTATATTCATATGAAAACATGGATAAAGCAAGTATATGTATATTATAGAACCTTAACATACCACATTTGTGTTCAGAATTCGTTGTCAATACTCAATATGCATTCATAATTGAAAATACATTGTCAATATGCCAACACTTGTTTGCATGTAGTTCATTGTTTATTTAAGGTTAAAGGATATTTTGATAGTTTTCCATTTCTATTATGATCTACAACTGCTTCTTTATGCACTACAAAGTTTTGGATGTTTGTGAAATTCTATACCAAGCTGTTATTCATATTTCTGAGTGTTTTTGGCTATGATACAGACTTGTTTACCTTTCATAACTGTGCAAAGTCCAATATTGCAGACCTACAACCACTTTTTTACGCACTACCGCTTCCTAAGAGTGTGTGAAATTTATTACCAGGCTGCTGCTCATTATTTTTAAGTGCTTTTGGAAGTGATTGAGACATGTTTACCCATCATATTAATGAAATCCAATTTTTTAGACCTATAATAAAATAAAAAAATGTTTTTTTGGGCACAAGTCTTTTTTTGTTTTTTAAATGTGCTGGGAAAAGGGGGACGGCTGGCCGTCCTCGGGACGGTTAGGGGACGGGGGGACGTCCCCAAACCATATGGGGGACGGGGGGACGTACCCTTTGAGAGTCACTGCCGTCCCCAAGTTTCTGGGACATTTCCCAGAAATTTTGCAATTTTGGGGATGGCGGGGGGACGGCTAGCCCTAGCCGTCCCCAAGTCCCTGAAACGTCCTCGGTACGGGGACGGGGGATTTTAACCCGGGGACGCGTCCCCAGGTTACATAGTAATTATATGCATGAAAACTATTTAATCATGAAAGTGAACCAAGTAAACCACAGTATTAACCATTGAAGCTCAGCAAGAATAATTTGATGCTTGTTTTAATCATGCTGTGGGGACCAAATAAACAAACAGTATTAACTACTAAGTATCAACCATTGATAAAGTTATCTTTTGGATAAAAGTCCTCTAAAGCAGGTATATCTCTGCGTACAGCGGGCCCTTTCAACCAAATAACACAGCCTTTGTAATAACTTTGATTGCATTTGATTCAAATGACCTGGTTGGTAAAAACAAATTTAAAACATTAAAGCATATCTATTGGCTTTTAAAAGAAAATGAGCTGGATCCTTCCCAAGAATGGACTCAGCTCTTGCTCACTACAAGATTACATAGGAGCCTGATATCCTACATTAGTCTCGATCTCTCCTAAGTAAATCTGCTTGTCACTACTACAGGATCCAATAATTGGCTCTGTGGGATGGAAAACACACTCATTTACAGAACCATTGTGACCTGGGAGCTTGTACAAGATACGACGAGATGTGGTATCCCATATATAGACCATACGATCTGCACTCCCAGCTGTGACCTTACTTCCATCTGAGGACCAACTACATTTCAGGAGGTTCTTTTCAAAGTTGTGTTGGTGGCCTGTCAGGATCTTTACACATCGATTTTGTGGGGCATATGGTCGCATATCCCAAATACGAAGAGAACAGTCCATGGAATTTGTCAGGAGATATGATCCATCAGGGCTCAACTGCATACCTGTAATTGTGTCTGTGTGGCCTTGGAGCCGCATGGTTACCTCATTTCTTCGCAGGTCCCACACCTTAATCTCATTGTCAATTCCACCAGAAAATATCTTGTCTGCAGAATCAGAGAATCCAACAGCAGTGATTTGGTATTTGTCTGGAAACGTCTGAATAGCTCCTCTGAGACGCAAATCCCATAACTTTGCTGTACCATCATCAGAGCCACTCACCACAAGAGGAGGGCCCCTACGTGAGGGGCAACATGAATTAACAAATGACGAGTGCTCTGACATTTTCTTTATTTGCATGCCTGTATCTGCATCCCAAGCTCGTAGAGTCTTATCAGGGCTTGCTGATATGATTTGACTACCATCACTAGTCCAGTGGAGATCCAGTACTGCATTTTTGTGACCTTTCAAAACCATAAAACTCTTGCACTCTCCATACACGTTCCACAAGAAAATCTCCCTGTCATGTGATCCAGATGCAACCACAGTTCCCAATGGATTGAATTTCAATGTATATATCGCACCTTGGTGCCCAGTCAACGCCATGATAGGAGATTCCAAGCTGGACGTTCTTCGAGGCCCATCCTTACGAACTCCAATCTGATTGGATGTTTGGATACCATATGAGAAGGCTGACAGATCTGTTTTTGGTCGTTTCACTATCATCATAGGCTCGTCTAGTGGTCTCTTTGTACCAAGCATTTTTTTTCTTAAGAGAAATATACCTTGCAAGCAACAAGTGTAAAAGCCACTTGCATCCACTGGTCAATCTGCAAGAAATTCAATGGTCTAAAAAATGTAACTTACACAGCAAGTAACATGATGCTCAATAAGACTAGAAACTAATAATTGTAATGACAACCAAAAACAACAACAAAAACACCGAATGATAAATTAAGAAACGTGATATGAAACATTGAAAGTTCTTATTGCATCAGCTTTATATTATGGAGAATGGATGTATTTTGATCCTAAGAAAAGTGCGCATGCACTTTAAATCCACATGTATTAGAGCTTAGAAGGCTTGAAACACTCCAGTATTTTGTAGCTTTGAGGGGTTCAATCCACGCTTTTCCATAACCTGGATATTTGAATAGGTGGTGGCAAAGTTGCAGATCATCCAGCAATGAGAACGTGGGAGCTTAGGGTAATTGCAGAAAGTGCAATTTAATCATGATAAATTGCTGCTTGGGAAGGTTCTTAATTTATTCAACAGAAAATCACATTTTTATGTCTCATGGGACACGTCTCCTAGGCTTTCTGGCCATCCCATACCCAGCACATTTTAGGGATGGGAAAGTTTCTAATTTTTTTAACAGAAAATTACATTTTTATGTTTCATGGGATGCATCTTCTAGGCTTTTCTGCCCATCCCATACCCAGGAAATTTTGGGGATGGTGACCAAGTCAGAAACATCCCTGCATTGTCCCCCATCACTCAGAGCCGACCACAAATATCTGGAGACATCCAGGAACAGCTGGCAAATCCATCAATACATATACCGCTTCAAGAACAAAATAAAATAAAACAAGAGGGGTGAGGGCCCACAAGACCCGCATAACCCAAGAAGCATCCACGGACTGACAATATTGAATGAACTTGCAACTGAACGTGCAACAAAAGAACTTGGCTCATAGTCCCTAAAAGCAACAGAAAAATTGAACATGCAACATGAGTGGGCAGTTTGCATCATAATGTTTACTATTGCAGCATCATCCATATAGTTTAGGGCCAACTCCTGAGGTTTACTATTGCAGTGGGCAGCTAGTTTCAGCAGGCAGTTTGCAGCTAAAGAAAAGCAGCAGTTCAGCAGGCAGTTTGCAGCTAAAGAGAGGAAGCAGCAACGGTTTACTTTTAGAATTTTCTTCTCTTTCAAAATTTAGAGTTAAAAATTA
Source organism: Cryptomeria japonica (assembly GCF_030272615.1). Taxonomy (NCBI): domain Eukaryota; kingdom Viridiplantae; phylum Streptophyta; class Pinopsida; order Cupressales; family Cupressaceae; genus Cryptomeria; species Cryptomeria japonica. The sequence goes on from NC_081406.1 coordinate 88,250,961, forward strand.
AACCTAAAGCAACTAAGACAGTTTTTTGAATTTTCACTTTGTTTTCTTTTCAGTTTGCAACCTTGCACTCTAATTCTTTTCTCAAAACAACAACACGAACAGCAGTAAGGGTAGTGAACATGAAACTTTTGGCACAAATCAAAAAAGAGTTTCAATTGGGGATTCTTTCTGCAAAGGTCCCATTCAAACCCTATAAACTCTTCTGCAATTTGTTATGACTTAAAACAGATTAAAAAAAAAACAGGGGGAGTAAAGTTTGCTTGTCTCATTTGTGCAATAAAGATTTCAAAGGGAGCTATACAAAGGTATCTAAGGAGGTTTTAAGGTTTGTCCAAAGATAACCGTACCTAAAAATAGAGATAAACCGTAAATATATGGTTTATATAGAGCAAAGTTGCAAGAATGTTGAATGTGAAATCATGGCAAGTGGTGTAATTTTAAAACCTAGGTATGTAATCAGATTTGCAGTATTTTAATAAGCCAACATAAATTAATTATGCCCTAGATTGTAATCAGATTTGCAGTATTTAATAAGCCAACATAAATCAGAAATAAAACAGTAGACAAACAAGCATACCCTGGGAAAACCTCCAAGGAGGAAAAAACCCAGCATGAAAGACCCACAGGTCACATTATATATTCTCCTCTAAATCATAAGTACAATACTTAGCTTGAATCTGATCTTCACATATCAGATCTGTCCCTTTGCATGCTTCAAAACTTGCATCAAAATCTACTATGTCCTCTTGGACAATTTCGCACCAATTTGGATAGGTTCGCACTCTTCCTTGAAGTTAAGTTCGCACCCTTCTTGAAGAATTCGCACAGCAGAGCTAATTAGCATTTGTATGAGATTCGAACTTAATGATTATAGACTTGCAAATGTCTCTTATTTATACACATTGAAATCCTTGATTGCAAGTCGGCCTCCTTTGGTTTTTGGCGCTAATTTAATTAGGTGGCGTGTGTTTAGGATTGGGCTGGACATAAATTAGAGTCACGTTACCCTAGGATAGGGCCCAGACCTAAAGGGGGTTCGGATGTTGCCTTAAGGCAATCCGAACCCATACATAACCCTAGTTACAAACAACACTCCCTCTTAACTAGGGAGGAGGAGAATACATAATCTAAACCTTTAAGTTCCATCTAGCACACAAGCATAGAATGGATCTAGCACACAAGCATAGAATTACATCTTCCACCTAGCACGCAAGCATAGGATGGTTCTAGCACACAAGCATAGAAAGTGTAATACACCAGTGGGTCTTTACATTATTACAATTATCCGTCTAGCACACAAGCATAGATTGGATGTAATTCATTCTCGCACACAAGCAAGGAATGATTCAAAGTGCTACAAATAGTCACTCAGATTGAAGCTCCCTCTCAATCAGGGTTCCGTTTTCCACAATACCAAGACTGTCTCTGAAGTATTCAAACTTCACTCTGGATAAGGGTTCGGTAAGGATATCTACAACATGTTCATCTATGTTAATATACTTTAGCTGAATGGTTCCTCTTTGCTCCTCTTTGCACAATATCCCATAGTATCCATCTTGTAATGCCGGTGGAGGATGACTTCAAACTTTAACATGCACACTTGCAAGTCATGAATACATACATAATTTATTCATGCACATCATGGAGTCTTTCCATGTCATCGATCACGCATATCCATCATTTATTGTCTTTACCTCAGTCTTCTCTCAAAGAAGAATGTAAGATCATAATCTTCCATCTTGCACACAATCAAGAAATGGAATAGACACAATCAGAATATTGTAGTCTTCCATCTTGCACACAAACATAGAATGGAACTACATAACATAGTCTTCCAGCTCGCACACAAGCATAGACTGGATCCACCTTACATTGCCTGCAAAGGGTGGAGAGGATCTTTTCTACCATTTTACATTGCCCGCAGAGGATGGTTGATACAACACAATGTATCACAAAGATTGAGACTCCCTCTCAACCAAGGCGGTGTTCTCCACAGCTCCAAGTCTATCTCAAGCTTCAAGAGACTTGGTGAGGACATCTGCAACATAGGATTGTCTTGCCATAAAACACTGAATTGTCAGGCATCAATATACAACCCTGATAATAAATCAAAATAGCACAACAAGACTTTTAAGAAATCACGCTGCTTCTCTTGATGCAACACTTGCAACAATTTATTTATCTACAGTAATACTTAATGCCACTGAGGACTGTCCCTGTAGGTCCAAGAGATCGCAATGGGTGAATGCTTGAAGAGTTTTCCTTGTCTGTAACACTTCTTGACCAATCTGAACTTAAGCAGCTTCAGCCCATAATCAACTGTGCCTCGCAAGTATCTTATGATGTGCTTGGCTACAACACGATAAACATGTTTGGACAAGCTCATGAGCTGACTAAGAGCATTCACTGCAAGGCATATATCTAGTCTAGTGTTAACTAGATACATCAGTGATCCAATCGACTGCCTGTACTCTGATGGATCTGCAAAATCAGAGTTAGCTATAGAAACACTTAACTTCTTTAAGTTAGATTCCATAGGAGTAGACATGGGTTTACAATTCATCATTCTAAATCTTTTCAAAAATAACAATAGTATACTTTCCTTGACTTAGAAAAATTTCGTTAGACCTTTGCCATACTTCCAAACCTAGTAAATAATGCATTAAACCTAAGTCCTTCATTTCAAATTCTGAAGCTAGTTCTTTCTTACATCTAATGATAAGTTCATCTTTACCAGTAAGAAATGAATCATCCACATATCGAACTATAATTAGCATTTCATCATTGGATGACTTAAAGTAGATGTTAGAGTCAGCATCATTTTACGAAATTCTAAACTTAACAAGCATTCTTTCATACCAAGCATGAAAGTCCTGTTTGAGGCCATACAAAGCTTTCTTCAATCTGCACACCTGAATCTCATAACCCCTTAAGATATACCAAAATAGCTGGAACTCCTTCTCAACAGCAGCTGTGTCCAATCACAGCTTCCAAGGTACTTGAACTTCCTTTGAGTGTATGCCCATCCCAATAATTTCCCTTGAAGATTTAGTATGCCCTGTTTCAGAAGCATTCCAAGCCACTGAAAGATCCAATCAATTTCCTGTACTCCGGGATAGGAAATCATACTCTATGATGAAATTGAAAAGGAACAAAATGCTTGACTCAAGAAAAGAATTACATGCTAATACTCATAATAAAAGGTAATCAACCAACATAGGTTAGAGTATACCAACTCAGAAGGAGACGCTCCTCCTTAACTTCTGCACAATCAATCTTTTATGTTAATCTCAAGGATCCTGTCCATCTATCTTTCAATAAGGTGGACCATAGCACAATTGTTGAGATAAGATGGGGATAAATTCCATCAAGAGATTACACAGCAAGATTGCCAATAAATGTTATCGATAGAAAAGTCCTAAGAAATCAACAATACATTCTAACTTCTACTATGTAGGAAGGAGCATCATCATAACCAATTAACTGCAAGCAATCTGTCATGCAGTTATTTTAACAAATAACTGACACATAATAAAACTGCACTTGCCACAACATTTAATGACATGAGCTCAAATGTAATAAGTATGTTAACTTGGGATAACACAGGCACAAACTTGCTTGCAAACCTACAAGGATAAACACCTATCACAAGGAACCTCAAAACATGATTGGCCCAACACGGGTTAAATCAAGGAGAATATCGTTTTCCTTTCACACAACCCAACAAGGGTTTTACAAAACTAAGTAAACACAAAAGCAAATGAAACCTATGTAAACAAATTGACAAAGTTATTCAACAGGAATACTTAATCTTCAATTATCATAAAGTCTCTCATCACAAAGTTAATAAAGAATTAAGGAAAATACACCTGTTGATGTTTAGATAACACTAACACTGGAACCGAAAGCTTCCCCAAAAGAAACTATCTTTGCAGTCTATCTTCAAAAGCCATACTTCACAATCTCCTCTTGATGTGCCTTAGCACAGTCAACTAGGGTTTGAAGATTGGTGGGTATACAACTGATTTTGTTAGCAATACAAAATAGCAGTTGCATGACTAGTAGCAAATAAATCTACCATACCATCTGAGGTGGAGAACCCAGTGAGGTATCCTATCACCATTTTCCCTAATCATGCCATCCTTGTCCTATGCCTCATGATTTACACATCAATTCATTATGATGAAGAGTAGGAGGGCTATCACAGCAGGGTGCCCTGGAAGTCCATCCTTCATAGGCCCAAAGGCAGAACCCTCCGTACCCCTTTGGCCTCATGGGACTCCCCGGTCTTATACCATGAGGTGGCATGCCTAGAAGGTGACCCTATCACCGTTTTCCTCTAACTGTTACTTCTCTTCCTCTATCATAAAATTAATACTCAGAATACCAACACTAATATCTCATAATTCAGATTTATTTTAGCAGGTATGAACATAATATACTGTTTAACAAGGATATCCAGAATGGCAGTATTCAATTAAAATATACAGAATACAATATAATGAATATGCAGAAATATACAGATACCCTTATGCAGAAATGGTCATCAATTAGATGTATGTGTACAGGAACCGATATCACTGGAGTTCAACCCAATTCTACTGAGAGAGATGTAGAAATCTAAATCTTATTATGTCTCCTTGGGCGCTGGAATGGTGTCTTATATCCTACCTCAAATGATGAGAGGTTCTTCTTCTTCTCAAGAGTTCGTGTCATTTGTGAGAAGACACCTCTTTTTTTTGTTTATCACTCGAATCTCCACAATGAATTAAAGAATGACTCCTTGATGAGGACCTGATGATGCCCGCTAACTTCACCCGTCATTATCTTAATAAAAGACGAACAGCAACCTGAAGGTAAGAGCTTACTGAAATCTGAGGGTTAGAATAACCTTGGCTCTGATACCATGTAATTTTAAAACCTAGGTATGTAATCAGATTTGCAGTACTTTAATAAGCCAACATAAATTAATTATGCCCTAGATTGTAATCAGATTTGCAGTATTTAATAAGCCAACATAAATCAGAAATAAAACAGTAGACAAACAAGCATACCCTGGGAAAACCTCCAAGGAGGAAAAAACCCAGCATGAAAGACCCACAGGTCACATTATATATTCTCCTCTAAATCATAAGTACAATACTTAGCTTGAATCTGATCTTCACATATCAGATCTGTCCCTTTGCATGCTTCAAAACTTGCATCAAAATCCACTATGTCCTCTTGGACAATTTCGCACCAATCTGGATAGGTTCGCACTCTTCCTTGAAGTTAAGTTCGCACCCTTCTTGAAGAATTCGCACAGCAGAGCTAATTCGCATTTGTATGAGATTTGAACTTAATGATTATAGACTTGCAAATGTCTCTTAATTATACACATTGAAATCCTTGATTGCAAGTCGGCCTCCTTTGGTTTTTGGCACTAATTTAATTAGGTGGTGTGTGTTTAGGATTGGGCTGGGCATATATTAGAGTCATGTTACCCTAGGATAGGGCCCGGACCTAAAGGGGGTTCGGATGTTGCCTTAAGGCAATCCGAACCCATACATAACCCTAGTTACAAACAACAAGTGGCAGATTCTTCAATTGCCAATTTTTTCTTTGCCCATGCCATACCATGTCATTTGGCAGAGTCATAAAGGTCAATTTGTTAATGGATGTCATGAGGCGAACTTGGCTAAGCTAAGGACGAGTTGCTCTATTATTAAGGGTGGGTGGACTGATATGAGACACCAGTTAAACATCAATATCATAGTCACATGTGCAACTGACTACTATTTATTAGACTTAAAGATTGTTTAGAAACTTTGAGAATGCAAACTTCCAATTTCAAATTTTGAAGGATGTCATAGAGGAGATTGGGAGTCAAATGTTGTATAGGTGGTCACCAATTCAGTATGTATGTGCAAGTTAGCTAGAATTATGGTGGATGGTCCTTTACAAGCATTTGTGTTGCATTCATGCATTGAACAACATATTGAAAGACATTGTTTAGACAGATTAGGTAAAGAGAGTGGCAACAAAAACAAGAGATATACAAACATTTACTGGCAACTACCACAACCTCACTTGCTCTCTTCAAAATTCATTTTAGGGGAGGAGTTCCTCAACTATTTTATTTTGTTAAAAAAGATGCTTGAAGTGAAAGAGCCTCAACAATTAATGATAGTTAAACCAAAGTGGGGTAGATGACCAAAGCCAAACACAACTAAATAAAAAAATGTGAAGTAAAAGATCCTTGATAGTGATTGGTGATCCATCGTGGCATAAGGGATTTCGAATTTTATTGCTAAATTATTGATTTTATTAATATTTGTAACTTACAAATTACATTCAGTTTTTGTATTAGAATTTACTCTATCGTTTAAATCTTATTCATTTTAGTTTTTTTAAATTAAAGATACATTTGTTCCATCTCACCTATGCTGCTGGTCATTAATATGTAGATACAAACTCTTCTTGTTAAGCACACAGATATACTTAGGGGCGGTGGGTGAATCAGAATATACAAATTTTAACCTCAAATCCAATGCAACATTAAAATCATTACCGGATCTCACAATATCATTAAAATAACTATGCTAATGTTAAGCACATTCACACATCAACACGAGAACATCAGATTTACATGGAAACACAGAAAGGAAAAACCATAGTGAGAATAGCTGCTTGGATCTACTGCCCAAATCCAGCCTCACAAAAACACTGAAGAACTTACAATGATTTTGCAGACACAAACCCACAAGATTTTCACCTTAGATGGAGACACCAATCCCTAGAGACTTGCAAGCACCAACCTACAAAAGACACCAATTCCCTATTCCAAATAATTGAGCACCAACTCAAATTATAAGGCACCAACATTAAATATAAATAAGATATAGGAAATACAAAAGATATATCATGCAGACCTTTCAAACTCAACCCTCATCTCAGCTGCTTCAGCACGCTCACAATGTGTATAAGATATACATAAGAGTTCACACACTTCACAACATGTACTCTCTATTGAGTATACAGCTTGCACAACTTTTGCCACTACTACTACCTCAACACAACAACCACACATTGGAATGAATCTGATTGGTATCATATATGCATTCCAAAATTGCATCTTCATGTTGGCCTAAACATACTTACAATATCCACAAGTTGGCCAAGAGTACATTCCTCAAACCAGACATGTCGACGACTCGGTCCTACAGACAACATGTTGTTGATTCAGTCCTAAAGGCAACATGTTACACCAATAGTAGGATCATGCTATGTGTAAACCAGCATGAACTCAACTAGTCCCAAACTAGTTTCATGCACTTCCTCTAGTAGGCGCATGTTATCCTTCTCTAGTTCACTCAACAGAAACATTTGCACAATCAACAAGCTAACAGAGTGTGCACTCTATCACTTCTAACTTTCTGTTTGCTTGACTAAATCCTCGAGAACTCTGAAATATTTGTCTTCGTGTATAGCCTTACTTATCTTCTAAACTGCAAGCCATAATACTTCACTGCAGTAGAATGCAATACCAAAGACCATGATAGTGCAACAAGGTACAAATGTTGTCTTTGAGCAACAAACCTTATAAACGGACCGCATACACTTTCAAACCTCTACAAATATACTAGAAAATCAAGGACAACAGATGTCAATACATAATGATAACATCAAGAGAGCTAACCAATCATTACTAATCTCTATCCTCTGTTGCTCTCAAAAACTCTGACGTGACTGATAGTAATTCAACAACCTCCTTGACATCAATAATCTACTTGACACTTTGACATCAATGACAACACTATATTCAACAATCACCCCCTTTGTCATTGATGCCAAACAACAAAATGCTCCCCCTGTCATTAACACCCCATTCTCCTTCTAGCTCTTCTCTCTGAAGCATTTTGGCTTTCTCTCTCCCCCTTTGACATCAATGGCAAGGGGACACTTAGATCCTTCTCTGAGACTTTCACTCCCCATGTCTTATACAATCCATGCACTGTTACATTTTGCACTTCACCACAAGACCAACTTGTCTACTTGCGGTGACTGTACTTCCTCATAAATTGAAAGGAGAGAGATCACTCCCTCGTCTTAGGCCTAAAATACTCAAATGTACTATCATTAACCATCTTTTTGTACCATGGCCAACTTTCATGTTTTTGTCCCAAAAGGCATTCTATTTCCTTGATCTCACTAAGGTCATCACTTTCTCTCTTGCATCTTTCTACAAACTTGTTAACATCTACTTCTCTAATTTCAGACTCTTTCATACCAGATGAAGAATTGTAGCATTTGTCATTTCGCCATTCTTTTCAATTTGTGCATGTTATGCGATATGAGCAATTATTCATCTTCAAGATTTTTGCTCCTCTTGCTTCCTTTTCCACACCTTTTTAAACTCATTCTTTTGATCAACAGAGGTGCATTCTTTGTCAGCTAATTTAGAAGTCTTCACAAAACTGCTTCTACAATACCTTGCAATATATCCAAAATTGTTGCACTTGTAACATATAACATTGAGATCAAACAATGGTGCAAATGCATTTCTGCTCACGAAGTTATTCATGATTCTTCCTTGCAGTGAACATTCTACAATCTACCACCTTATGTCCAAAATGATTGCAATTAAAATAGTAACCGAAAAAAGAATAATGGAACCTAGAATTGTATGTTTGTCAACCTGGACGTTGTCTTCCGAATCTCCTCTTATGGCCATGAACTAGGAAGAAAGCATCATCTTCTTTCTCGTTGTCCTCAGTCACCTTGAATTACCTAGATCTTGAACTTTCGGAGCCATACTCATCTAGATCCTTTATAGTTGTTTTCAAGAGATGCTCAATAGCCTTACTGTTCTAATTTTCTTTTTTTGATAGATAATAATGATATAATTTATTAATATTAAAATAAGGAAATTACAAAGTTTATGCTACCATCCAAAATTGACTGGTCTGAGATTCAAAAAGACCAGTACCTCACCCCCCCAAAGCCACCACCCACCATGAAGCCCTAATCAAGCTATACATTACCATGCAAAAAGCACACTATCTATTGCAACAATCCATCTACCCTCTCAAACCATAGAAACTACCCACACACCACTATCTGTAACACAAAAGGGTACAAAAAAATCAAAAACTCCATCCCACCAATAACAAAGATACACCCACCAAACCCCCGATAAATACATTGTAACAGTATGAACAATTTTCAAGAACAGAAGAAAAACAGAGAATTTCACTTTGTGCCCATGACACCCACCTCTGTGACTGTTTCTTCAACTTCGCCACCTTCATCTTCCTCGCACACCGCTTCCCTTTCCCTTTGGCCTTCGTGTCCACAACCACCAATGCACTGTTCGTCATAGCCTCCTTCTATTCAATGAAAGCCTTCAACGACTCCCACCCAATAAGCGCCTCAACTCACCGCTCGTCCCTATTGCACCCAATTGGCCAACGCATGAAAGGAGTCAATTCATGCACCTCCTCTACATTCAAGCAATCAATGCCCTCTCTGATATCAAATCCCACTCCCAAGACAGCCCACTCCAAAATAGAGTCCAGACCGAACATCCAATCCTCCTCCAAGATCGCCCTCATTACCCATTTAATGGTGTTTGTGGCCTTGCCCAAGTCCAAGCCCCACGCAATAACCATGGTGACAATGTCCATGTTGATTCTATAACGATGATTCACTTGAAAAAAGACTTTACCCAACAGCAACTCCATCATTTGCACAAATTCTGCGTCGCTTCGCAAAAACCAGCCCAAAAAAGGCCACATGTTGACGAGAGGTCACCAAATTGAAATTTGCCTCCATTGCCTTGTCACAGTCCAATCACCTTTGTTTCAATCTGTGGAGAAAAAACACTCTTCGCCACCTTGAGACCCTTGTCCCATCAAACACCTTCCCTTGTTGTCTCATTAATGCTCCATTCATGCAACTGTGTGCCAACGATGTCAGTCATTGAATGTGTGAGTATAGTAGTCCTCAACTCTCATCTCCTCGACATCATTAAACGATAGCGCCCATTTGGATAACATTCGCCACCTTATTTCCCATACGCCAAACATGACTAATTTGGTAACTATCGAAAGTTGCCAATTCACTTTTGATTGCAAAAATGTACTTTTGCAAGAGCCAAGCTTGCAAATCACCTTAAATAATTGCATTAATGGTGATTAGAGAATCACTCTCCAAATAGATTTTCAAGAGTCCCAAACATTTGTCGAATTTGACCGCTTGAAGGGCCGCCTTACAAATCACCTGAAATAATTGCATTAATGGTGATTAGAGAATCACCCTCCAAATGGATTTTCAAGAGTCCCAAACGTTTGCCGAATTTGACTACTTGAAGGGCCACCATTGCCTCAACCACGTTATTTGTTCCATCCACCCATGGCAATGATAGTTCCTGCCCAATCCTATTCCACAAAACCAACACCCAAAGGACCAGGATTGCCCTTAGAGGCACCATCAAAGTTGATTTCACACCATCCCTCCACAGGTTTTGACCAGGTGACGTCCTTTGTTCAACTCGAATCCAGATTAACCCGATCCAACCCATTAACAATCCTAAAAATTGTGAGCTTACTGTTCTAATTTTCATTTAAGCCAGAATAGTCTTGTTATGAAATGACATCTAATTGTTTATGATCTCATCTAGGATCTTTGTACTTTTTCCAAACTTCAAATTCTTGCTCAACTGGTTGTTTGCTTTCTCTAGATCCTTTCTCAAGGATACTACTTTCGCTTCAATTCTTTCACAGTCCTCCTCTTTGGCCCTTAATTTTTGTTAAGATACCATTTCTCCTTTCTACTTGTTCCAATTGAACTTTCAAATCTATAATCAACTTCTCTAATTTTTCTTTGGTTTTAATGTATTCTAAACTTTGTAATCCTTGTTTCGCAATTCTTTTCTTAAGATTATTGATCTCATTGTGAGTATAAAGTTCTTCCTCGAAATTCACTTCAAATTCTTCTTCATCTCTAAATAATATTTTTTTGCACCACCACCTAGGGTTTCCATTGCTATGAATAGAGCTCCTTCCTTTTTACTTTAACTTCCAGAGGTGTACTGACCATATTCATCAAATGAGTAGCCATTTTCCTTAGTATAGAAGCTATGCTTATGAAAATTGCTCTTCTTACTACAATTAGAAGCAATGTGACCAATTTCACCACAATCGAAACATTTGAAGGGTGGCTTGCCTTTATACTTGCTGAAACCTCTTTTTAACTTCCTCACAAAATTAGTTTCTTTCGGATCTAAATCATCCTTCTAGTCTGAATCCTCATTCTGTTATGATGCCCTAAAAGTTGCCTCCTTTCTTGAAGTTTTATCATTCTTAATCCTCATCTCATATAGAGTTAGTATCCCATGCAACTTATCCATTGTCAAACTATTCAAATCTTTGGCTTCTTCTACCACAAAAACTTTTGAATCAAACTTAGAGGGAAGGGATCCGAGTACCTCTTTGACAATCACTAATTCTTTCACTTCTTCACCAAGTCCTATGATGGTATTAGCAATTTCATCAAAAACAATCCTCGATAGGTCTGAAGTTTTGCTTCCTTGAATTATTATCAAATTCATAGATATTATGAAAAGCTTGTCCAAATCTCCTTTGCAATCCTGAAATGCATTATCTTTACAAACTCAAAGTTTGATAAACCACATAAAATATCATTTCTTGCATTTGCATTAGTCTCACATGCTTCCCTTCTTGCCTAATCTCTTGGAGGATTTTTTTGAATCTCAAACAATCTATAACGAATTGCCAATCATCAAACCCTAGAGCCATTGAATAGGCTCCCATCCTTGCACTCCAAAATACATAATTGGATCCATCAAACAGTGGTGCCTTGCTTGAAGAAAGACCTTGAACTGTTGTGTGCACTATCTTGGATCTATCTCAAGTGGTTAAGCTTCTCCAAGGAACTTAGTTCTGATGCCAATTATTAAGCACACGGATTACTAAGAGGGGGGGTGAATCAGTATATACCAGTTTTAAGCTCAAATGCAATGCAACATTACAACCGTTACCACATGTCACATTATCATTAAAACAATTATGCTAATGTAGCACATTCGCACATAAAAACAGAACACCAGATGTACGTGGAAACCCAAAAGGGGAAAACCACGGTTAGAATAGTTATTTGGATCTACTGCCCAAATCCAGCCTCACAAAAATAAAGAGCTTACAATGATTTGCAGCAACCCATGTGAATTTCAACCTTAGATAAAGACACCAATCCCCAATCAGATTTGCAAGCACCAACCTACAGGAGACATCAATCTCCTAGTCCAAAGAACTGAGCACCAACTCAAATTATGAGGCACCAACATTAAATACAAATAAGATATAGGAAATATAAAAGATATATCATGTGGATCTGTCAAACTCAACCCTCATCATCTATCTGATGCAATTCGCTTCAAAACACTCTTAGCAATGTGTATAAGATATACATAATAGTTCGCACATTTCACAACACATACTCTCTATTGAGCATACAACTTGCACAATTTTTGCCACTACTATGACCTCAACACAACCACCACATATTGGAATGAATCTGATTGGTATTATATCTGCATTCCAATGTTAATCAAATCTTCATATTGGCCAAGAACATATTTACAATATCTGCAAGTCAGCCAAGCGTACATTCCTTAAACCAAACGTGTAGTTGACTCAGTCCTAAAACCAACATGTTACACCAAGAGTTGGATCACACTATGTGTTACTCAACATGAACTCAACTGACCCCGAACTACCTTCATACGCTTCCATTGGCGCATGTTATCCTTCTCTGGCATATTCAACAGGAACATCTGCACAATCAACAAGCTAATACAATGTGCACTCTGTCACTTCTAACTTTTTGTCTGCTTGACCAAATCGTTTGAAACTCTAGAATATTTGTCTTCGTGTATAGCCTTACTTATCTTCCAAACTGCAAAACATAATACTTCATTGTAGTAGAATGTGGTACCAAAGACCATGACAATGCAAATAGGTACAAATACTATCTCTCAGCAACAAACCTCAGGAAACTACTGTAGACACTTCCGCAGACAGTAACAACAAATGTGGGTACATAATGATAACATCAGGAGAGCTCACCAATCATTCCTAGACTGTATCCTTTGTTGCTCTCAAATGCTTTGACATGACTAACAGTAATTCAACAGTTCAGCAACCTCCTTGACATCAGTAATCTACTCGATACTTTGACATCAATGACAACACTATATTCAACACTTCTAGTCTTAGAAGATCTACGAAACATTTGATAGCATATTTGAGCATATTAAGCAAACAATTCATAGCAAGAATGTTGATATGAGATTATATGAGGATATTAGGCCCATTGTGATGTGACAATAGAACACTATGAACACTCCACTTCATGTAGCAACCTATGCTCTAAAAATCAAATGATATGCACCAAGGGCTCAAAGAGTGCCTCCTTCTGATGATGAAAAGGTGAAAGAAGGATTAATTAGAGCCCTTTAAAAATGTATGGCATTGCAAACATAGTAAATAGTTTTTGATAATCTTCAAGGCCCAATATTGAGTAGACTAGAAATGAAAATAAATAGAGTTGCACTAGCTCAATCCAACCTTAATGGATGGTGGATATGACATGGAAAGAATGCACTAGAATTGAAGATGATTGACACTTAACTCCTTTCACAAGTTGTTGATTCCTCTACTACAAACAAGAATTGATCTACCTACAACTCCATTCAGTCAATTAAGAGGAATAGGCATACCTCTCAACAAGTCAAGTACTTGGTGGCCATGCACTATGCTTCTGACTTCAAGATCAACAAACTCCAACATTATGGTGTGAGGTTGATCCCAAAGATGCCACAAAAAAATATGGGAGGCATTAGACAAATTGGTTTGCGCTCAGTTGGATAAAGCAGTCCCTCATATTGGCAATGACTCAAATCCCAACCATGATTTAGATTTAGGCAAAGATGAGGCAGAGGGATAGCAGTTGTAGATCTAGTTGTCTCCATTTTGTCATTTTGTAATTGTAACATTTTAGCCTTTTTATTTTGTTGTAAATGAACATTGATGATGAAAACTCAAATGACAAGATATTGAAGTTTAGTTAATCTGTGATGCAAGAGCTTCCAAGGTGTAAGAGCAATCTTGCAACAACCAAAAAAATGTTTTCTTTCACATTTTTTTTTGTTTTGTAGGTTTCTAAAAGTTCCAGTTATCATATTTTCACCGCAAAAGACAATCTAACAGCAAACACATATTCAGGTTCTAGATGTATTTCAAGAACATAAGAGTTCAAATTCAAATTCACTATGCAACATTGCAAAGCAAAGTGTTGCACATCACTTCAATTCACTTGCAGAGATCCTTGAAGATAGATTTGTCTACAATAATGTTGAATGTTTTCGAAAACTAGTTGATGGTTCAAAGTTATGGCTCATTTAAATCTTTAAGGAAGACATTTTTGAGTAAACAGCAAGCTTTCAAGCTTCGCACCAACATTTGAATACACGTCCAATTTTATTGGTCTGAATGACATTTGTAATTAGAAACACATGGAGTCGTTTGTAATCAGAAACACATGGAATTTCATAGCTTAGACCTAACCACACACAAAATTCATTTGACAGGTCCTGAGCATCTCATTGTGCATTAATATGTCATATACTCTATCTAATGAGAAATATTATTTCTCTCCCTTCTTTTTTTCTCATTTATATTAGTTTAGAATTTCTTACTATCTAATTATTTGATTACATTTATTATTTTCCTTTTGTGTTATACCTTTCTTTCCTCCCTCCAACCACTTCTTGACAAGTGTAACTTTCCCCCTCCCCTCTCCCTATCCCATATCTTTTTAGTCACCCTTGGTCTGCAACAATTCATTTTTCTACTCCTTGTGCTCTCTATCATCCTGATGATCAATCACAGAGTGTGATTCGAAATGTTGATGCAAAAAATACACACACAATCAAATCCAGAAACAGCAACAAGAATCATTCATGACCATTTGGGAGGTGGTTAGTTAGCAGTTAATGATAGGCAACTTAGCCTAAATTGCAAATTGATTTTGAGAGTTTGTTCAGTAACATATTAAAGATCATTGTAATACATGTCATATGAGATGATTGGCATTTGCACACTAATTATGCATGTATATTTGAAGTTTGAGGCTTCATACTGTAAGCCCTTACAGTATATATTGAATGTAAGGTTGAATGTGAATCAATAAAGATCATATTTCTATTTATATATTATATCATTGGATTCTACTACTAACATATGTGTATCTGGTTGTATGGTTGTATAATCCTTATCAGACCCCCTGGTCATGACCTCATCAATTAGTATGTTGACTTGTGAATTCTTAATTAAACTCTAATGTTTTGAAATATCGTATGTTATTATGTCATTGGATTCTACTACTAACATATGTGTATCTGGTTGTATGGTTGTATAATCCTTATCAGACCCCCTGGTCATGACTACGTCAATTAGTATGTTGACTTGTGAATTCTTAATTAAACTCTAATGTTTTGAAATATTGTATGTAATGAATATAAGGCCTTATCATACAAATATTTAGAATTTTCTGTATTTTAATTCCCCTTTTTTAGTTGTCATCCCGTAAAGAAAGGCCTCCCTTCCCCTACAATCTTAGGAATGCATCCCTACATTTCCTAATGTTTCCACACGAAAAAACGCAATGAAATATAGCATATTTTGTAATGAACACAGATCAACACTCTTTGCCTGTAGAAAAGTGTGATTATACCTGAAACAAATTGCATATCACAATAAAATAGTGATAATAGCAATTTTCTAGCAACTTTTCCACTATTTTTTGGTATTATTTTGGTCAGAATATTTTAAGGCTTCTGTGTTTATTCAATTTCTGCAGTGTTTTTCTTTCTTTTTTTTAAAACTCCCTAACCCTAAACTATTTTTTCCTATGTTGCAGGATTCAGCCATTCTGGGGCACATACCCAGGTACGGGTTTACCTAGGGGTACGTCTGGGTACGCCTTGGGTACGTAATTGAGTGTTTGGGTATGCCTAGGGTACGTACTGGGTGTTCCTCTACGTGCTCGGGCATACCCAGACGCACTGAGCATCAAAAAGCAACAGAAAAACACAAATTTTGACCTTTTTTTAAATCCAGAAATCCTAAAATGTCCCTAAATGCATCATTTTGCCCAATACAAAGATCATTCTGCTCTCTTCACTCTCTCTTTTCTCATTTTCTCTAAAAAAAAGAAAAATTGGGGGCATAGCCCCCGAACTCACACTTTCGGCCCAACTCTATCATTGGGTTTTTCTCACATCTAACACCTTGTGCAGCTTATCATTGCTGCCCCTCAAACCCATTAGGGTTTCCACTCCCAAACCCCCACTAGTTAGTGGAATCTCTTGTCATATAAGAAATTTGATTACAATGAGGGGATATGGGAGTGGAGACCAGAATCAAGAACTTAGACAACTAAAACTATCACTATTAAATGCCAATTGATAAAAATAAATATTCAATATTTAACTATCAATTGGCATTTAATATTTAACTTTATCACTACCATTTTGGCATTTGGCATTGATCAATGATGAAGTATCATACTATCAAATGTATTTAGTTTTACAATTCTGTATATTTCTTTAAATTTTTAGTATATGTGTGTGTGTGTGTGTGCAGACGTACCCAAGGGCAACAAAAATTGCCCGTACCCACACACCGGGTTCTCATACCCATACCCAAGCTGGCAACTTAGATTATTTCAAATTACTTGAAAAAATCTTTATCTTTTGGTTTGCTAGCTATTCCCATGAAGTATTTTTGCGAACATGTCTAATATAGTCCATATATGACAAACAAGGCCATCAAAACATTCAAATAAAACTCCTCTTAGTTAACAATAGAATTCAACTTACTCATGCTAGCCATATACCGAGCAATATCATCCCTTACTTCGGATTTGTAACTCACTCACACAATATTTTCTCATCTGAATGGACCCCTCATCACAATCTTGCACGTTCTTTCATTTTTGAAGATGTCTTTGTGTATCGATACTTTAGTCTCATTGGGTCATTTCCAACAGTCTTGCTTGTTCTTTATTGTTAGGAACTTCCAAGATTTACATATGCTCAAAACTGGTTGGGGATTCATTAGTCGCTGATAAACAAAGGTGAATGCCCCCACACTCTCAGTGCCGGTTCATTCCACTGCTGATATATTCAAAATGAGTCGGGATTCTTCTGTTCATCATCAGTCAAATAGGCACTAACTGGGGTTGCTTCACTATTGAAATGTTCTAACTTGTTCAGATTTGTTTGGTTTATCGCTATGCAAACAGTGACTAGCTGGTTAAGGACTGTAGCATGTTAACGGGATCGGCACTTCTTTGCTTTCATTGTGTTTTTAAAATGGATCTTTGCCTCATTCCTCGATAAACAAAGGTGAATGCCCCCACACTCTCAGTGCCGGTTCATTCCACTGCTGATATATTCAAAATGAGTTGGGATTCTTCTGTTCATCATCAGTCAAATAGGCACTAACTGGGGTTGGTTCACTATTGAAATGTTCTAACTTGTTCAGATTTGTTTGGTTTATCGCTATGCAAACAGTGACTAGCTGGTTAAGGACTGTAGCATGTTAACGGGATCGGCACTTCTTTGCTTTCATTGTGTTTTTAAGATGGATCTTTGCCTCATTCCTCCATGGACCCATTCGACTCTTTGATTTAATCAATTTTACTCTGTTTGTCCTTGGTTCTTGTGGTTGTTTTATTATTCTAGAGTATTTTTTGTTTCAAATACTAGCTTTCAAACCGTTGGAAGTAGGAAATGCAGCCACAAGGGAAGCCCGACAATAATTGCAACTCCTTTGACCTGGATATCATTTTTCAAGATGGTCAAGCATATCACTCCTGTTCTAAACTTCTAACCCACAATTTTGAGCAATCCCGATTAAAGGTCAATCCTCAGCAAAGTTCTCCAACATAAGACACTCCATACTCGCCGTCAACAGACAATCCCATATACTAGGAGATTGCACCTAAGTTCAGTAATAATCACCCTGGTCCAGAACCAAAAGTCACACCTCTAACTACCCAGCAAAAGGGTTTTCCCTGAGCTGCTAAGAGCAGAGGTGTAAGTAACTCTTATTAAAAAATCTTGCCGAGTCTTACGCACCTGCGAGGGCATAATGGTAACGATTTTGAGCTTGGGTAGGAAGGCATGATTCAAATATAGAGGGCAGAAGGGTACGAACTGCCCGTCGTCGAAGCATACTGATGTGTTTGGGGTGATCCATTACTGTTAGTTGACATGTAAGCAAAGATATGCTCCAAGTGTCGTGAACCTATAGAGGACCTTTGCTTTCCTTGTTCGTTATACATCTGAACCCAAACACATTCGGGCAGGAATGGGAAGCGACTCTACATTCATTCATAGTTACATCCGTTCGGTTTGAATGTGTGCTTCTGTAGTTTCATACCATGATAGAATTATCCCATGGGCCGATTTCGAATGGTACTCTAGAAGTGCCCTAATTTATTAGGGTTTACAAGTACTTAAAATCCAACACAGTGAAACGCAGATTTATTTTTCCCGGATTTTAAAAATAGGCGCAGCTTCGCACTCTATACTATCATAATTGTTTTCTACAAATTGTTGCAAATAAACGTTCCAGAAATACAAAACTGTCGTGATTTGATTATTAGTAAAGGATTTTTGGGACCTGAAGTCAGAGGTTCGATGCATGGCCAGAACGCCCGCAGCACAGAAAGAAAAAGAAAAACATAGTGCTGAAATTTAGCCGAAAACAAGACTTGCTGAAAGAAAAAACAAACCTGAAAAACGTTGAGGTAATCTGTCGAGGCCTCTCTGCCTGTATGTCGTCTCAGCGAATATATCGAATGAATTTGCCTAAAGCGGTAGAAAACTCCTCGTCACTCCGTTCGACCTTCAAATTGCTCTACTCAGATGGGATGTGTACTTGCACCCTTGGTTTTGGACTCTTTGATTTTGTTATTAGTCTTCACTAAATATTATTAGTAGTTGGACCATTTTTATTATTTTTATTTTATTTTTTTTCATCTTTATTGTAATTTTCAAAATATGGTAAAATGAAAAAAAGTATTTATAATCATTTATAATATTAAATTTTAAAATTGATATTTAAAAAAATTAAGATAATCTATAAAATAAAATTTCTAGATACATTATAAATTATAAAAAGTTGCATACAAAACATAAAGTTGTTATTTTTGTGCGCCTTTTTGTCAAAGGTTGACAATTTTTTCGAAATAATGACTTAAAACCTCCCACATGAAACCTCTCAACTAATTACATTTAAAATATTTATTTTTGAAATAAATTGTGTATGTTATTAATGGATGTTTACTGAGTAATCTATTATCAAAAAACAAGACTAATTAATTAGTTAATTATATTATGATTAAAGTTATTTAATTAATTACTATTTTAATAATTAAAATTTATAAATTTTTGTCTAACTAATTATTAATTTTGTAAAAATTATTACAAAATTTTGTTGAATTATGATGAAAGTTATTTAATTAATTATTATTATTTTAATAATTAAAATTTAGAAATTTTTGTCTAATTATTAATTTTGTAAAAGTTATTATAGAATTTTGTTGAATAAAAATAATTTTAAATTGACTTATTAGCAATTTGATTTTCTAATATCATTCACCTCTTCAATTTTATTAGTTAATATCATTTATCCTTTATTCCAACCTTGTATAAAATTAAATAAAAATAATAACTTTTTGAGCATATATGTTATTATGACCTTAAAAAATAATGACATTATCTCTACATTAGATGTACTTATATCTTGTCTTTTTATTATCTATGAATCAAGTTGTGAGTTATATGTATCAATCCATCAAGTATCATGTGATAATGATGCAATATATACTACAGGATTTTTTAATGTTAGTGTATAGCATAAAAAGGGAATTGGGCGGTACATAAGACTAAGATCCACTTTCACACCAACATTTGAATATGAAATCACCTAAAGAAGTGATTGCATTTGACTAACACTTGTAGAAGATAGTCAAATGACACTTCTAGGGTTTCTATTCATTTGTTGCTTTGGAAAGGGAATGAACTATGGAGATATGTTGGAACAATGCAAAACTAAAACTAAAATATGAAGTATATGGACACGTGTGTTGTTGTAATTGACTAATTAACACACTGAAATGTTGTAATAGACACATTAATGGATGGGAGATATGATTGTGCACCTGTAATTGCAATTTGAAGTTGAATCTACAGGTCTAGGATGCTCAGAATGCCCTGGTCTTTTGAGTATAAACCACTATTTGGAAATCAGCAACCTGAAGTTGTCTAGAAGCCACTTGTAAAATTTGCTGAGGAATTTTGAGGATGGGGGTGCCCCTAACACCCTAGTCCTAAATAGAGGCACCCCTAGTGATTTAGTCCCAGGTAATCAGATCTCAATTTTGGGAGCAGGCCTAAGACAATCTCTTGATGTTATTTCAAGCTTCTTGGCTTTCTCTGGTACTTGTAGCTATAATTGCAAGATGGAAAATGGTAGGGTGGTGACTATATAGGGGTTTGCCTTGGTCAACCCTTGGTGATTTCCACCTCCACAAATAGCCAATACTTAAATTGGAATAATGTTTGTTCTCATGAATCTTAAGTGTGTCTAAGATTGCTATGAGCTAAAGTGTCTAATATGCAAACTAGAGTCATGCTCAAATGTGTTAGAGCGAAAACCCTAAATGATAATGATTGGATTAAAAATGCTTTAAATCACAAAATTAGAATGTAGATCTAAAGCAATAGTGTAAATCTAAAACTAAATATGATGTGGATATGAAGCTCAATGGTAGAAAAATAAAAACAACATGAAATCATACCAAATCCCTCAGTAAGAGGTACAATCCAATCATCAGTCGGTGATTCTCTATGATCCTTTAATGTCTCTTGAAGCTTCCATGGTTGAATGAATGTTTATGAAGAATTGATTGATTTGCAGATTTGAGACTTCTTTAAAATAGTGAGGATGAGGAAATCGGGGTTAGCAAAATCACAAGCATGCAATGTTAAATAACAATCAAAAGCAATAAAAGCATACAAATGTAAACGTGTTTGACATTGATTCTTCTCCTCCTCCAATTGAGCAGGAAGTGAAAGTATGCACCCAAGACCTTCACTCGATTTCCTCCTCATGAATGAAGGATGTGGATTGCTCTCCACTACACAACAAAAGGATAGTATTGGATGGATTTGATGGATGATGGATTTGGCTTATATGTGGCAATATTTGGGCATAACATGGGTATAATGGATGACTTTGTGGATTCAAAAAAGCAGCATGAGAGTGCAATGGAAGTGGATAAAATGAGAGGAGATGAGACTCCAATTTATACATTGGAGGGGCCCAAAATGGATGGCCAAGATTGAAGAGGAATGGAAGGCTAGGATTGAAAGTGAGCAGGAGAGGATTTGAGAGGACAAGTGGAAGATCCAAGAGATTTTCCATAAAGGAATTTGTTGTCTCCACACTTCTCAAGTACATGGGGAAGAGCTCCCCAAGTACCTTGGGAAAAGGAAAATAATATAAAATTCCTTGGGAGAAGACGAGAGGAATCAAAAACTTCTAAAAAAGAGGATGTGTGGGAAGAATAAAAGATAAAGGAATTAAAAATTCCTTGGGAACAGGGGGCATGGGAAGATTCGAGAAATTTGAAATTCCTTGGATGAACCAAATTGGTGGCATTTATGTTTTGGAGGATGGGATGGGAAAACCATTATGGCAAAGAGTTGACCCATCAAGCTAATGAGACATTAGAGTGCATGTGTATAAGATCCCCCTATGGATATTATGAGTTATTTACTATATGATCCATAAAAAAACTAACAAACAATTTGCATGTAATTGACTTCAATTTATCCAACAAATTATATTGAAAATCATTAAATTTCATATTGAAAAGGAGATTCTGAAATTAGATATGAATATTGCCTTAAATCTTTAGTAGAGCAACAACAGAAAAAATCCAATCGTAGCCATAGAACTTACAGTCTGATTGGATAAACAATAATAAAAACTTGAAGCACAAAGTGAGACACCTAAGTGATATCTCCAACAAACAATGGTTCTCCATCCACTGCCTCCAAGCTCAAGGGTTTTTGTCCTCAAACCTACTGAAAGTCAAAGCTTCCCAAAATTCTCCAAGAGAAACAGCAACCAAGCATAAACCAAGCATGCCAAAATGAGTCTCTCCATGCTCTTAAAAAACACATCCCTGTGACTCTTCGCATAACCTCTGCATATCCCCTGGAATTCCCCTTAAAGAGTAAAGTGACTTGTTTTATAATTTGGTGTTGACATAAAAGTCACTTTAATTTGCTTTAATAAATAATCAATTTAAGTTGTCTTTAAAGTTATTATGTTTTGACAACTTAAAACTTAATTATTTAATTTATTTTCTAATGTCCCAAAAAGGGGACATTACAAAGTGGGCAAGTTAGGAAGATGGGAGATGGGGAGAGAGAATGAGTGGAGGAATATAAAATTCAAGGAAATGATAATCATTATTCTAATTACACTTTTCGATACACCCTGATTTTTGCTAAAATCATACATTTTTTAGAAAATATAATGATTTAAGCTTTATGAGGTCCCATTTGAAGTAATCAATTAAGGAGAGTTAGATCAAAGACTCTTAAATCAAAATTTTGTGGATAGAATCTCTCTACTTCTAAATCATACCTACAATGAAGTTTGCTTCACAGCTATCAAAATGCTGTTAAAAACCCACTTTTACATTAGCTTTTGGGGGCTCAAATGAATTCATTTAGAAGTTTTGTTTTTTTAAGTTTTTAGTTCTTATTATAAGCTTTCCAAATAGTATAATTTTTAATATATTTAATTTCATTAATATATTTATGTTTTATTTTTTATGAATGTAGGTTTTTTATCGAACATCAAGGATTATGTTTCACACATGTGGAAAATTTTTAAAATAGAGAAAAAAAATTGTTAGAAATATCTTTTTCCTAGGTATTGATTTCTTCATTTCAACACAAAAAGAAGAAGTTTGTCTTCAAAAATTAACTAAAAAAAATATACGTAACAAAAAACTATGAAAAAATATCCATTCACTGGATATTGGTGTGCCAATTCTATATTTACAAAATTAGAATTTCTTTATTTCTATAAAAAATGTTATGCATTACCAAATAAATGTCACTTATGAAAAATGTTGATTACTGTAAATATTGAGTTATTAAAATTAACATAATAATATGGACAATTAATTTCTAATCATTTTAAAAAAAAAAATTAGAATCCATATGAAAAATCTCACAAATTAGTATTTTACTTCATCTTCAATTTTTTAATGGTTTGGCTGCTATGGGTTTTAGAAAGTATAGATTTGATGCAAAATGCTAATTCCGATGACAAGTTAGGCCAAAAAGTGTAACCCAGTATTAAAGGCTATAATTAATTAGGCTAGATGATGGGTTTAGAAGGGTGATTTAAAGGAATCAAAGGATTAGTTAATTAACTGGGATTAACTAACTAATTAAGATTTTAGAAGAAATGTTAGCTAAGGTTAGGGATTGAAATGCTTTTTAGAAGAATGGGATATGATTAATTTCAATAAATTAATTATAAGGCTAAGGTGATAAAATTATTTAAAATATAATTTAATTAATTTTAAGAAGAAAGAAGACTAACATAATTAATATAATTAATGTTGGTGTTGGAAATAAGCCACACCTGGACCGACGATGGACTAGTCCAAGAGGGGCTAGTAGCTCAGTGGTAGAGCACTCCAGCAATGTATGGAAGGTCCTAGGTTCGAGTCCTAGCTGGTCCATGTCTCAACATGGTATCAGAGCCAGGTCCAGGCTAGGAGCCCCAAGCACACAAGAGGTGTGGCTTAAGGGGGGGTGTTGGCGTTGGAAATAAGCCACACCCAGACTGATGATGGACCCCAAGAGGGGCCAGTAGCTCAGTGGTAGAGCACTCCAGCAGCGTATGGAAGGTCCTAGGTTCAAGTCCTAGCTGGTCTATGTCTCAATGATTAATTATGCGAAAAAGTTAAATTAATTTAATTAATTTGGGTGTCTACAAAAAGCACCTTTAATTCCTTGGCATACCTTCAATTGCATAATTGTTGCTGTTTGAAGATGCCTCAATTGTTATCACAAATGAGAAAGTGAGTTGCCTTATATATGAAATCTTAGATTTGAATTTGATGAAAAGTCAACTTAAATTTGCTATTTTTTCACATGGAAGGATTTGAATTAATTAAGATCGCCAAATTATCCTCCTGAAATTCGAGGAAAAAAAGTGCGGGACTAAGGGGGTGCACGACCATCCTAGTCCTAACTTTTGGTGTAATTATTTATTCATGTTGGATATAATTACGCTTTACTTTAGTTTACTTAGGTACATGCATAACATTGCATTTTTCATATGAGACACTTAGGGATATGTGATACATTGGGAGTGTGTATGTAGGAGAATTTCCACCTTTTATGGTGTGACCTTGTTATTACTTTATCATATCCACTTATTGTGGGATGATAATTCCACCTTTGGTGGGTGATCCACCTCATGTGGAATATTTTACTATTTATCCTACCTACTCTTGCCTCTCATTGAGCCACATGTCATCATTATGTGCGCTCTTGTCTCTCAGCCTTGCCTTTATAAGCAGGCTCTTGTGATGATCCAATTGACCTCTTTTGCATCTTGATAGGAATACAGTTTATTCTTGTTGAATATTTTATCTCTCTTGTCATTGTGTTATACATTGGTCTCTTTGATCTTGGTTGCTTCAAGCATAATCTCACACTAACAACTTTGTCTTGAATTTTTGGGGATGCAAGATAAAGGGGTTCTAATGCTAATTCCAACTCAATGGCTCATTAAACCATGATGTAAAGATATACGAAATGTGTTTTGGAAGTTTCAATTAGGTTAGGATTAAGGATAAATCAGGATAAAATGATAAAAGGGCACATGTAGAATCAAGGGCCCAATTTATAGACTGTGATGTGATTTGAATTAATAAAAGGACTCAAATTTATTTAATTAATTAAATGCATATGGAAGTCCTTCAATGCATAGTATAATGAGACATACTAAAATGAGTGCTAACCAAGTGTGGAATTGGATACGCTAATTAAAGGTTTATAATTTATGACGCTACAGTTAGTATAGCACTAACTTGTGTTTGACATTATGATTTTGATTACGATTCACAATTCTTCACTTGCCTCACATGTACATTATGATGTAATACTTCTTTCAAAGAAGAATACCTTGAGGTTCTAATTATTGATACATTCACAACACCCTATAAGACATCCTCAATGTTGGATAGACACTACAACTATCATATATTTGCAGCCATAGGGGAAGCTCATATAGAGGTGACTATATACTTCTTCACTATTTTATTATCCTCAATTTTGGCTTGCTCAAAATTGTGGAATAACTCTTACAAATTTTGTCCAATTTGTAGCCCACACCCTCTAAGCATGTATGTTGAGGCACTTGTCAAACCCCTCATGTGTAGTCAGGCTCTCGAGAAATCATCTTGATTTGAGTCTCAATTTGTCAATCTGAAAATTTGACAAATTCTCTTTTTAGGAGTTACTTTTTTTTGGGGTGTAAATCGGGTTTATAGCCGCGATTTGCACCAAAGTCCCCCATTTGGCATAAATCGATTTTATAGCCCCGATTTGCAACAAATTCACCCTTTTGGTGTAAATCGGGTTTATAGCCCTGATTTGCAGCAAAGTCCCCCTTTTGGTGTAAATCGGGTTTATAGCCCCGATTTGCACCAAGTTCACCCTTTTGGTGTAAATCGGGTTTATAGCCCCGATTTGCACCAAAGTCTGCCTTTTTGGTGTAAATCAGGTTTATAGCCCCGATTTGCACCAAGTTCACCCTTTTCGAGTAAATTAGGTTTAAAGCCTCAATTTGCACCAAATTCACCCTTTTGGTGTAAATCGAGTTTATAGCCCTAATTTGCACCAAATTCACCCTTTTGGTGTAAATCGAGTTTATAGCCCCAACTTGCACCAAAGTCCCCCTTTTTGGTGTAAATTGGGTTTATAGCCCTTATTTGCACCAAAGTCACCCTTTTAGGTGGAAATCAGGTTTATAGCCCCGATTTGCACCAAAGTCTCCCTTCTTCGTGTAAATCGGGTTTATAAACTCAAATTGCACCAAAGTCACCCTTTTTGGTATAAATCGGGTTTATAGCCCTAATTTGCACCAAATTCTCCCTTCTTGGTGTAAATCTGGTTTATAAACCTGAATTGCACCAAAGTCGCGCTTTTGGTGTAAATCGTGTTTATAAACCCAAATTGCACCAAAGCAACCCCTTTTTTTTTGTCCAACTCTGGGAATTCTTCAAATCAGTTTGAACTCTACTCCAGATGTCAAATTCCACACACGCAAACCAAATGACTCTAAATTAAAGGCTACCTTGCAAACAATATGAATATTTTATGAAGAAGGATGATAATAATGAAGATGTGTCTCTGGACACATAGTCATTTTTTTATGCATCTTTAGCACAATGGCATTTTGTACTTTCATTCGACACTTCAAGTGTCATTTTGTAATAAGCTATTGACACCTCGAGTATCATTCTATGTATGATCTAGTACACATGTAGGACTACATGTGTCCTAAGTCAAATAGGACTCTACTTTTGACTTGGTCACAAATTAGTTGTAACTTTCCTAGTTTCATGTTGCACCTCTCCTCTATATATATGAGGATTTTCATTGTAATAAAGATCTTTTTGGATCTTCCTTTTCATATTTTTTCAATCTTTTGGGTAATGCAACAAAACTTTGCCGATTTGGGAAGCACTCTAAAACTTTGCAATCAATAAAAGAGACAAGTTGCTTTCAATCTTTGTGTTGGAACAAGTTGTGATGTGACGACATTATTCGGAGTTGATTGCAAGTATTGTGGTGTTATTTGAAAGCGATTTAAACCCAATCTTGTAGTCTTTGAGCCGTTTATTGTGTTTATAATTAGTGTTATGTTGTCAAACTTGATCTTGTAGTCTTTGAGCTACTTATCACGTTTGAAGCTAATGTTTCATACTCAAGCAAAGAGATATTTTCCAATCTTTGTGTTGCTTTTACCTTCTACATTTGTGCATTTAAGGTGAAGTGTATGTTGAAGTCTTTGAGCTACACACATTTTATCTTTGTTCTTGAAGCTTTAAAGGAAGTCATGGAAAGTCTTTGAGCTTTCATGAAATTCTTGGTTTATTTTGCTTGATTGTACTTGAAAGTTTATTGTAAGAAAAATAGTCATTTGTAAAAGGTTGATAGGACAGTAATTAGAAGAAGACTTTGAGCTTCGTAGCTACTTTCCCATCCCAAAGTTATTTTCAAAAAAAGGGAGCAACGAGAGGCTTTGTACTCTTGTGGACACTTTGCTCCCAATTAGCATAGATTCTTAAAATTACTGCAAGTTCAAATTATTTTGTTGCTCCATTTTAAATAGAGAATTGTGTAGATACTTGCTCTGAAAAAAGAGAGTTAAGTGTTTGTATCATCCTGGATTAGTGTAAAGTTAGTAAATAGTATAATAGTAGATATAGTTTGCAGTACAAAGGGGGAGCCTTTCCTTATAAGTAGGAGGGACCATATCTTTCCTTCTGAGATATATTGTCTCACATACTATGGTGAAACCCACATTTTTTAAGCTCTCTCAAGTTTACAAAAATTTTACCCAACAGTTTTTTGGTGACTCTGTTGGGGATACGATACGCATCCAAAGGCCTCACGGTTTTGGTTGATGTATACTAGTACCCTATCCATTGTAATTTATTTTCTTTTAATTTGTCAAGGTTTCACCAAGGACATGTGAAGTGGCTACCCAAGATCCTTGGGGGAATGTTTTTGGTCCATTGAATCTGACTCCACCCATACATGCTCTTCCCGATGGTTCATGAAAGAACTTCCCCAAGTTCTATAGGGATGGCAAACAACATCCAGATGAAATCTTGTTGCTTTCTACATTGCATGCGGTATTCTTAGAGTTGAACATGAAGATGTCTCAGTGTGGAGTTTTATTGAGACATTCCAAGGTGTTGTTGTTGATTGGTTCTACCATCTTACACCACGAACCATCACCAAATGGCAAAAACTCAGAACAAAGTTTGAAGAGAGGTTCAAGCCTACAGAAGATGCTCATGCATTGTTAACATAGTTGACTCAAATGAATAAAGAACCACAAGAACCCATGCAGGCATTTATGGCTAAATTTAACAAGTTGTCTAACAGAATTCCAATAGTGGCTCAACCCATTGCTGAAAATTTGAAGTGCTTCTTCATCAACACTCATTTGCCTGAGGTGAGTTTCTTGTTGAAGAGGGCAATTCCAAGAGACCTTGCAGCAGCACAAGTCCTAGCAGTTGAGATTGAAGATGATCTTATCCTTGCGAGTAAGATAAAGATAGAGCCAAATGGGTCTAGAGAAAACTCTTCTATGGAATCGTTTTCTACCTGCAGAACAAAACCCATGGTGCAAAGGCTGGCTAATGAAGTGTTAGCCCTTAAGAAGTAGTTATCACAAGGCTCTTCTTTTATCTCTTGTAGAGATATACTAAGGACATCCAAATACTATCTATGATTATGCCGAAGCGAATCATAACAAGCTTCCTTCACCACTAGAAAAGTTTGTACTTGAGGCACCACCAATAAATCCAGTAGTGGGGAACTCTGAATCTGAACAAAGTGATCTTGCTAATCTCTTCCAATAATAGGAAGCATGCATAGTTAGCGACTCTCATAGTTGGTTTATGCAGTACCAGAAATTTATTGAACAGGAAGAAAAACACGATGTCAAATATCATGGGGAATACACAACAAGAGGTTGAAGGCCACTTTTCAAAGGTGTTGGTAAAAGAGGACCGTCATATCATGAGATGTAAAAAAATGGACATGCATGAAAGTATCATTCAAGTTGAACAAAATGAGAAGAATGCATCTATATTTCAAGGTCATGAACTTGGACATATTTTGCATGAGAGAACTACCGGGGAACTTGATGAAGACCTTTTCACAAGCATAATAAAGGAGTTTTGCTTAAGTCTTGATGGCAATTCTCCGAAATCTAAAGTTTGTGAACGACATGATTAAGCAAGCTATGCAACCATGTTTTCACCTGACTCACATGAGGAAAATCATTCCACTCAACATGAGGTTGTGGTTGTGGAATCAAATGATAAAGGCACGATAGGCGAGAAGAGCTCAGAGTTTTTCATATCAAGGGGATGTCCTGTAAGACTTCTAGCTTGATTGGAAGCCAACAATAAATCAAAGGCCACACTTGTTCCTGAACATGAAGATACAATTGAGAGTGAGACCAAAGATGCATTGGCAGTTGAGCAGGAGTAGTCTTGGTTCATTGATCCACTTTGGAGCAATAGTACATATAACCCATTTCAGGTGGCAAGTGCATTTGTTCATTTCTTCCAAAAAGTAGTGCATCAAGCTATGGTAGAATTGTTCATGCTTCAACTGGTTGTGGCTGCTTATGAACATGTAACACATTCTACCTTATTGAAGAAGGGTAGCTACTTTGGAGTACCAGTTAATGGTTTCATTTGAAGAAGTTTCCATTGTCGGTTAGTCTAAGATAGGTTAGTTTCCCTTTCCAGTAAGTGCAGTTGCACAAAGATCGAGTCATGTTTTGTTTTAGTCAGTTGCCTCTTCCCCTTTGTCTTTTATGTTTTTGTTGTTTGACTATGTAGCCCAATGGATGGATGAAGGTACTTAGAGTTTTGGATTCTACCCCTTTCAATCTTTCCAACAATCGAAGGAAGTTCCCTAATCAAAGCCAATTGTTATCCTCAATTTTGGCTTGCTCAAAATTGTGGAATAACTCCTATAAATTTTGTCCAATTTATAGCCCACACCCTCTATGTTGAGGCGCTTGTCAAACCCCCTCATGTGTAGTCAGGCTCTCGAGAAATCATCTTGATTGGAGTCTCAATTCGTCAATCTAAAAAATTGACAAATTCTCTTTTTAGGATTTAGTTTTTTATTGTTTGGTGTAAATCGGGTTTATAGCCCCGATTTGCACCAAAGTTTCCCTTTTGGTGGAAATTGGGTTTATAGCCTCGATTTGTACCAAGTTCATGCTTTTGGTGTAAATCGGGTTTATAGCTCTGATTTGCACCAAAATTCGCCCTTTTGGGTGTAAATTGGGTTTATAGCCCCGATTTGCACCAAATTCGCCCTTTTGGGTGTAAATTGGGTTTATAGCTCTGATTTGCACCAAATTCGCCCTTTTTGCAATAAATTGGGTTTATAGCCTCGATTTGCACCAAATTCGCCATTTTTGGTGTAAATTGGGTTTATAGCCCTGATTTGCACCAAATTCACCATTTTGGTATAAATCGGGTTTATAGCCCCGATTTGCACCAAAATCCCCCTTTTGGGTGTAAATCGAGTTCATAGCCTCAATTCGCACCAAGTTCACCCTTTTGGTGTAAATTGAGTTCATAGCCCCGATTTGCACCAAATTCACCCTTTTGGTGTAAATCGAGTTCATAGCCCTGATTTGCACCAAATTCACCCTTTTGGTGTAAATCGGGTTTATAGCCCTATTTGCACCAAAGTCCCCCTTTTTGATGTAAATCGGGTTTATAGCCCCAATTTGCACCAATATCACCCCTTTTGGTGTAAATCGGGTTTATAGCCCCGATTTGCACCAAAGTCCCCCTTCTTGGTGTAAATTGGGTTATAAACCCAAATTGCACCAAAGTAATCCTTTTTGGTATTTAAATCGGGTTTAAAGCCTTGATTTGCACCAAAGTCCCCCTTATTGGTGTATATCGGGTTTATAATTCTGAATGCACCAAAGTCACCCTTTTGGTGTAAATCGGGTTTATAAACCTGAATTGCACCAAAGTAACCCCTATTTGCTTTTCTGCTTCTTTTTTTTGTCCAACTCTTGGAATTCTTCAAATTAGTCTGCACTCCACTCTAGATGCCAAATTCCACACACGAGGACCAGATGACTCTAAAATACAGGCTCTTGCAAACAATATGAATATTTTATGAAGAAGGATGATGATAATGAAGACGTGTCTCTGGACACTTAGTCATTTTTATGCATCTTTAGCGCAGTGGAATTTTGTATTTTCAATCGACACTTCAAGTGTCATTTTGTAATAAGCTATTAACACCTCAAGTGTCATTCTATGTATTCTATAGTACACATGTAGGAATACATGTGTCCTAAGTCAAATAGGACTCTACTTTTGACTTGGTCACAAATTAGTTGTAACTTTCCTAGTTTCATGTTGCACCTCTCCTCTATATATATGAAGATTCTCATTGTAATAAAGATCTTTTTTGATCTTCCTTTTCATATTTTTTTAATCTTTTTGGTAATGCAACAAAACTTTGTCGGTTTGGAAAGCACTCTAAAACTTTTTTTTAAGATGTAAATAAAATTGCAATCAATAAAAGAGACAAGTTGATTTCAATCTTTGTGTTGGGACAATTTGTAATGTGATGACAAAGTTGATTGTGAGTATTGTGGTGTTATTTGAAAGAGATTTAAACCCAATCTTGTAGCCTTTGAGTTGCTTATTGTGTTTATAATTAGCGTTATGCTGTCAAACTTGATCTTTTAGTCTTTGAGCTACTTATCACGTTTGAAGCTAATGTTTCATACTCAAGCAAAGAGATATTTTGCAGTCTTTGTGTTGCTTTTACCTTTTACGTTTGAGCATTTAAGTTGAAGTGCATGTTGAAGTCTCTGAGCTACACGTATCTCATATTTGTTCTTGAAGATTTAAAGGAAGTCATGGAAAGTCTTTGAGCTTTCATGAGCTTCTTGGTTTATTCTACTTGATTGTACTTGAAATTTTATTGTAAGAAAAAGAGTCATTTGTAAAAGGTTGATAAGATAGTAATTAGAAGAAGAATTTGAACTTTGTAGTTACTTTCTCATCCCAAAGTTATTTTCAGAAAAAAGGGATCAATGAGAGGCTTTGTACTCTTATGGACACTTTGCTCCCAATTAGCATAGATTCTTAAGATTATTGCAAGTTAAAATTATTTTGTTGCTCTATTTTAAATAGAGAATTGGGTAGATACTTACTCTGAAAAAAGAGAGTAAAGTAATTGTATCATCCAAGATTAGTGTAAAGTTAGCAGATAGGATAATACTAGATATAGTTTGCAGTGCAAAGGGGGAGTCTTCCCTTACAAGTAGGAGGGACCATATCTTGCCTTCTGAGAGATATTGTCTCACATATTGTGGTGAAACCCATATTTTGTAAGCTCTCTCAAGTTTGCAAATTTTTCACCCAACAAGTTTATTATGGTAAGTGAATACATACTAGAATTTAAAATATTTGAAAGGAGCCATCAAACTTGATCTAGATGACATTTGACAACTAGGAAAAGGGTTTCAAGTAAGAGAAGAAGTCAATCAAACATAGTAATTGGTTGAGTAGTTGGGACAAATCTTATCTTTTAGATGTTTAGATAGGATATTTCACTTTCAACCTATGTACTAAAGTGAGTTTCAAAAGCTATGTTGGATACATTTTCCTCACTAATAAATCTCACTTTTCAATATTTAATATCTCTAGCTCAAGTGTGTGTCTTTTATTTTGGTAGTTATTGCTTCCCTTATTACCATAGAAAG
Source organism: Cryptomeria japonica (assembly GCF_030272615.1). Classification (NCBI taxonomy): domain Eukaryota; kingdom Viridiplantae; phylum Streptophyta; class Pinopsida; order Cupressales; family Cupressaceae; genus Cryptomeria; species Cryptomeria japonica. The sequence goes on from NC_081406.1 coordinate 88,283,705, forward strand.
CATCTTTGTTTTTGGGATGATGATTTATTATAAATGAGAACAATTACCAACACATGACATGAAAAAGGGCCAGTAAATTAAGGTTGGTCTTATGGAAGAGGGATGAATGGTTTTCATGTTTTTGTGTGGTGCGTATTGGAATTATGAGGTCACATGTTAGTTTCTCAAATGTTGGTCAAACGATGGAAAATAATAGCTTAAAAAAACTTAGTAGAAGAGAAAACAATAGCCTGTAAACTGGTAAGCAACATAGCAAGGAAGTTGTAAAACACGTGTATAATGAAGAGAGAGATGGGAAACCAAATTTCGAGGTCTCCAATAAAAGACATGATGTCAAGTTCATTCTTAAATATTTATGGGGGTTAAAATTTAAAATGATATTTTGACAAAAAAAGGGTATCGAGGATGAAGGTTCTTTGATAAAAAGGTGATTATTGGAATGAGATGGGTTTAAAAAATGATTTGAGTAGACTCCAATAGTTAAGATTGCATGCAATGGTGGCCTCGATATAGGAGGAAATCATCGATGTTGTCTACTCTATTATGGCCAACATAAAAATTTCAGGTGGCAAACAAAGATTAGTGGAAACAAAGCAACATAGACCACGTAGATGCTAAATATAGAGACAAGCTAGTGGTTGGGACAAACTGCAACATAAAATAGGCAATCTATTAAATTGCTAGGAAAAAACACTAGGTAGTATAATCCCACGTGTTGCAATCGAGAGTGATGTTAATACTAACTATAACAAGAGAATAACATGTAACTAATAGTAGGAGATCGCAAAGGGTAATAGGGTTGATTCACCAATGTTGGAATCACAGCTAATCAACTAAAATTAAAACAAAAGGCTTAAGGAATAATATAGTCGAAATTAAAATGACATAAGAAGCTAGTGATTAAATGCAATCTCCCCTAATAATGATGTTTAATGTGATAAGTTGAAATAGGCATAGGAACAAGGATAAAGCTGAATAATGTAGTTCATTTGAGGATGTTGCATTAGCTCAAAGATGACAAACGAGTTTATTAGCATATACTAAATAGTATAAATATGGTATGAGACATAAAAAAGAAGATAACTTTAATTAAATGGTGTGCAATCCAAGTTGGTATAATCTATCTAAGGATCGAGCATTGATGGATTGACACCAACCACTAAGAGCTCGAGTAGCCAGAAATGAAATCAAGAATCAACAAGGAGATGAATATTGATGCAAATCTAATCCCAATAGTATTATCAGATTATTAGAATTAGCAGCTAAAATAAATAGACATTATATAAATTATTTTCATAACAAAATTATGCATTTGTTCATCAATAGTAATCAATATCAGGAGTATAATGTATCAAATCAAAATCTAAATTCATTAGTTATATTATTCTTCTTCAAAAACTTTGATTTGTCTACTATGAGCCACTAACATCTCTTGTAATTCCTCTTTAACAAATGATGAACCTCCTTTCCAACGTATCAATCTAGTTTATACAATATCCATGAAAATAATTTGAATTGTTGGAATTTGAAAAGTCACGAGTCATTTTAATCTCCTTATACCCCATGCCACCATTTAAAAGGTCCTCAAAATAGTTGAAATAGATATCAAAGATTTTTTAGAGTTGTAAGATCCATTATGAACTCTATTGGTATTTCCCAACTACCTTGGAGGGAATCGGTCGCTTCAATAATTAGTCATTTCAATCCATTAAATATGTGATAGGAACTAGGAACCAACTCCTTTTGTCAAGGGTTCCTATCTCATTGGAAACTCTTCATCTTTATTGGTGGTTCCTATCCCACTAGGAACTATTTCATTTTTTGAAAAGTTTAAGTGTTTGACTCTAGTTCATTTTGTCTAGGATTCTCTTCCTAATGGGAACTAGAATCTATTCCCCTTTCTTGAAATTTCCTACACCACTAGGCACTACTTAACACTTCCAAATGTCAAATATTAAGGGAACATTTGAAACTTTATCAAGTATTGTTGATGTTCCAAGAACTATCCAATGTTTCTATTCTCTTTCGTAAGAAGACTTTGTTAGAGGTTTCAATTGTATCAAGAATTATCACTCTCTAATTTACTCGTTGAGGCAAATATTTAGATTGTCAAACATATAGATAGGAATAAGAACATTGGGAGTTTCAAGTTTGAAACTTTAATCCATATATAAATTCATCTCATCAAATACTTTTGGCTAAGATGGAAATGCCCAATAGAAAAAAAAACTTTGTTGAAAACACTAAGTTAAAAAACCATCAAATATTTTAATGAAAACAAGAACTTATTGATGGTTCCTAATGTTATCAAAACATAATGAAGCTCTAATTTGTTCCTAAATAGACTTGAAACTCAAAATTCCTTCAAAATTAATCAAATTTGCTCACATTTCCACCAAAATAAAATTGGAGACACAAATTTGCACCTAAATGAAGTCCTTTCTTTACTAAAATTAATATGAAAATGCCTCCTAAAATAAATCACCAAAAGTAACTAGAACATAACAAAAAGTGAGGAAAAGTTAAAAATAGAAATATTTTTGGGTAGCACGTGATTGCTTGTGAACCTAGATGCTCTTGCATTAGACAAATCAAGTAAGTGAAATATTTCATGATTTTTGAAACTCATGGGCATTTCATTGTATAGAATAGAAATTCTATACTTAACTAATTTAGAGCAACTAATTGAAGTATCCTTTGTTGTTGCTTTATTCTTCTACTAGATTAGGTTCTCCTTGTTTTCCTTTCCCCATATTATTACTACTCGAGAATCTATTACTTTATCCACTTCTTATAGGTTCTTTTCGAGAAAATGATATTTTCATTACTATTCATTCTATAAATATTAACTTGTATTCCATTTTGCACTACTTTACCTATATAATATTGATACAAATATGCAATATTGAAGACAGGGAAAACATCTATACCTACTATAAATTCTATTTCATATGCACTAGATGAAAACCTCCTCACTACCCTACAATGACCTATCTTGTTTCCTCAATTGTGCCAAAACCATGTCTCCCACCTAAAATTATTGTTCTCTCCTATACAAATCAACACGTTCTTTGGATTTATTAACACTCTTCTCTAAAATCTATTTCACCCCCTTACATAATTCTTGTAAATAGCTAGAAAAAACTTATACTTTTACACTTTTCCTCCTTATATTTGTTGTATCTCTCAACTCATCAACTCCTCTTTTGTTGTACTCATAAACTATCTACAATGGGATCTTTCCTACACTATTATTGATCATGTTATTATGAGTTAATTTTTCTTGTGCAAATATAAGTTCTCATTATTGTGGTTTATCTCCTACCAGAAATCTCAATAAATTTATAACTATTTACGACCTTAGTTTTCCCATCAGTTTGGGGAGGACCTACTAAACTAAATCATATTTTAGTATCTAACTTCTTCTGTAGTGTATGCCATAAATGGCCAGCAAATTTAGTGTCCTCATCTGAAACTATGTTCTTTGACAACCCATGCAATCTTACTACTCCTTGAAAAATAAATTAGCAATATGTGAAGCGGCATTGAATTTATTACATGTAATGAATCATGCCATTTTTAAGAATCTATCAACTACGACAAAAATTAAATCACATCCTCTTTGAGTTATAGGTAAACCAGGAACAAAATCCATACTCACATCCTCCCAAGGTTTTTTTCAAAATAAGCAATAATTGATACAACTCTATGTTTTGTCTTACTCCTTTGCCACGTTGGTATGCTCTAAAATCTTGCACCATAATTTTTACATCTGCATTTATTCCCAACCAGTATTACTCTCCATTATGTTGTGCCAATGTTTTATCCACAATGTCTACTACGACCCCCATTATGCTTGTCCCTTTTCAAGTTTTCTCTTATGGAGCCCTATGGTGTGCACAATATTTTACTTATAAACAATAATCATTCTAAAAAAAAATACTCCAACCATAATGTTTTATCCGTCTTCACTAGACTCTTACACACTGCCCATGATGCTTCCCTGAATTTGTATCATATTTATGCAATCCTTTCATTGCATCAAATCCAACAACACTAACTCTTAGTTCATTCAACAATAAACATATTTTACTAAGTGCATCTACTACCCTCTTAGATTGACCACTTCTATGCTTTAAAACAAATGAATAACTCTATGAAAATTATAGTCATTTCAGATGTTTCTAACTTAACTTACCTTGGCTATTTATAAATGGCAGTGCATGGTGATCTATGCACAATAAAAACTCCTTAGGCAAAAAATAAGTGCTTACACTATTGCATAAAATTCCTCATCACATACTAAATATTTTTTACCTCATTCAAATTTTCATTGAAATAAACAATGGCTCTTATTTCTTGACTCAAAAATCCTTCAATTGCACATCCACTTGCATCACAATATACCTGAAACACTTTACCAAAATATGGTAAGGCCAATACTGATTGTTCTATCACCGTTCTCTTTAATTGCTAGAAACTTCTATTTGTTGTAGTTGTCCATTAAAATTATTTCCTACCATGTTTTATTATCTCTATGATAGATGCACATATCCCACTAAATTTCTTTATGAATTCACTGTAGAAGCTCACTAAGCCACGAAAACTTTTGGCCTCAAACATACTTCTTCATGAAGGCCACTGGATAGTATTTCCTTAAAATTCTTTAGGCCCGTCTTCAAGCCCTCTTTAGACACAAAAAAAATCAAAATACACTAGTTCTTTCTTCATAAAACTAAATTTATTTAAATTTACCAACAATTTCTCTTCCTTTAATATCTACATAACCGCTCTAACATGCAATAAAAGCTCTTCCTTTGTCTTACTAAAAATTAGAATGTCATCCAAATAAACAATGACAAACTTACCATGGAAAGGTTTTGATACTTCATTCATCAACCTCACAAAAGTACTAGGTGCATTGTTAACTAAAGTGGCATCACCCATCACTTATACAAATCATTCTTGGTCTTGAAATTTTTCTTCTACTCGTCTCTTTTTCTAATTTAGATATGATGGTGTCCACTTTTCAATTCAATCTCTGTGAATTACTTAACTCTACTTAAACAACCATCATGTCAATCATTTGAGTCAAAAGAAATTTGTACTTTATAGTAATCTTATTTATGACCTTAGAATTGATACATGTCTATCATTCTCCATATTTCTTCAATGTGAGCATAACTAGTACATCACAAAAATTAAGACTTTCTCTAATCAACCCCTTATCTAAAAAATCATGCACTTGTTTATGCATTTATTCATTCTCCATATACACCAAATTTTATATGCGATGCTTTGTTTGGAAAACTAGCCTCCAATATCAAGTCTATGTAGTGACTAATACTTCTCATGGATGGCAATCCACCCGCTAACCCCTTCATTAGTTTTTTATTAATAAATTCAAAAAAAATTGAATTTCTCTTCGAAATTCTTCATTCTTATCTTCTTTCCCAACCTCTACACTTGGGAATGAAATATAAAACATGCATTCTCCTTCTCCACATCCTTCAAAAATTGGTTCCCAATTACCGAAAAAAATTGAGATCATTTTCTTCCCCCTCATCCCTATATTTCATGAGATTCAAAGCATATTCCTTCCTATTCTTCTTCATTATAATTTGTTTTTCCATCATGAATGCCTTGTCTATCATATTAACAAAGTCCACCCAATATAATATAGTTTGCATGCATTAGCATAATATCAAAGAATGTATCATCCTTATAACTACCAATATGAAAATTTACTAAACATTGTTCAACTAACAATAATTCATGTCCCCTTTGTAGTGAAGATACTTCATAGAGACTGGGATGCATCATCCTTTTCAGTGCAAATTTCTCTACCATCTCTTTTGACACCAAATTGCCAGTGCTACCACTAACTAAGATTTTTTTATATATAAATTTTCCCTAGATTTACATTGGTTTTGAACAAATTACCCATCTACATTGGTTATTTTTGCTCCTATTATGGTTCTAATGAAACCCTTTTCATCATTAATGATTATGGACATTCTCAAGTTCTTCTCCATGCTTGGGTGAAGCTACACTTTCTTCCTCTACTTGGACCACATGAATTGTGGCTTATTTTCCTTTACTATTGTTTGATTGTGCTCGGAGACATTCAAATGCCTTACACCAAGTTTCTCCACACCGGTAACATGTATCAATGAATCATCTTCCTCTACCTAGATTCCAAATTATACTCTACCATAAGAATAATCTCATATTCATGTAGGCCAATCACAAGTCTCCCTCTATTATCATGCACATTTGATTGTGATGTACTAGCTTGTCCTTGTTTATTTTGGTAACTTCTTGCGCCACTAGACTATCATCTTCCATGTGAAATCCTTCCTCTACCTCTTGAGTTATTCTATTGTTTCCTAGCTAGTTTATCTTTTGCCTTTAAGGCATAATAATAGGCTTCCTTTATAGCTTGCAATTTAACCATACTAATTCCATCTCGAATGTACAAACATAAATCATTTACATACCTAGATACTTTCTCATCATAGTAATCAATATGACCAACACCAATATTCAATCAGTAAAATTATTCAATATACTCCTTGACATTGATTTTGTTCTATTTTTTACTTTGCAACTTCCTAAATAAACTCAATTAGCAAGATCCTAGCTAAAACTTAGACTTCAATTTAGTCACAATTCTATCCCATGATTTAATATTCTCTTTTCTCTTTGTTTATTTTTCAAATTGCAAATATTCTCACCATAGGAATACATGTGCTTTCAACTTTGTTTGGGAAAACCTCACATAGATCTTTAAGAAATTAAAAATCAAAATATTTATCTATTTTTGATATCCAGTTAATCAACTCTTCTAGATTTAAAATTCTATTATGACTTGGAGGATGAATCCTTGCTTTGCTACTAATTCAATGATACATTTCCTTCAAAAACCTTTGTTTCGATTCATCTCCACCTTCATTTGCATCATCTTCTCTTTCTTCTATTTTTTCTTCATCCTCACGTCTTCCAAGTATAGGTCCCTCATCCTTGTGTTGCCTCCATAGCATGTAACTATGTTGTTATGTTTCCCAACATCTCTATAATTACCACGTCACTAATCCATGGTGCTCTTCTTCTATCTCGTCCTCTTTATATCATGTTTTCTTTGGATTATTTGTAGTTACAAGCATGCATTTTCTTCTTTCCCCACAACAAAAAAATTAGAACCCATCTCTTGACACATCCACACCCCACAATAATGAACTTAGCTCTAGTACCACTAAATGCAAATCTAATACCAAGGGTTATAGCAAATAATTAGAATTAGTAGCCAAAAAACATACATGTCATATAAATAGTTATCAGAACAACATTGTGCACTTATTTAATAGTAGCAATCAATATTTAGGATTATGATATATCAAATTAAGATTAAATTACAACAATATAATATTATTCTTCAGAACCTTTGATTCATCTCCTACTAGCCACCAACATCTCCTCCAATTCCTTTTCAATTAATGACTTGTTGGTCATAAAGCTTGGTCTTGTTAAATGTCTCATTTTTGGGTGTTTTTTCACTATTGTTTTTGGAGCCCATTTCATTCTACGAGGGTAAAGGGGGAGTTACCCATTCCTTTGATGAGGGATCAAGTGAAATTCCATTGAATCCAAAATTTAAAGATACATTTTTATTATGAAATGTGATTTTTTATGTGATAAATCTGGACCATTTATCACAAGGTCACAAATCTAATGATAAAGATTATTTTATCTTCTTTTTCTCCCTAGAAGGCAACTCCCTTTTATAAGGGCATTGTATTATGACTTTATATTGTATGTGGATATTGTGATAAAGGGTAGAGGAAGTTGTATTGGATGTGCTATGGGCTGTATCCCTTCATTTTGTTGGAAAAAGAAAAAAAGGAGGACTAATAGTTTCTTTGTGTATGTGTCTCATGTTGGGTGAACCATGTATATCTATGTCTATGTATTTTCTATTCTTTTTATGTCTTAATTTGCACTCATTTTGTTGTATATTTCTCTCAGGTATATCCCTTACATGAAGGACCTCCTTCTCAACCATATTAATTTGGTTTATATATTGTCTACGAAAGAAGTTGAATCGTTTGAGCTGAATAGTCGCAAGTTGATTTGATCTCATTCAGCATGTGTCATTGTTTAAAAGGTCTTCAAAACACTTGAAAGAGTTTTAAAACCTTTATTGAATCTTTAAAACCCATTAGTCACTTCAACAATTGGTCATTCTAAATTGTCAAAGAAGTGATAGGCACTATGAATTGGCTCCTTTTGTTGGGGGTTCCTATATCACTAGGAACTATCCTCTTTGTCGGTGATTCCCATTCTACTAGAAGAAGCCTTTCATGCAATAAAGAATTATCTGATGAACCCACCTATCCTAATGTCACCAATTGAATGCAAGTCTTTACTGCTCTATATATCAGCCCCTGATGTATCATTAGGAGCTTTGTTAGCATAATTGGATCATGAAGGGAAAGAATGAGTTATTTACTACATCAACAGGACCTTAGTCGGATATGAGCTCAACTACTCATCTATTGAGAAGGCATGCTTAGCAGTAGTGTTCACATCCCAGAAGCTAAGGCACTATATGCTAACCCATTCAGTAAAGTTGATAGCCAAAATTGATCCGCTAAAATATCTTCTTAGCAAGGTAGCCTTAACATGTAGATTGGCAAAATGGGTAATGATCCTAAGTGAGTTTGACATTTAATATATTGACAAAAAAGCTATAAAAGGGCAAGTGATCTCTGACCAATTAGCTAAAGCACCACTCCAGAACGATCATCCAATACATGTTGAATTTCCAGACACTGACGTTCTCACAATCACTAAGTAAACATGGTAGTTATATTTTGATGGTTCATTAACACAACATGGATCGAAGGTAGGCTTTCTATTTATCACACCTCAAGGTCATACAATCTTCTAAGCATACAAACTTACTTTCCCTTGCATCAATAATATGGCAGAATATGAGGCATTCGTAACAAGAATTAAGATGACTTCAGAATGGAATATTACACATTTGCAAGTTTTTGAAGATTCTCAACTAGTCATCAATCAAGCCAATGATGATTATCAAACAAAATATGATAAGTTAATGCCTTATAAGAAGATCGTTGATGACTTTAGAAATTACTTTGTGGATATTTATTTTTAGCAAATCACGAGGAATGACAACAAAGCAATTGATGCCATAGCCACAATTGGCTCTCTACTTCAAACACAAAAAAACCAAGATTGTTACGCATTCCTGGTGGATGAACTGTTTCACCCTGCTTATGATTGTCCTGATTCCAAGATCATATGTTACCTAATAGGACCTAATTCATCTTATTATGGCCAAATTTACACCTACTTGAAAGATTAAAACCTTCCTCCTAACCTATCAAAGAAGCAAAAACCAAATTTCATCCGACAATCCGCTCGTTACACCCTTGTCGCGGATACCCTCTATAGATGAGGTCTGGATGGTACTCTCCTCAGATGTCTTGAGCAGGAAGAATCTGAGAAGGCTTTAAATGAAGTCGATAATAGTATTTGTGGTACTCATTCAAGTGGTCTTACTCTTTCAAAGAAACTCATACGATTGGGTTACTATTGGCCTACTATGGAAAGGGATTCTTTTCAATTCGCCAAAAAGTGCAAACAATGTTAGGTCCACAATGATCTCACATGCACCAACATAGGAGCTTCATGCTTTGGCAACATCATGGTTGTTTTGTCAATGGGGCTTGGATCTTGTAGGAAAAATTCATCCACCTTCTTCAAATGGTCACAAGTTCATACTCATAGCCATTGAGTATTTCACGAAGTGGATTGAAGCAGTGCCACTCACCAATGTCACATGGAAGCAGATTGTCACATTCATCTTGAACTACATCATGTATCACTATGGTATTCCTATGACTATTATAACTGACAATGGGCATCTATTAAAAAATCAAGATGTAAGAGAGCTCTGTGAAAAGTTGTGATTCAACAAAGGTTTTCCACGTCGTATTACCCTCAAGGAAATGGTCAGGCAGAAGCATCAAACAAAACAATCTTGAAAATTTGGAAGAAGTTAATGATGCTGGCAAGGACTAGCATGTTCAGTTGAACCCCGCTCTATGGGCATATCACACTAGTATTTGCACCCCGATAGGTTCCACACCATATTCTCTTATCTACGGGTCTGAAGTAATATTACCAATAGAGGTTGAAATACCATCTCTCTATGTGTCATCGAAGGGTCTCATTCCAGATGAGGAACAACGAGTGTCTAGATTGCAAGAGCTTGAGTTGCTGCAAGAGCACAGGCAAAATGTTGTTGATCATTTGAGAGTATACCAACAAAGGATGTCACACATCTATAATCATAAGGTCAAGCCTGGGATGTTTCAAGTTGGTTATCTTGTACTTAAGGAGAATCCACACAATCAGCAGGATCATGAAAAGAAGGGGAAGTTTTAGCCAAATTGGTTGGGTCCTTTTGTTGTCACAACCACATATGGATATGGTGCTTATCACACCTAAAGGAGATCAGATCAAGGAACCCATTAATAGCATTCATCTGAAAAAATTCTATACCTGAGAAAATCCAAAAAAATTGGAAAAAGCAAAAAAAAAAAAATTCAAATATGAGAAAAACTGCAATAAAAACAAATGGTGAAAACCTAGTAACAACCGCTATTTGTCCGTCAACTTCTCCATCTATTCAATCACTTATCTTGCATCCATCTATCACCATTGTACATGCTCGCAATAAAGCCTTTTGTATCTAATCGAGACTCATTTGCAAATTCCCACCAAGGTTTGGAACATTGTATATACCCGATGTATGTTGGACTCATGGCAAAATCCTGAACTTAGTCAGTAATAATCTACTTTGAGCTTAAACACATCAAGCAAACAACAATCAGGTAATGTTTGTAGAACAACAAAGATCAAGAAATTCAACATTTGAACATGAGTGTAGACACCTAAAAATGTCTCATTAATCATGTACTAATTATTCCTCTAATTAGTTAAATAATTCTTTAATTATTTAATTAAGTTAATTAATCTTATTCTTCTAAATTCATATTTCTTCATCATCTTACTAATTATTCTATTTCGATTCTATCACCGTTTAATAGTTTAAACCAATTTCTAATGTTAATTAAATATTTATTATTTAATTAATTATGATTTTTACTCTTTCAATTTAAATAATCTTTATTATTTAAATAAATTTATTTTCAATTTCTATCTCTATTCAATTAATCATTCAACCCTTTTCTAAATATTTATTAAACATTTATTATTTAATTAATTATGATTTTAATCCTTTAATTTAAATAATCTTTATTATTTAATTAAATTCAATTTCTAAAATAATTAAATAGTTTCTTTAAATTATTTAATTAACTAATTATTTTTCTAATTCAAAATCCCCAAATTCTAATTTCATTTAATTTCATATGGTTTTGTCTAATTTCATTTAATTCATTTAATTTCATCAATTCTCCAAATCTAAATTCAAATTTCATATTCTTCCAATTTCCTCTAAATTCAAATAGATGTGCATGATTTCAAAAATCAAATTGAAAATCAAAGTCAAGTTCTAAATATATTCAAATGACAAATTGAATTTAAAATAAATTCAATATTTGAATTAAATCTCATGCAAAGATTAAATTGAAAATCTAAATCAAAGTGCAAGCACATGCTAAATTAATTAATTATATCATTATCTTTTCAATTCCTATTTCTATCTTCCACTTTGCTTTTTTCCAAAAAGTATTCAATCAGTTTTCAATCAGTTAACTATTTCATATTTAATATCCTCCAATCATTCTTTTTAATCTTTCAATCAGCTTTTTTCTCAATTAATTAACTCAATTAATCTATTCAATCAATTGAGTTCCACCTCCAAATCAGCAGTTCAACTATCAATCAGCATGTGATCTCACCTGAGTTCCACCTCTTGATCAATCTGTTCCACCTCTCAATCAATCATCTCCAAAAATCTATAAATTGAGCATTCAATCTCCATTTTCAACAATCACGAACTTTGAATCTTTGTGTCATTTGCAAGTTGCCAGTGTGATATCTAAGAGCCATCATACCACAAAGAAGAGAAGAACAATGGAAGCTACATGCGATCATGGAATAGGGAGTTTTTATTGATAGATTTTATATTCCTATTGCTTGATTGTGTTATTTCATTGGTTTTGTTTGCAATTCTTTGATTAGATAGGGATTTGTGATTTCCCTTTATTTCTAGTTGAATCGATGATGAATTTAAGCATACACATTTTGGTGAACCCGACGTGAATCAATAACTAATTAACCCTCTATGTTTTCTATGTGATTTTTGTAGGTCATACGGATTTTTCATTTTTTTGCAGGTTTTGTACGGATTGCAAAGCAGATTCAATTATCATGCAATCGAGTATACAGAATCACACAATCGCATAGACAGGATCACGCAATCGACAACGCAGGGTCACACATTTGTGCGGACCCCATCATGCAATCGCGTAGATCCTATCACACATTCACCCAAAACCTGTTACGCATTCGACGGACCTGTTTATGCATTTTGTTTATCTTATTTTTCTCATTTTTTGTCCTTTGTTTTGTCTTAATTCTGTATGAAATTTGTTAAATCTGAATATTGTTTATCCTTATTTGATGCTTTCGTTATGACATGTTATGGCATGCAAGGTACAATTTAAGATTTCAGGTGCTAGGAGGACAAAGGAACAAAGGAGGCAAGCCAGACGTTGTCAGCAAATCCTAAAGGCATAAAAGAAGATACAAGATCTAGAGGAACAACCAGCTATTGACAGATACAACAACCTAGTTCTCTCATAAACTGTGAAATATGATTTGATTAATATAGAATTTTTTTTGAGAGATGTTACTAGGGCATGACAAGTATGTTTTGTGGGTCCCTGATCAAATTTAAGCTTTCTTAATTTTTTCCTTGTCTTGTCTGTCTTTCTATCACGCATTCACTCTGTCAGTATACCGCAATCGATCTATCAGAATTACGCAATCGCATAGACATTTTCACGCAATCGCCCACACATAATCACACAATCACCCACACATAATCACACATTTGCACAAGTATTATAACACGTTCATTTAATGAAGAGTTTGATTTACTATTTTTTGTGTGTTTTCTGGGGTTACTGATTCTTTGTTTGCAACATGTGGCGAAATCACAGAGAAGGCCAAGTCATTATTGAATATTTTAAGAAATCATTAATACGCATGCTTTCACACTTCAATTTGGGGCTTAAAATAAATCTGGTTAAAATAGACATGCATGCTTTCACACTTCAATTTGGGGCTTAAAATAAATCTGGCTAAAATGGACATGCATGCTTTCACACTTCAATTTGGGGCTTAAAATATATTAAGTTAAAATTGACATGCATGCTTTCACACTTCAGTTTGGTGTTCTGAAATTGACATGCACATACGTATGTCACACCTAAGTTTGGGTTTTTAAAATGAACGTGAATCAGGCTTATGAATAGAATAACTCACACTTTGTTTTTTTAAGGGAAAGAACTTTTTACTGTGTTTGGGGTGGACCTATTGTTGCATTATCTACCTTTCCACCCACCTTCGGGGTCTTGAGAGAAAGGGAAAGGTGATAACGAAATCCACTTTTACATTTTAGTAGTGAGGGGTATCTTTGACTGGGGATTTCATCACCCCACAAAGGTACTTCAAATTGGGATGCGTTGGGGATATCATCTATCCTAGTGTACTCTCGAGCGGGTTTTTCAAGCCGTTATATAAATATACTGGTCAGGCAGCTAGAGTGTTGAGTGAATTCGACGTATGTGGGGGGCTTCCCTGCATCGATAAGCTTAACTAAAGTCTTAAGTGGCTTGCTCTAATAATCTATCATTGGATCAGGACCCTTTGAAACTTACAATAAGAACCAACTTAGTAGCCCAAATCCTACGTTTATTGGTTTCGGGTGTGCGGATCATACCCCATAGATACCCTCCATATACATTGCTTAATGAGACAGAAATTCCTCGGTGATAAGATCTTTGGATCTTCAGGGTAAGAGAGATTGGCATGCCCAAGAAGTGTGTGTCGTGGAGTGGAGCCAGTGCTGCCAGACTCTCTATCTGTTCGTCTTGTTTCATTTTGCTGCAGGGCCCCCATTAAACAGTTTCCACTATCCAGCCTAAGATTGACTTATGTGTTTTTACATGTATCGTTGTGCTAGATCAGTATTGAGTAAGTATTTGGGCTATTTTAGGCCCTACCTTGCATATCTCTAAATTCTCAGAGTTAGTCAAAACACAGTTCAGTCAGCTATACTTATCTTCAAACAACTATTCTCATATTTGAAAAATAATAGACTTGTCCTACCAAAAAAGTTATTTGAAATAAAGTTTATCTTGAAACATCAGACAGTCCTACAAACTCCAAAATTTTACATACTTGTGACCATAGGCATCCTTGCATAGTCCTCATTTATGTCCTTACTTTGCATAAGTCCTTGCATAGTCTCCATATACGTCATTATAGAGTTCCCATACATAGTCATCATAATATTCGCATATAGTCCTTGCATAGTCGTCTTAATCTTCACATAACTCCTTGCATAGTCATCATAATTTTGCATTATAGTCCTTGCATAGTCCTCATTATCATCCTCATTATAGTCCTCATTTATGTCCTTACTTTTCATAAGTCCATGCATAGTCTCCGTATACGTCTTTATAGGGTTCCCATACACAGTCATCATGATCTTCACATATAGTCCTTGCACAGTCATCATAATCTTCACATAACTCCTTGCATAGTCATCATAATCTTGCATTATAGTCCTTGCATAGTCCTCATTGTCATCCTCATTATAGTCCTCATTTACATCCTTACTTTGCATCAGTTCTTATGTTAAAGTCCTTGCATAGTCCTCATTATCATCCTAGAAAGTCTTACCCCAAACATCCAAAACACAATAAGAGGATCAAACAAACTCAACCTCAAGTCAAACAAGTTTGTCAAGTTCAACAAATAAAACATTGTCACATCTAGAGAAATAGAGAAAACATCTTATCTATTGCAGTCTTAGGTCCAAACCAATCAAGCAAACATCATGGAATGGTGTTATGCATCTCGTAGGGAAGGTGAAGAATTCATCCCTTCCATTCTTATTCTATCACCATCCATAGAGATTTTAACTCAACAAATTAAGACTTTGCAACAACAAATAAGAGACATGACTAGTCCTAACAACGATAGGGATTGGTTATAAAAAATGATGAGGGAAGTGATAACCACGAGCGAATCATTATCAGACCAACCTTCTTTTTCTTGTGAGACCATTCAAACAAGTCAACCTTCATTCTTCAATAAAATCGCTCCTACTTCAGTTCAACAAACATCACAGTCATGTCAACCTTCTTTTTCTTTTAACCCAACATATCAATCATATCAATCATATCAATCACATCAACCCAACATTCAAACCCCTTTCAACCCAAATCAAATCCCATTCAACCAAAGTCCAAAATAATCATATATATCCACCATTTCATCATCCAACAATGCAATCCCAACAATGCAATTCCAACAACCAATATAACAAACAACACAACTCTCAGCACCACAAATTGTGCAAACTAGTCAACCACTACCAAGCTCACACACAATCACCCAATCAATTTTGCCTTCAAAAACATCACTCGTCTGTGAATATCCTCCTATGTTTTCAAAAACACCACCAAGGGTGTCCCAAATGAATGCAAGTGTATTTACAAACATGTCACCCTTTGGACATCAATCAAACATGGTCAATGTGTCACCTATCATGCAACAAGGTCATCTACTCATGTCTAGCAATGACTCTTCCCATCAAAACTTTGCACCTCAAGTAGCCTCCATGTCTTCCACTATTTCCTCATACCTTGAAGTCACACAAGAGCAGTCCGCACCATCTTTATCCAATAACACAACCTCCCAAGGGCTATCCATAATACAAATCCATTCTAATCCAAGTCATGATTCTAGTCCTTTCCATGATTCAAAAATTCAAGATCCAATGCAATCATATATTCCATTTCCAAGAAAACCCACTTCAGAGAGTCCCATTCAAAATCCTTTCTCATTAGGCCAAAATGTTAAAATCTTCCTAGAATCTCCCATGGATACCCAAACTCCTTCCCCTTGTCAAGAGGATGATCCCAAGTTAGAAGAAATGAAACCTGAAACAAATAAAGATCAAGAACAAACCCTTCCATCCTACCCAATTTTTGATCAAGATCCCACCGACCAAGAATCTTATGATGATCCCCTCACTCTTTTCTATTCCATTTATAATGATACCCTTTTGTCTCAAGAACAAAGTGTCCTTTCAAGTCCCATCCAACATCCACCTCATAAACAAGATCAGGACATCTCTTCCATCCTTCCTAATAATCCCTTTCCAAGTCAAGATCAAAGTATTCCTTCACCTTCATATGCTAAGCAAGATCCCATTATTTCTCCAGTTCCTGATCAAGATACCTTCATCCCTTCATCTCTATATCATAATCCTCCATGTTCCTCACAAGATTCCCTCTCAAATGAACTTACCATTTCTCCTAGTCCCCCTCATGATCCCAATCCCTCTACACAAGTTTTTCATGAACCCATTATCAATGAAATCACCAATCCTGGTCATACTACAGAGAAAAATTTATCAATGATTGTATGTGTTCCATTTTCACATGCCAATGTGGTGACAAAAATAAGCATGACACCAACTAATGAGATCAACACCTGGTTGACTTCATCGTCCTCTTCAAGTGCCTCAATAGAAACATGCATAGCACCTACTCATGTCACAACTTCATAAACTAGGATCTATTTGCCTCATACACCAACACTTGATAGATTGGGGGCAAGAGAATCTACCACGGTTGGATTGCTTTGAAAATGATAAGGCTATAGCTGAATTCACGGGTGCCAAATTTGGATTTCCCTCTTATGATCCACAAAATCCAAAAACTAAGTAAATCAACATTGGAGTTACTGAACATGTGCACTCAGCTGAGTCCTTTTATCCTATTGAAAAAGACATCTTTATCCAACTCTTCAAACAAAGACCAATGAAATACCTACACAAAACTCCCTAACCCTATGAATAACATGCACCTTAAATGATACTATATCTAAGGGTTGGGTTAGTTTAGGTTTTGCTTTCCACATTGGATCTCATTTTATTCAAAGCACTACATCACATATAGTTTCTTTCCAAGCACATCACATTCACAAATTTTATGGCATATAGTTTCTGCATTTAAACATAGCAACATCAATAAAACAAGGCAACTATCCAAGTTTATCATTTGTTTGAATTTAATAGAAAAAAGGGTCGTCTCATTTCTTATATATTCGGACATGAAGTCTTTGAGGTCCTAAGGTCATTCATTTTCAACATCACCCTATGACGACGCTTTACTTATGGTTGGGTAGTGATTTCACTATTTGAGAATTGTTAACCCAAAATCTATCAATTGTTATACCTCAAACACATTAACAAAATCTCTAATTCGTTATAGACACCTAGTCGATCATATGACTAGTGAAAAATCTAAAATTAATCTTCAACGCCATTGTAATTGTCACACCCAAGTAGGTTTCATTACTTATAAGTCAAGGTAAGAAAATAAAAAAGAGCGACAAAAAGAGAAATGATATATAGCTGAAATATCACGCATACAAGTGTGACAAAAAAATTGACTAAGGGAATTGTTGTGACCTTTTCACACATTGCCCCATTGCTAACGAGGACCCCCTCTTTGTCGGTTTTATGCGTTGTTAGGTTAGGGTTTTAGCTGCTTAGTGGGCAATTTTGCATTTT
Source organism: Cryptomeria japonica (assembly GCF_030272615.1). Lineage (NCBI taxonomy): Eukaryota > Viridiplantae > Streptophyta > Pinopsida > Cupressales > Cupressaceae > Cryptomeria > Cryptomeria japonica. Next base: position 88,301,580 of record NC_081406.1, read on the forward strand.
CCGTGCCCGAGTCTCGGAGTTTTGATCATGCCTAGTGTCGTCTAGGGTTTTTGAAGTTATAGGATCAAGTTAAAAAAGTTGATATTTTAATGATCCTAAGTTTTGTCTAAGTGTAGACCTATTTGAGCGTTAACGTGTTTTTAAACACGCGCATCAGTGATTTTAAAGTGCCAAGATATTCATAGACCTTTTGGAGTTGTTTTCTCACTCCTAAGGTATTATTTAAATTGGTTTCGCACTTTATTCCAATATTTTCCTAGCGTTTCACTCATATTTTTTGAAAATTAACCTAAGTTCGGTGTAAATTTAATGTTTCTAAGTGATTTTGAGTGGTTAAAATGATAAAATCCTAAGGGAAATTCATATCCCAAGGGGTAAAGGGTCAAAATCCATGCTAGAGGTGCTTTTCCCCTCACATTCCAGACTACCCAACCCATTCCCCCACTCAAAATCCACACTACACATGGGTTTCCCCTGAAATCCATACTGGCTACTATTTCCCCCCACTGTTTATCCATACCTGGGTTGAATTTCCCCTAGAAGTGCTAAAATTTGGCTAAGTGTCAGGATTCATCCAGACTGCCATCGATTTTCCACCAGGAGTGCGGACTGAAGTGCAGACAAAGTTAAGGATGATTCCATGCCTGGCTCGATTTTCCACTAGGATTTTTGTGACAACTAAGGAAGGATTTTTGTCCGGATTTTCATCTAGACAGAGGTTGATTTTCCCCTAAGAGCATTTGTAAGGATTTTTGTCCGGATTTTCATCTAAACAGGGATCAATTTTCCACTGGGAATATTTTGAGGAGTTTTGAGTCTGGATTTTCATCCAGACTGAGGCCGAAATTCCACCAGGGAGGTTTTTTCCAAGTTAAGTGAGTTTTGAGTGTGGATTTTTGTCCAGACTAATATCGAATTTCCCTTGGGGGTGATTTTTTGCAAATAGAGTGGATTTTTGTCTGGATTTTTGTCCAAGCTCATATTGATTTTCCCCTGGGAGGGTTTTTGTGTGCATTTTGATGAATTTATGCATGAATTTTTGTCCAAGCATGGGTTGAATTTCCCTTATGGGGATTTTTTTACGATTTTAATGATTTTTGAAGGGATTTTTCAATCCCAACCCATATCAATTTTCCCCTAGAGGCTTATTTTGGATTTAATTTGCAATATTTTAATAGGTAAGCCCCAATTTTAATTGCTTTTAAATAATTATTCATGATTATTTAAAATTTAAAAGCAAATTTAATAACTTGCAATAATCATTTAATATTTGAACCTTTTAAAAGCAAGTTAGGTTTTCACCAAGCAAGTATTTATACAATTGATTTATCCCACATTGCTTGTGTGGTGAAAATGAAAGGTGAAAGCAAGTATATGAGAGGAGACTTAGCATTATTTTATTATTATTTCTGCCAGGTGTCTCCATGAAAGTGATTTTTCTCCAAGTTTGGCGAATTTTTTAGCAAGGCATTTTTGTGAAGTGTGGGATTGAGGATTTCTTTTCCTCCATTTTTTCTAGCTTGCTGATCTATTCCTCTTGGTTGCCATTAAAGACCAGTTTCAGAATTTGGATTTTGCTAAGTTTGGCGATTTTTTCAAACTTTAGCATTTTTTGGTGAAAATTGGCAATTTCATGTTTGGAGACAGGCGATTTTTCCTCCACCATTTTTGCTTGTTGTTCAGACCTTCATTACTGCAAATCAAGGCTACCATTGACAATAATTTTCAGATTTTTAGTTTGCCGCCATAGTTGGAAATTTTCGATTTTGCTTGGGAGGTGATTTGGTGCCACATTTTGATGATTTTTATTCATTCTTGGTGGCTGCCATCATTTCCAACCTACTGATTCGCTTCAGATCTAAGGATTGCTTCAGATTTTGACCTCCATTAATGGCTGCCATTAATTTTTAGACTTAATTTTTTATTGCCCAGCCAATTCCAACTTAAACATTTAGCATTTGGAGGTATTTCATGGAGTTTTCTGTGCATTTTTTAGACCATTTTATCGTTGTTGCAGGTCTGAAACTCCATTATTAGGTGGTTGTCTTTAGAAATTTTCATTTCTAGCCACCTAACCATTTTTGGCGAATTTGCTTGGGGTTGTTTCCTTGGCCATTTTTCATCATTTTCACGGATTTAAACCACTTTGCAAGGTGCTGGTAAGTTTGAAGTATTCAATTTTCAGGCTTGTCCTCACAAATAATTTTTTTACCAGCCATACTTACATTCCTAAAAATGATTGTTTTCATCATTAGAACTGATTTTTATCAAGATTATGCACATTTTGAAGATTGCAATATGTTTTAAAAGTTTGATTTTCAGGTTGTCTTCAAAATTGTTGACCTCCATTGTTGACTACGGAAGGTGTCTTCAGACATTCATTGTGTGAAAACACAACCTTTCACACCTTTCCTTAGTCATCATTTATCCGGTATTCTCCTTTGCATTTTAGCTTGCATATTTTCTAAGCATAAGGAGGTATTTTTGGCGAATTTGCTTAGGGTTGTTTCCTTGGCCATTTTTCATCATTTTCACTGATTTAAACCACTTTGCAAGGTGCTGGTAAGTCTAAAGTATTCAATTTTCAGACTTGTCCTCTGAAATAATTTTTTTTACCAGCCATACTTACATTCCCGAAAATGATTGTTTTCATCATTAGAACTAATTTTTATCAAGATTATGCACATTTTGAAGATTGCAATATGTTTTAAAAGTTTGATGTTCAGGTTGTCTTCAGAATTGTTGACCTCCATTGTTGATTGTGGAAGGTGTCTTCAGACATTCATTGTGTGAAAACACAACCTTTCACACCTTTCCTTAGTCATCATTTATCCGGTATACTCCTTTGCATTTTAGCTTGCATATTTTTGCCTTAGTGTTGTCACACTTTGAACTTAATTGTTAAAATTTACCAAGTGTATGGATTATTTTCCTGACTCCATGCTCTAAATTAGATAAATCTTTAGAAAGTCAGGAATTTTATTACGAATATTATTTTCCTGTCTAACTTCAAACTTCGTACAGGTGCGATGTCAAAGTTAGGATATAAGGAAAGGAAAGAACTATTGAAGATGTTGGAGACTGGATTTTATCCAAAGTTTAAGATTTCATCCTGATGGAAGGAGATCACTAATGCAAACATGCATTTCCTAGACTTTGACCAGATGCAGTGTCAGATGTTCGGAGTCAGAGATCAAGTTCCTTCCCCAGCATATGCGAATATTATGAAGAGTGGCATTTTCCATGCCGATGGATTTCCATAGTCCATACAGTGTAGTGAGATTATCCTGGAATGTGCACGATGTTACGATCCGCTCACAAGAATGATTAAGACTCCTAAGGGCATTGTCATCACCTACCTTGCTGAGGATGCTATTGCAGAGGTATTCAAAATTCCACACAGAACATATATGAAGGATGTGACCAAGGATGATTATGCAGAAAGATACACGAATAAGATGGGTGTATGCAAGAATTTAATTAACAAAGAGTGGATGATTGAGCCTAGGTCTCATCATTCCAAGGCTCCCAAGACACTCATGTACATAGATTTTAAGGAGGAATATAGTGATTTGATATTCCTACTCAACAGAGTGATGGGGATGCTGTAGGGACCAATATTTGATGGATGGATGTTCTACTTCATCCAGGATTGTCTTAGAGGAACACTAGTAAATTGGTCAAAGATTATAAGTGACAACCTGGATTTTCAGCTGAGGAATGTAGAGCAGTCCAATTCATTCACCATGACTTCTTACCTGGTGTACCTGCTTGCACGATTTGTTTCATACAGAGGATTAATATGAAAAGTTGAAGTCGGGAATGGGCAAGGACAATTCAAGAGTTATGAATGCTACCCCCAACTGAGCATGTATAGAATTGAAGACTGTAAGAGAGTGAATGATGCATTCACTATGTACATCACATGGATGCTGCAAGGCGAAATCCATAGAAGATTGTCCAAGGAGGCAACAGAGTTAATAGAAAAGTATGGATCGTGGTATATACAGTTTCCCACTTTCACATACCTCAGGATTCATGGGTTTCAATCTGAACCCTATAGACTTCCCAGGTATTCGACCAACAGAATGATATTGCTGGAAGTGGTGAGACAACTTCTAGAGTTCGATCTTATTCAGAGAGAGAAGCACAAGACGGGCATGACATTCCCTATTTTAGTTGGGAAGACGTCAGAGGTTTGCCAATCCTCCATAGCCGCCAGCACTACGAGTGAGGAGCTTGCATTCTATCGATTTGCTACATACAAGAAGAGAGAAAGATTTGATCCAGACAAGAAGGTTGGGAGGATCAGAGGAGAGAAGTTCACTCATAAAGTTGACATAAAAGATTATTGGGATAACCTGATGGACGAGCAAGCAGTGAAGAGAAGAATGTGGTCCAGAATGTTAGTGGATTTCATGAGGAAGTGTGGACTCTTCCTCATTCCTGATCAAGTATTAGATGATATAGATCACACACATCCATAGTATGAGAGCGAAATGAAGAAGGCAATCCTATTGCCTAATTGGTCAGAGTCAGAAGAGATTGACCTGAATATATTGATGAGAGAGGTCTTGAATTTCTCTCACCTATGGGTGGATATACAAATGAATAAGTTAGTTGACATGGGTGTTCCCTTCACTTATAAAAATATGAAGTTAGAAGAGTCTACTTCTGAGGATGATCAGAGGACTGTGAGTGATGTCAGGATTCATGCAGACGAAGAGAGTCAAGCTCCCAAGAGAAGGAAGAACACGTCAAGAGAAGTCAAGGCCAGAGGGAAGAAGATTGAGGATGTGAAGAAGAAATAAAAGACTATGATTCCACTTATCATTCCTTCACCCCCTCCTAGTGTCTCATCAATCAAAGTGATTGAAGTAACAGAACAGAATAAGGAAACTCAGTAGTGTTCCAACACAGTGATACTACCAGAGAATATTCAGGAGTTCCATGCCACAACGACGTCTACACCTCATGATGAGAATAATGATCAACCGGACTCCCCTACTATCCTTTTGGAAGTTAGTTTGGGAAATGAGGTATATGATTGGACCAGGGATAATCCTAATGACAATGAGGATGTTATCTTGACATTGAAAGGGCTTGATCGAGAAATATGTCTTGATGATGGTATGGAAATGGCCACTATTCTTGAATGGCTGAGGAGAAGTATGGAAAAAAGTAAATAAATGATAGAGGTACAACCTATTGATGATATTGATGACTACCTAGCTAGGAGTGCTAAGGGGAAGGAGCCCAAGAGAGCGGAGATTTTATCACACATAGCTAGAGATGAGACAGGAATGCAGATTGCACAGATTGCTATTCCTATTGCAAGCGTGACAGCAAACATTGCTACTCCTATGGATTTCCAGATCACTTCAGTCGCCCTTGGTCGTACATCCAGAGAGCAGGAATTCCAGGAGATTGGTGACAACCTCCAGGCAATTAATGCAAGGTTAGACAGAGCAGTTGCGGAGAATGAAAGGTACAGAGAAGAAAATATTAGACTCAAAGAGTATATTGTAGGCATAAGGCATGAAGATCCCGCCCTTATTTCCCCTATTGCAGTTGACCATGGAATACATTCACACTGTGAGGTAGCGAGAGGTACACAGATGGTTTCCTTACTCAGTTTGTTCATGCATATGATAGGACAACAAGGCTTATATTCAAAATCCAGTATTTTGAGGGAGTTTGGGAATAATTTCCGGCCTATTCAAGACAAGACTATTCCACGCCTCTAGGCATTGAAGAAGGTTCCTAATTCCACCTTGGTCAGTGAGAACATTGTGCACAGTGGAGACAGATACGATTTCCATGGTTGGTATTGTGCATTAGCCATGAAGAAATCAACTTGTGAGAATGCCCAGTCGAATTGTATGGAGATGGAAGGATTAATTCAGGACATTCAGATGAAGATCCTTGCCTCGATTGAGGAATTATTGGGTGTTGGTGTTAGTGATGCTAGTGGTTTACACTTAGCCGAATTAAGAGACAAGATGAAATTTTTGTATTTTTGCCAGTTGGACTCTTTGAAGAAGAATCAGATAGATGACTTGGTCTCTTTGTTGATTCATGTTCATAGCTCGTAGAAGCTCATGCCAGAATGGGAGAACACTTTGAATGCTTGCTCAGATTCATTGGACGTGATTGATTTACAGTAGGATACCTTGCCTAGCATTTCCATGGAGGAGTTAGATTTAGTATTGGCTAGATTCTTGGAGTATGCTAGGAGAGAGAGAGAGAGAGAGGAATCTTATAGAAGATCCCCTATATGATGACTAGGTATCTTTTCATTGGCCCATATGTTGGTGGCATCGTTTTTTATGTAACCCTGATTAGGGCAATTCTAGGGTTTTGTTGGTATGATCTCGACCGTTGATCTTAGATCAATCTGGGCCATCCATTTTGTAAGAGACTCTAATATGCCCCTTTGTCTCTCATTTGTCAGAGAGAGTTTTTGTAGAATTGTTGGTATATGCTACAGCTATTTGAATCCTAATCATTGTTTGATTGTTGGTGATTTTGCTCTTCAAGTGTTGTATTTGCATCCATGATTCTCAATTACTCCAAGTTAGATTAGAATTTATTTTCATGTATGTTAGATTGAGTGGAAGATTTGTTGATATATTTGTGTGGAATCCTTAATCCATACCACTAGCCTCTTGTCGTTGGTAAGTGCGCCTTGTGTGGTCAACTAGAATTTGAGTAAGCATAACTTCAACTATTACTTGTCCGTTGACAAGCATCAACTTGGATGGTGTCTACGTTTGATGGTGATAGCCTGAAAATCTTTAAGTATACCTTAGATGATTGCATTAAGCTTGTGTCAATACCTGATTATGAGACCTTGCCTGGTTTGATTCCACTAGATCCATTCATCATTTCCTACATTCCTAGGTTTAGAATAAATTTCCTGAACCCTATTCTTTTTCCCCCTTTTTTAGTAAGAAGTAAATCCAGAGCCACATTGATAAATCTTAAGTTGTCAGCACACCTATTCCGCATCATTCATGATAATCCAAACATTTGCATAAGTCCCCAAGTGAAACACAACAATTCACATCAACCACTGAACTTACCCACTCGTCAAGACCTGACATGTAGAAACCTTGGAATCATTTTAGTTGATCTCATTCTTAGCATCTGAGGTGATTTTGTTCAAGAGAGGGTAAATTATCTTGGTAATTTATTCTATATTGTTATGTGCATAAATAACACATCAACAAGAACATACGAGTAACTTCATCAGGGCTATGGACGCTTGTTGGCAATAGAGCAATATTTGAGAAATTACAAAGTATAACCTCGTTGGAGCTCTAAAAACTTGCTGGTAGCGAGGCTCTATTCAGGATGCTTTTGAAGTTAGAATAATCCACGTAGCCAGTCATATAGGATGCTAAGGATCTTTAGTGAACACAAGAGCGAGAATTAACTCATTTGCACACACATGGGCAAAAGAAGATCGAAGTTTCAAAAACCAATGGGGAAGTTTTTCGCGTCTCCATTTGTAAACCCTAATCACTAAGTGTGTTAATTTGGATGTTCCAAGGGAAATTAAGGATCAATTGACCGCTTATCTATGAAATGTTTTGTACCTCCAATTCAATTGGTGTATTACAAATACTAAACAAACGTAGTCATCCTTGTTCGAATAGGAAATGCACATTCATCATACATATTGCATTAACATAGGTCATGGCTAAAAATTCATTGTCTCCACATGCATTTTGTTGATTGTCATGTCAAATAGGTCTGCATACTGGGGGCATAACTGAAAAAATACTAAAAATGATAAAAAAGTCCTGAAAAAATCATAAAAAGTCCTGAAAAAATAAAAAACATATAAAAAACATCCATATACGATCTTGAAAAAATCCAAAAACATTGAAAAGCACAAAATCCTAAAAATCATAAAAGTCCTAAAAAAACACAAAAATCATATCAAAAACATCCATATAAAGTCCTGAAAAAATTCAAAAACATTGAAAAACAGAGAAATATACCAAAAACATTCAAATAAAGTCCTGAAAAAATCAATCAGAAACATTCAAATATCAATCCACAAAATCCAAAAACAATTAAAAATCAATGAAAAACTTGCAATAAAATATCTCGCAAGAATCAAACATCCTAGCAGATATCTAGCAAACACTTCGCACGAAGTTAACAAAGGATACAACTATCCAGTCAAACATTTGCAATCAACTGATCAAACTATCTTATCAATCGTATCAATATCCATATCAAGTGATCATTATCTTGTCTTAAACAAAAGAGGATACACTCGAAATCAAATAGGTCAGTCTTAAACAACGTCCGCAACTTTCTGAGATTAGGCATTGTCAACTATCACATCAAACAATCAAAACGAAGACACAGATCAATATGGCTATTGAATTTTGTTCGTGTCAGTCTTTATCTTTTATCATTTGGCGACAGAATGTGTTCCTATGTCACTCAAGGATGTCCACAAATGACTAGAGGAGTCATGATGGGCATGATCTTTTTCTTTGTTTATTGTTTGTGGTGTGGACCAATGAAGTTTTGGGGCAATAGTTTCAGTGGGTGTCTATGATTGGTACGTTCATTCGACAAATACCTCATGCAAAATATCATGGATAGTTATGCTTGTGACTATCACACATACCTTGAACCCTGGCATTATTCCCAGAATGGAGGGTTTCACTCCTTGTCTGCTATGTTTTTGTTTCTTCAATGAGATATCTTTACATCTTGGTTCCTTATACCTTGATGTGCTAAGCTCCATTGTTCCATAATAAGGCTCAGTGATGAATATATATTGTGCAATAAATAATGACACAAGTTCGTGAATAAATCTTTATTATTTCATCTCATTTGCTTATTTCTAGTTTGTTGATTCTTTTCTAACCATCTCTTTCTAAAACATTTTCTATCATCTAACATTATTCTTTCATCGATCTATTCTCTCATATTCTATCTCAATATCATCTTCATATCACCTATCTCTATCTCTAATCAATTAACTATTCTTCTATCTCACATTTTTCTTCTTTCAAGAGATCATTCATACCTTTAATGCATAAACAAATCTCTTGAGGGGACATTACACCCTAAGTATCATCGGGGCATAATTTTTTTGTTTTCTTTGAAACAACATTATTCCGACATTGTCTCAAAGAGGGGCAAATGTAGACACCTAAAAATATCTCATTAATCCTGTACTAATTATTCCTCTAATTAGTTAAATAATTATTTAATTATTTAATTAAGTTAATTAATTTTATTCTTCTAAATTCATATTTCTTCATCATCTTACTAATTATTCTATTTCTATTCTATCATCATTTAATCATTTAAACCAATTTCTAATGTTAATTAAATATTATTATTTAATTAATTGTGATTTTTAATCTTCCAATTTAAATAATCTCTATTAATTAAATAAATTGATTTTCAATTTCTATCTCTATTCAATTAATCATGCAACCCTTTTCTAAATATTAATTAAATATTTATTATTTAATTAAATTTGATTTTAATTCTTTATTTTAAATAATCTTTATTATTTAATTAAATTCAATTTCTAAAATAATTAAATAGTTTTCTTTAAATTATTTAATTAACTAATTATTTTTTCTAATTCCAAATCCCCAAATTCTAATTTCATCTAATTTCATATTCTTCTAATTTCATTTAATTTCATCTAATTTCGTCTAATTTCATTAATTCTCCAAATCCAAATCCAAATTTCATATTCTTCCAATTTCCTCTAAATTCAAATACATGTGCATGATTTCAAAAATCAAAGTCAAGTTCTAAATATATTCAAATGACAAATTGAATTTAAAATAAATTCAATATTTGAATTAAATCTCATGCAAATATTAAATTGAAAATCTAAACCAAAGTGCAAGCACATGCTAAATTAATTAATTAAATCATAATCTTTTCAATTCCTATTTCTATCTTCCACTTTGTTTTTTTCCAAAAAAACATTCAATCAACTTTCAATCATTAACTATTTCATTCTTTAATATCCTTCAATCAACTTTTTTTCTCAATTAATCTATTCAATCAATTGAGTTCCACCACCAAATCAGCAGTTCAACTATCAATCAGCATGTGAGCTCACCCGAGTTCCACCTCTCAATCAATCCTCTCCAAAAATCTATAAATTGAGCATTCAATCTCCATTTTCAACAATCACAAACTTTGAATCTTTGTGTCATTTGCAAGTTGCCAACGTGATATCTGAGAGCCATCATACCACAAAGAAGAGAAGAACAATGGAATGGGGAGTTTTTATTGATAGATTTTATATTACTATTTCTTGATTGTTGTTTCATTGGTTTTGTTTGGAATTCTTTGATTAGATAGGGATTCGTGATTTCCCTTTATTTCTAGTTGAATTAATGATGAATTTAAGCATACACAGTGAGTATCAAAATCAACATCAACATCAAACCAAAGAACAAATCAATGGATGATATAATCTAAATCATATCTGAAAAACTTTAGTTTGAATGTTCAACTGTTGTGTTTTGAAATTTGTTATCATTCTTCTTGAGTGACTCAAGGATGTCTTGTACCAGAGAAACAAGGACAAAGCATGATCTTTTCTTTGTCTATTGTCTGTTAGTTAATCATTATTACTGTGCAAACTTTTCACGAGACATGATCAATCAAATATCATTAATGACATTTTGGGTTTGCATAGGAGGATGATTAACTTTTGTCTGTTTGCACGCAAGCAACACTCAGGTCATCTTGGTCCATTATACCTTGATGCTTGTGTTAACTTGCAATATCAAAATCCAGGTAAATAGTACTCAGGTCATCATGGTTCATTATACCATCAATGTTTGCACTCACTTACCATATTTTAAAGGCTCGGTGATGATAAAAAGCACGATCAAAGTGATCGGACCGATAATAACATGACAATACTTGAATATTGGCATATTTAGATTAGATTGTATGTTGCATTCAAGGTGCATAAGGGATCAAATTTCACTTTCTAGAGGCTGAGGTCAAGTGATGTTATCTCTCATATTAAGTGATTGACTACATTGGACATCAACAAAAATAAATAAATCATACATTCATTAGTTCATACATGTCTTTGTACTGCATTCCATCTGCATACATTTAGTTAACTCATACATCTCATATTACACATCATTATCATAGTGTCATTAGCATTACATTTCATAACAATCACATTGAAAAATCACAACAACAATAAAAATACAGTATATCATATAGTTAGCATCTCATACCATCGCATATGAATCACATAGTACATAAAATCATTCATAAAACATCAATACATAAAAAATCATTACATAAAACATTATTATATCATAGAATCATAGCATCATTTCATATTCATCACATATAGCACCATTGCAGCACTATTGCATCATTCATTTTAAAGAGCATAAACATATCTCAAATAGGATTTGTCATGCATGGAATCCAATAATCAATAAATCACATAATCACATAGGCATACATCATGTAAATATTAAATCATCCTAGTAAATACGCATTCATTGCATAATCATGTATATAGCTCAACATTGGAAGATCCATCATATACATTGCATATCATAAAATGGATGCATCCATCATATAGAAAGTAAATACATAGCCATGTAAATAAATGCATCCATAGTATAAAGTTGCATCATAAACTGCATCTCATACAACATAAAAAATAATCGAGATCCAATGTTCAGAGATACGTCACAAAAATAGATCGCAAGAACCATTAGTGCATCATCAACGAGTGTATACAATCAGATCAAAATTGTAATATCTCAACATCTTAATAAAGACAAGGAGCTGAGATCACACCAAATGTTGTAGACCTAGCACCATCACCACCAGACGGACCTGACCCACCTAGATCCCTCCTAGGACCTGTAACACCCCAGCTCTCTAAATCTCGATGTGAATTACCCCGCCCAATGCTTTGCACATAGGATGTCCCCCGCCTCTCTGGAGGTACAACTTGGAAGTATAATTCCTTGTAGTACTCTGCCCGAACAGAGTGGTGTGCTAGATCCCTCAAGGTCTCATGGGTCAATCCCTGAGAGGTTGTCCGCTGTAAAGTCTGTATCAACTCCTGGGCCTGCCCATGCCTTTCTATGGTTGTATCTCTCTCTATGGTCACCGTATAAATTTGTGTCTACATCTGAGTCACCTAACCCTGTACCTGTGTCTGTAACTATGTCGTTTGTGCATGTAGTTGGACTATCTAAGTATCTCTCTCTATCAACTGATCCTGTGACTGCTACACCTGGCCCTATAAATCATTAATTTGAGCCTATTGTTGATGGACAACATCCTAATGAGTATCCATCGAGAAGTCTCTCCTGGTACCTGTACCTGCTCTACCTATGGTACTTGATCTTCCTATGCAACCTGTTGAACCTATTGTATATATCTAGATCTCCTCCATTGGACCACCTTGGTCACCCAATCCATAGGTAACACTCTAGAAGGTCTAGAAATACTAGCTCCTACTATCCCTGCCACTACCACTATACCTCCATCCTCTCTATCATCTTTGTATCCCCCATCTCCTCCATCCTCTCTATCATCCTCATGTCCCCCATCTTCCCCATCTACTCCATAATCTCCTCCATCTCCATAATCACCTCCATCATCTCTCTCTCTCTCTCTCTCTCTCTCTCTCTCTCTCTCTCTCTCTCTCTCTCTCTCTCTCTCTCTCTCTCTCTCTCTCTCTCTCTCTCTCTCTCTCTCTCTCTCTCTCTCTCTCTCTCTCTCTCTCTCTCTCTCTCTCTCTCTCTCTTCTAGGAGCTTGGCATGGTGGCCTATCCTCTCCATCATCAAACCCTGGTACTGGATCATCCAAGGCAGTCAATCTCGGAAACGGGTGTGTTAGAAGATATTGGTCATACTCTGTTGTAACATCAGGATCAATAACATCAACAATGTAGTCCCAATCCTGTCCTCCGATGCCCTCATACTCACCGTAAGCAAAATCATAAGAAATAGTCAACCCCCAAGTAGCCACATCATGTCGCCATCATGCATACATTGTTGTCCCCTGTGGGATTCCGTGGACTCTGCCATACTGTCGTAACATTCGTGTTAGGATAAACCACTCAATGATGTAAGGTGTAGAACCAATAAGGCACTATGAGCAGAAAATATATGCCATCTCATGGGCATCCTCAACCCATCGCTCACAATCTCTATATGGTCACCAGGTCACACTGTCAAGGTCATCCAACACTCGCCTCCAATACTCTAGTTTTCCTAGCTTCCATTGGACAACTACACCTAGGTATCCATATACATAGGGTCCCCCTAATGGACTATCCCTATCTTCTAGAGGATGTGTGACAATCAAGTGCTCCCAAGCCCATATCTATAGTAGGGTCACACATGTTGATAATGTAGCTGAGCCCAAGTAAACTACTTGGTGCAAGTCATAGTATAAGTGAGCCAACATGCAAGATCCCTAAGAAAACCTAGTACCCTATGTAATCATATGCTCCAACAAGCGGCCCCACCCAACTGATAAGCCCTTTAACCTATGACCAGGACAAAGGAAACTGCCAACGAACCCTGCTAGTACTGAAGGAAGAGGAGCGTAATCCAAATTGAGCGTCTCCTGCTATGGGATATCATACCCGCATATATGGTTATCATAAAAAATCCTCCTTAGCGCGTATGTCCCACTTTGCTCGTATAAGCCATAATAGATGATATGCCCAACCACGGGTATCCCAAGTATCCGGTAAACATCCTCTAGTGTCACTGTCATCTTGCCTTGAGGTAGATGAAAGGTGTTGTGCTCGCTATGCCATCTTTTCGCCAACGCGGTCAACAAACCCTAATTAATCTTATACTAGGGCATGTCAATCAATGAAGACAATCCACATCAATGAATCAAATCTAACTTTGCCTGAGTAAGATGCAGTATCAGACTGTAGGTCTTTGGGAAGCACTCTCGAGACTCGAGGACACCTAAAGGCTCTTATTATAATACCAAATCAACAAATCAGTAATTTGATTTATCTATCTATCCATCAATCTATCTATCTCACTGATGTGAGATTTTTGTCAAATCTCGTTGAGCTCCTATTAGCGACTCTCATTTATCATGAGTTCGTTATCAATTTTATCCTATCAAACATGCAAATAGAGATAATCAAAACTGACCATCATCCTCAGTCAGGAATCTTTAAATCAATTTTCATTAATCTAGTATCAAATCACTAATCAGGTTAATTAGAAATCTATAATGTTGACTATTTTATGAACACCTATCTCGCATCGACACATTAAAATCAACATTGAAACATCAATCATCCTCGGGGAAAATCACAACTTTTGGGTAATCGAAATCACTAAGGTCATCAACGTTCACCACGACTGTCATCGTGGTGCCCATGTTGTAAGTCGCAGTTCTCGCGGAGTTCACGACCTTCACTGTAGCGTTCGCAACACCCACAGTGTAAATTATGGTGCCCGTGGGCTCCACGATGTAAACTGTGGCGCCCACGGCCTCCATGGTGCAAACTGTGGCACCCGCGGTGTAAGTTGCGACATTTGCAACCGCCACCGTGATGTTCGCTGCTACTACTGCAACATCCATGGCCTTGGCCCTGGTGCCCAGGTCACTAAAAAACTCAAAAATGTCGGCATAAATTTTAAAAACAAGGGTTTTTAAAAAAAAAAATTTAAAAATTTTAAAAAATAACAAAAAAATAACAAAACCAAAAAAAAACCCATTTGGTAAAACAAAAACTACAACACTAATCTAACAAACAAAAAACTCTCATTTATCTAAAAATGTTTGAAATCATCCAAAAATCGATTTAAATTTTTACCAAAATCAACAAAAACGTGCGAAAGAGGGTTCTCTCAAAGTACATGCTGGTGGACCATAGGTCGAAGGACACTGATATCACCGAACTCTCTCGAATCGATGCTCGTGATGTGGAATCATCATCTTGGATCCAAAGCCCAAAATCCAAATTTTCAAAATGTACAAATGATAATGACTAGTAAAATGAGGTTCACTTTTTCATTTAAGGGGTTCAAAATGACATTTAAATGGAATGTTTTTATCCCATTTAATTTAAAAACCTCTTTCAATCACATTTTAATAAATTCAATCAAAACTGGCAAAGCTGGGGCAGAAATTTAAAATCTTTTATCAGGAGATTAATAGAAAAAATTTTAAAATCTCTAAAAATCCAAAAATTTCAATTTTTTTTTAAATTTCAAAAATCACGAAAAAATCTGAGAAATTGAAAAAAAAAAAAATCTCCCAAGGGGGCATCCTCGCATCCGTCATCCATCAATCAGTGTCTAGGACATCATAACAAACCAAACCAGCAGCAACAACCATTTTCTTTTCTTTGAACCAACATGTTGTCACACACATCGCTTCAAAGAGGGGCAAAATGTATACACTAAAAATCGGTATGGAGAATTGAATTAATTAAATACAAAAAATATTTAATTAGTGATCTTTATTCCTCTACTATGTAAATAAATTCAATAATTTATTTATATGGCTCATTAATTCTAATTCTTCCCACTTTAATCATCTTCTTCCATTTTCCAATTAAATATACAAATTAATTAGTTTGTATATTTAAATTCCTCCTTTCATTAAATTTGAATTTAAAATTCAAATTTGAGCACATGGCTCATACTCCTAACCTGCTAGCCTAACCACATGATAACCTAACCCACTCAATCCAACTAAGGGTTTAACAAATCCTATCCTCTCCAACCTCCTATCCTAACCATTTCTTGTGCGTATCCCCTTTGTTGGAGACACGTGGCACTTGTGCTAAGTGTCTCTCATCTCCATGCCACTTGCCCCTTTGTTGGCACATGGTTGGAGATTCTTTTCCACTTGTCTCCTTAGGAATGATAAGTGTACATTCCCTCAACCTCTTTCCAACTTCTTCGATCTCGACCGTCGACGTCGATTTCTCCAGACGGAATTTGCACCACTGATTTTTGCCACCTCACCTCTGGTCATGGAAATCCTATAATTATCCCCTCTTTTGGATATGAGAGGGACCCTTAGCATCTTATCATTATTAGCATTCTATTAACATTTTCAATAATTTCCAGCAATCATAGCATCATTTAATGACTTTCATGGTAGCTTAATCATAATGTAGAATTAGAATAGATATTTCATTAGCTTGTAGATCATAGCTTGCATAATCAATTCCCATCTATTGAGTTGTCACTTTGTTGAAATCATGCATCTGAGAACCATCAATTGGACTAGCAAAGTCCTCAAGACTAGGGAGCTATGAGATGACATTGGGGAGTATTTTGATTGTTTTATTTTGTTTTCCTCAATATAATGTTTCATTAAGTATGTGTGATTTATATGCTTATAAATGGATTTAACACAATATTTTTGCACACAATAGGAATTAAAAATTATGACCATGTTACATAAATTCTTAATAACAAATTCTAACACATTGCTATAGTTGATGTGCTAGTGAGATAGAATGGTGTTAGGAACATTTGAAGAACAATATCACAGTTGTAGATAATATGATAAAGTTTCCCTAACTGAACTCCGTGACTAGTTGATTTTCCAAATCTAGCATGTCCATCAAAGAGAACTATGTAACTCTTTCTCATCAATTCAAGTCTTATTAGAATAAAGAGGATTCATAAAACAAAGATGCTAGAAAATTGTTCTCAGCTTCATCCTATTTCTCATTTTCTACTATATGAGATTTAAATCCCCCATGAAGCACACTATCAAACTAACTGAAACATATCAAAATTGAAAATAAAAACTTGAGATTTTTCGGATGATATAAGATCATGTGTTCACTTAGATGCTCGAGGATCATGTGTGCATTTGGATGCTCTAAAATCACAATCATAGCTTAATAATGTGGAAGAAAATCTAAATGACCCCCTATACAAAAATACCCCATCTAAGAATGATCAACTCAAGGTAGATACAAAGTTAGTTCATCACAAATTTTGGGTGGTATGGAACCGTTTGAGATTCCCACAAAAATGAGTCCCACTTTTTGGCCAAATTAGGATAGCGAAATCTACATTTTTCACTAGATCTTCACTTTTTGACATCCATAGCATTTAAACCATTAATAATTTGGAGATGATGCAAACTATTGATTTAAATAAGATTTTAAACTACTTGCTTTTTTATAGTAATTAATATTTTTTTAAAGTGACGTTTATGCCATGATGCACAACTTTTTAAAATATAGATTTGTCACACCAATATCTAGTGTGTGGATATATTTTTTTGTTGCATATATTTTTTAGTTAATTTTTGAAGTCAGAGTAATTATGATTTAGATAGAGGTGTATGTTGTATCACATAATTTTTTTTGTATGCATTTGAATTAACCTCTTTTTTATTGAAACAAGGACATCAATACGTAGGGAAAACATATTTTTTAGCATTTTCTCTATTTTCCTATTATTCTACATGTGTGAAACAAAGACCTTAATGTTTGGTGAAAAATATACATTCACAACAAATAAATAATAAATATCTAATAATTAAATTAAATATATTCATAATTTTATTTTTTGGGAAGCCTACAATAAGGGTTTCATACTTAAAGAACATAAATTCTAAATGAATTCATTTGATCCCCCAAAAAGTAAAGTAAAAGTGGTTTTCTCAACATTTGATAGGTGCAAATGAAACTCCATTGCATGTATGATTTAAAACTAGAGGCATTCTATCCAAGGGGGTTTGATCTAATGGGGGTTGGATCAAATCCCCTTTAATTTAAATCTTTTAAATGGATCCAACAATTAGCATCTCTACAATGATATATTTTGTAATCCTTTGAAAGCCTGTATCCATCATAGATTAGCCACTTTCGCCCATTTTAACACTTGCTTTTTCTAAATATAATGTCTACTGATATTTGTAGTATTCAAATGGTCATTCCAGTATAAGTAGAGACCCTCTATTGGATCCCTTGATGAATCTCGTGATGTTTTCCCTATTTCTTCAAATGCATATCAATACTTATAAATAAGTGTCTCCATTGTAATGCATTGACCATCTCAAGGGGAATTTATGATGGGATTTAACAATTATGAACATGTTAAATAAAACTATAAAAACAATTTCTTACACGTTGTTATAGTTGATGTGCTAGTGAGATAGAATGGTGTTACAAACATTTGAGGAACAATATCATAGTTGGAGGAAACATGACAAAGTTTTCCTAGCTAAACTCCATGGTCAATTGATTTCCTAGATCTAACATGTCCACCAAAAGAGAACCATGGAACTCTTCCTTATCAATTCAAGCCTTACTAGAATGAAGGAAAATCAAAAAATAAATATGCTGGCTAATTGTTCTATGCTTCACCCACTTTCTTAATTTCCATTAGATGAGATTTAAATTCCCCCAGAAGCACACTATCAAACCAACTGAAACATATCAAAAATTGAAAATAAAAACTTGAGATTTTTTTGGATGAACTAGTAAATGATCATGTGTGAACTCAAATGCTCTTGCATCACAATCACATCTCAAGAATGTGTAATAAAAGCCAAATGAGCCCCTCTAACAAAATACCCTACCTAAGAATGGATCGACCCAAGGGAGAGTAGAATAATGCTATGCTATCAGAGAATAAACTCTTTCCTCCAAATACAAGAAATAATCAAGGAAAATGTAGCCAAATGCCACATGACTACTTGGAGTGATCAAATAACACAATGCAACAAATAAAAAATCTATTAATTACGTCTAAGGGGTGAGCTTAGTTGGTTAAAGCATTGACTTCTCAATATGGAGAACCGAGTTCAAATCTAGGGGGACATCTAGTATAAAATTTGAAGTTGTGATTCTTGGTTTTTTGTAGTTGTCTTCTAATGTGGGAGTGGTTTCCAAATATGTGAATTTCTAAGTTGTGACTCTTGGTCTTCCATAGGTGGTTTCTAGTGTGGTTTCTCAAAAGGAGTTGGTATTAGTCTCATAGTTGTGTTCACACGATCTTGTATTGATCTCGTGTTGATGTTGAGGAATGGTCAAATATCATAAGGCAAGAAAGAAAAAAAAAAATCAACTGAGGAAAATAAGGTAACACCACATGATGTCATTGAAGGAATCAATTAGTAACCAAGGAAAATGTAGAAGAAAATGCCACCTGGTCAAAATAATACAAATAATTTGAACAACTGAAAGAAGGTTAACAATTGAAGAATAATGTCACACCATCAAGGAGTGATCAAAAGAATGAAAATAAACATGAAATCATTTCACATGAGTATTAAGTTAATCACTGTCAATCTAAGGAAATGTGAAAGGTTAAAGAAGACAATAAACCAACTACTCAGAATATATAAAATCGGGAAACCTGTTAAAACTAAGCTTTCAACCTTTTTCAATAGTTTATCTTGATAGCCCATATTTGAAATAAAATAATATAAAAAATATAGATTTAAATATTACAATTAATTTTAAAATGTATAAGTTGATTTTTTTGCTTGGTTTGCAATATATTATAATTTACCTTTGTAGTGTCCTAAATTGCTTATGACACTTACACATGACGCCTAGTGCATTAACGACAAACCTATGATCAAAATTGCATCATTTTGGCATCATAGGCTTGGAAGACAAGGTGCCTCGGAATGCCTTGAAAGTCCCTTTGGGCTCGTTTTTGTGTGGATGACAACACGACGCGAGGATGTCCACACACCACGCTAACGTCCTAAAAAACTACCGAAATCTCGAATCTAATAGAGAGTCGGACGCTAGCTGACACATGTCCTTTGGCTCGCGTTTCACCATAACGTCTCTCTATGCTTGTTCCGAGTTTATGAACCCTTCCTAACTCATTTTGAAGGGTTCTCACTGAGGTTCTTGACTCTTGGACTTTGGTTGCACTCTCGCACTCTCACACTCTCATTGCTCTCTTTCTCTCTATGCTCTTGGATGCACTCTACCAACATCAAGCTACATTATCCTTGGTGACTCTTACCAACAAGCATCACGTGGGCTTTGTCACGCTCGTAATTCCAACAAGAGGGGTCTGACTTCATGCCTTATGTTCTCTCTTTTATCTATTTAATCTACATGCAATGAGTCCTTTGCATTATTGATTGTATCTATTATCTAGGTGCATTCATTATTTCTGATATTTCTAATATTTAATGCATGCAATAGGGGTTTGCTTTCATTAAGTTAAGCATAGTTTCTATTAGCATCTATTTCCAATTTATCAAGTTTCCAAGTTCCTTTATCTCTTTCCAATTTATCTATCTGGTTGTTTGTGGCAGTGGAAACACCTAAGCGGGGGTTTGACTGAGGCAGGCCCCTATATAGCCCCAACAATTTTCCCTGTTCTAGTGTGTGCAGGTGACGAATAGATTCCGCGTTTAAGACGCTCTACACAAAATTAGATTTTGGAAATTCTCTTTCTATGGGACGTACAAATGACAACGCAACGCACTGGTGTCCAAAACCCGAGAGCTTCTTGATTGGGAGGTATAATATACTTTTGATGCTTTATCATTCCGTAAATCCAATTTCTATATTTTATCATTTTCGTACTGTAATTCTACCATTTATTTCTATAGCATAGTTAGTTTAATTATTTGTTATCCCTTGGCTCATCTTAGCACCCATTCGAAGAGGTAGCAGCAGATTGATTCTCCTTCTAAGATTCGTCATCTTGGAGGGGGCAAATCTTCCCCCCTACATTTTGGTGAACCTGACATGAATGTCTAATGTCAGATCTTTTCCTTTTAGAGTTTGATGCCTTTGATAAGGCATTCTCGAAGGATAATTTTTATATGTTGGATGAAGTCTTGGATGACTTCCTTGAAGTACCTCATCCTAAATGAGGTGTAAAGAGTGAGTCATCCTCCATGATAACCTCATGCAAGAATGAAGAGTCAGTGAATATTATTGTTGTCTTCGCGGTCCCACAAAATCCTGAGAGACCATACATCCATGTGACAGTGGCAAGTCCTTCTCCTAAGAAAATCAAGACCATTAATGAAAAACCTTTCAAAAGAGGAGTTTCTAATTTATATACTAGATTTATGTGATCCAAACAGTCATCTTATAATACTATTGCTCACATGTATAATACTCGAAAAAACAAACAAGTTCCTGAACCACCTCTAACTTCTTTACCTCCTTCCCAACCTTTTCTTCCTGAGGTACCTTTGCTGGCAGATAAGTGACCAAGTGATTATGATCTTATTTCACAACTTATGGTTACTTTGGCTAAGATCTCACTTTGGGATTTGCTTCAAATGGCCCCGATGTATCAAGGTATGCTACAAGAAGCTTTATTAAATATTTTTCTACCTTCCTCTGCAAGACTAACTGGCATGAATGCGCTGATGGATCATATTCATGTGGATTCACCGAATATTACCTTCTATCTACATGAACTCCCACCTACCCAAGTGAGAAATTTAGCGTATCCATTGATGATCATTGTTCATGTGAATGGAGTTGGTATTAAACGAATGCTTGTTGATACAGGTTCAACATTGAACGTTTATGGTTTACATTTGTTACCAAAGATCAAGGTGGACCCAAATTCTTTGGCAGCCTCCTCCTTGTTCATTCAAGGTTTCAATAACAATGGTAAGACTGTTGTGGGGACTGTCATACTATCCTTGAAGGTTGGACCCGTCACTATTCCAACCCTTATGCACGTTATGCCAGGCACTTTGTCATACAATCTTCTTTTAGGAAAACCATGGCTACATGCTTTGGGAGCTATTTCATCTACACTTCCTGGATCCATGAAGTTTGTGGCTAATAATCAGGTTATCACGGTTAAGGCTAA
The DNA here is from genome assembly GCF_030272615.1 of Cryptomeria japonica. NCBI lineage: Eukaryota > Viridiplantae > Streptophyta > Pinopsida > Cupressales > Cupressaceae > Cryptomeria > Cryptomeria japonica. The sequence continues at coordinate 88,323,414 of NC_081406.1, forward strand.
TCTTGAGGCTATGTAGTTATATCAAATACCTACAGTCGGTTAGGCTTTTGTTACACCTTCATTTCAAAATTATGTACCCACATTGTCTTCTTTAGTTGTAACTTCTGCTTTTGTCTTGTCCCCTAAAAAGGAAGAGAGCAAGAAGGAATAAGTCACTAAGGAAGTCATTAAAAAGGAGAAATCACCTGAGAAGCAGGATTCTTCAAAAGAAAAATCTCCAAAGGTAGATACTCCTAAGGTGAAAATGTTGGAGTCTACACCTATAAAACCTTCCCCAGCTAAATTACCTTCTTTATCAAAAGTGAATGCATGTTTGGGTGATTATTGGGGTTCTTTGTATTTTACCGACTCTCATGTTGATGAGTACAAAGTAGACCCTGTCCATTTAATCTTTCCCAAGATCTCATTCACCTCGGCTACGAAAGATGATTATTCATCTATAAAGCCAAGTGATACATATCATGTCGATCATCTCTTCTATACAAAACCACCATCATTCAAGGAATTACAAAACATCTATGGTCTTAGATACAAGCTTGTGTCTCAACTTGGATATGATGGAAAGGGTTGTGGACCTAATGAGCAAGGTATATGAATTCCTTTAGAAGCCAAACCTCATCACCACAACACTGGACTAGGATATCGTCACACGGGTTGAAAGGTGAAACCATGGTTAATTGTTGACATGATTTTGGCCGATCCCCTTCCTTTAAAGCTTGTTCATCCAAAATTTATTGATGTTGGTGTATCACCTAACGAAACTCCCTTGGATCTTTTCCATTTAGAAGAATCCTTGAAGGAATTTTTGGGTGCATACGATGGCTACCCTCTTATCATCATAAATATTGATTCCCATATTGCTTGAATACCCGTGCATACTTTGGGGAATACATTTCATAAGGGGTGCCTCTATCTCACAATGAAGAACAAATGTCTATCCCTCATCCAAAAGACCGTAGTGCGCTCCTTAGTGGAGAAACTACTGATGTCATCATGAGTGATAAGACTCCTAACAAGGTCAAAAAAGTGGAGAAATGCTTATCCCCTGAAAAATTCAAAGAACATTCCGACTTGCTACATCAATTCCTTGACATCTTTTCTTGGTCTTATGAAGAGATGCCTAGCATTGATGAGTCCATTGTGGTACACAACATTGTGCTTAGTCCCGATGCTAAGCTAGTGAAGCAAAAGATTTGAAAGATGAATCCTAAGGTTGCTTTATTAGTCAAGGCCAAGATAGAGAAGCTCCTCAAAGCTGGGTTTATCCATCCCATTGACTATTCACCTTGGATCTAGAACATTGTCCCAATAAGCAAACCCAATGGTTGAATCCATATCTGCATTGATTTTCAGGATGTGAACAAATCCTCCCTCGAGGATGACTTTCCTCTCCCGAATATTGATATGATCATGGATTCAACCGTGGGGTATGCTTTGCTCTCATTCATGGATGACTTCTCAGGTTATAACCAGATCCATATTAACCTATAAGATCGATATAAAACTGCTTTCACAATCCCTCGGGGGACCTTTTTCTATATCGTCACATTGTTTGGGGTTGAAGAACGCGGGAGTGACCTATCAATGAACCGTGATCTTGATATTCCATGCTTTCATCCATAAGGTCTTAGAAGACTATGTCGATGATATCTTGGTAAAGTCCTTAGCACGTGGAATACATATTGAAAATCTTTGTCTGGTCTTTGAAAGATCGGTTGTGTAAGATGAGACTGAATACTCTCAAGTGTGTCTTCGGTGTTGACGTCAAGAAGCTCCTAGGATTCATCATCTCTCATCGAGGAATATAAATAGATACAGATAATATCGATGCTATTGTGAACATGCCTCGCCTAAAAATATCTCTCAGCTTCATATCCTATAGGGGAAGATCCAGGACATTTGTCGGTTTATGGCACAATTGGTTGATCGTACCCTCCCCTTTACGCGACTGCTGAAGAAAGATACCCATTTCAAATGGAACGAAGAATGTCAAAAGGCATTTAATTCCATCAAGGATTACCTATCTAATCCTCTTATTCTAATGCAAGCTATGTCTGATAGACCTTTCTTCCTGTATATTTATGCCT